>NW_003852585.1:139689-141314 GCF_000181295.1 Otolemur garnettii
ATGAGGTTATTTAGCTTCCATGTTTTTGTATGAGACTGCAGATTCCTGTTGTTGCTGAGTTCAACTTTTATTCCATGATGGTCTGAGAAGATGCATGGAATAATTTCTATTCTTTTAAATTTACTTAGGTTATACTTATGGCCTAAGATGTGATCGATTTTGGAGTACGTTCCATGGACTGAAGAGTAAAATGTGTATTCAGATTTGTTTGGATGAAATGTTCTGTAGATGTCAGTTAGGTCCAAAAGATGAATAGTTAAATTTAAATCTAAAATTTCCTTGCTAAGCTTCTTATTGGAGGATGGATCCAACACTGCCAAAGGAGTGTTAAAATCTCCAACTATGATAGAGCTGGGAGACATCAAGTTGCTCATGCCAGTTAGAATATCTCTTATAAATTGAGGTGCATTCTGGTTTGGTGCATAGATATTGATAATTGAAATCTCATCATCTTGGGTATTACCCTTGACAAATATAAAATGGCCATCCTTACTTTGCTTATTTTTGTTGGTTTAAACTCTAACATATCTGCAAATAAAATTGCAGCACCTGCTCTTTTCTGCTTTCCATTTGCTTGGAATATGGATGACCATCCCTTCACCCTGAGTCTATATTTATCTTTTAAAGTAATAGATGTATCTTGGACACAACAGATATCTCGTCTGAGTTTCTGTATTCAATCAGCCAATCTGTGCCTCTTTAAAGGGCAGTTTAGGCCATTCACATTGATTAAAATTATTGAAAGACCTGGTGAGACATTGGTCCTCGAGTTGCTCAAAAGTCCAGTAGACATTTTTAATCCTTTTGCCACTGTGGAAGCTGGAATTTGATCAAAAGTTTCTGGGTGAGTTTACTTTTGTAGTGGGGGATTGCAATGGTCATTATGGAGGATAGGTTTGAGAATTTCCTGCAGAACTGGTTTAGTTATGGCAAATTTCTTCAACATGTGGATGTCATTAAAGTATTTAATTTCTCCATCATAGATTAAACTCAGTTTAGCTGGATATAGGATCCTGGGTTGGAAGTTGTTTTGTTTTAGGAGATTAAAAGTTGCTGACCATCCTCTTCTAGCCTGAAAGATTTCAGCAGGAAGATCTGCAGTCATTCTAATACTCTTTCCTTTGCAGGTTATGGTTTTCTTGCGTCTAACTGCTTTCAGAATTTTTTCTTTCATATTAACTTTAGTGAAGTTAATTATAATGTGCCTGGGGGATGTCTTGTTCAGGTTGAATCGTACTGGGGTTCTGAACCTATCTGCTTTCTGAATTTCAGAATCTCTTGGCATGTCTGGAAAATTCTCTTTCAAAATCTCATGAAGAAGAGCCTCTGTGTTTTGTGAGGCAGCTTCATTGCTTTCAGGGATTCCTATAAGGTGAATATTGGTTTTCTTCGAATTATACCAGAGCTCTCTGAGAGAAAGATCCGTTCTTGTTTCTATTTCTTTTTGTCCTTGCGCTCTTGGGCTTGTTCAAAAGCTTTGTCTTCAATGTCAGAGATCCTTTCTTCAGTCTGTTCCACTCTGTTATGAAGAGATTCCACCATGTTTTTCAAATCTTTGAGGGCTACAAACTCTTGCCTCAAAGTTTCAAAATCTTTGATCATTTTATCTTTGAAATTGTTGAATT
>NW_003852585.1:141698-148292 GCF_000181295.1 Otolemur garnettii
AGTTCTAGCTCTTTCCTTTCTTCCATTCTATTAATCTTATTTACTATCCACATTCTGAACTCGATTTCTGTCATCTCAGCCATCTCTTTATGGGTTGAATCTTCAGATACCTCTGCCATGTCCTTCCTTGGGGGGTGTTGATCTACTCTGGTTATTCCTACTACCAGAGTTTTTCCACTGACTCCACCTCATGCTAGATTTACTCCGTTTGGCTAGGTGAGCAGGTAAGAGGAAGTTGTGTTGGGGGCTCCGGGAGTAGTATTTTACTAGACTTTTTGGGAAAAGGCTGGGACTGGTGTCTGTATCTTTTCCCCTAGAGCTTTGCCAAGGATGCGTATAATGCTATGGTCTGAGAGCCTGGGGGCCTGCATGTCTCTATCTTGTTTTCGGCTGATATCTGTTCTACCTTAGAAAATCAATAACTCTGGGTTAAGATCTTGGTTGTAAAGAAATATCAGCAATTAAGTCACCCCTCCCCTCACTGGCGATGGTTGGGAAAGGAAAACCACACCTTCCCTCAGCCACACCTCCAGGGTATCACTTTAGATAGTTCTCAGGTGATTGGCCCAGTTCAAATGATCTAAGTCAAGTGTCCCAGTTAACACTAGTCTCAAGTGGGAGAGTTCAAGAGGTCTCTGGCAACTATACAGCCGGGGTCTTCTGGCAGCTCAGGTATGACTCTCTCCAGTGTTCTGTGGGGTCGGAAGGACCTACCCAGCAAATGAATTATTCTAGGAAGGTTGATGCCTCCTTCCCCACCTTGTACCTTCATCACACCCAGTCACTGGAGACCCTGCAGGGCTGTGACCCAGTTGCCCAATAAGTGAATGTGGCAGGGCTTTATGTTTGCCAGAATCAAAGTAGAGCCAATGCCAGCTCTGCTCAGTTACTGCTCTTTGACCCCCACCAGCAAAGGGAGCTGAGGCTTGACTGTCTCAGGCACTCAGTGACAGCTGGAGAATGTTCCACCTGAAGACAATTTAGGCCTGAGAAAATCCAGAGAGCATCAAAGATTCTCCCTCGACCACCAGTTAATTTGCCCAAATCAAGAGATTCAAATCTATTGGCCCAATCAGTACCCACTCTCTGGTTGGAAAGATCACAAGGTCTCCAGCAACTAGATAATAGGAGTCTACTGGTGGTACAAGTGTGGCTCGCTCTGATGCTCTGAGGAGTCAGAAAGGCCCATTCTGTAGACGATTTGGAGTAAGGAGGCTGATGTCTCATTTCCATCCTTACTTGCCCTTTGCTGCCAGACTCTGGTAACCTCGGTCTCAGTTAACCCCACTACCAGTTTCTGTTAACCCAGACTCTGTAACCCAGTCCTGTCCAATAGGTGAGTGGGTCGGGGTTTTGTGCCTGCCAGCATCCAGGTAGAGTCAATGAGTATGTCAGGGTTTTGTGCCTGCTAGAGTCCAAGTAATGTCAATGCCTTCTCCACTCAGTGACTACTCTTTGTCGCCTGCCAGCAGAGATAGTTGAAGCCTATCTGCTGCAGACACTCAGTGGGAGCTGGAGAATATTCCACTTGGGCTCAATCTAAACCTGGAATTTGTTTTCTTAAAGTTGTGGTTTGCCTCGGTGGGGAAGATGTGCGTTTATCTATCTCTTCTCTCAGCTCGGCTCCCCACCTTCAGCTTCGTTGGGTTCTTCTGGTGGTTGTCTCTCCCCCTGAACTGAAGTTTATGTTGAAATGTAGCTCCAGTCAGCTCTCGTCCTCTGTTCCTCCATATTCTTATTGAATGTGAAGATTGTAGTTAGGGACTATAGCCAACCCAGGGATTTAGCAAAGTACAAAAGATACTGAAACAAAGCGGACAAATAAACAGACTAAAATGCTACCAGACACACAAGCACACTGATGCCCAGACACTCAGAAACAAGTAAACAAACAGACAAAAAAGAAAACAAAACAAAAGACAGACCAACCAACAAACAGACCAAAAAAAAAAAAAAAAAAAAGTAGTAGTAACAAAAGATAACCACAAAAATGTTGGTCATAAAATGGTAGAGAAAACAAATAATAAAACAAGCAAACAAAGAAGAAAGAAAATAAAAATAAAAAATAATAATTAAAAAAAGGAAGGGCACCACTAAGAAAAATACTGTTCTTTTGAATATATACAAATACACCCCTTTATAAATGAGGTGGGGTTCCATTTTAAAGGAAATATAATTATGCTGCAGTATACTTTCTAGACAGTAGGTGGTGCTGTGAGTGGTCCCCATGTTAAAACCAAAAAGAAAGAAAAAAGAAAGAGAATCTTTGCTGGCAGGTTGCACAGATTCTCTCTACAACAGTTCCCGCAAAGTGTTGGGCATCTTGGATTAGCTTCAGATGCCAGATGGCTGGCTGCAGGTCAGAATGAGCTCTCTGTGCTTTGGGAGAGTGTTATGCAGACGTCATTTTTGGAGTTTTACATTACATCTGGTTCTTGGCTGGCTGCCCACTCCTATCTGTCCTCCAAACTCAGCACACGAGTCCACACTTTGCTAGATTTCCCACTCAACTCCTAATTTCCCCTCGAACAGAAAATTGTTGTGGTCCGATGGAAAAGAGCTGGGTGCTTTTTGCGTGCTCTACGTTCAGTTTGTTTCTGATGGGGGAGGGGCTAGTTACTTCTAGTTCCCACCGCTGCTGCTGCCGCCACCACCACGGCATACACAAAAGATTTTTCGGTGTTTGTAGGAAGGGAACCGATTCCCCCGTGGGTTGCTGTGTCAGTGCAGCTCCACACAGACTTCCAAAATTACAGGATGGATTGGTTCCTAAGAGGAGTCCCTTCCCCTCAAGTTTCTGTCCAAATGCCTGGATCCCTGATGCCCCAAACCGGGTCCAAATGGCTCCAGCTTCTGGCTGCCAAATCTGCTCGGGAATCCACGCCTCACCACATTCTCCACGAAACACACAAACTCCTCATGAATTGGGCACAGAAGTCCTTTCTGGGGGAGGAATTGGTTTCTGACTCTCAGGGCGCCAGCTGCGGACCTGGTGCCACTGGTCGCAGCATTGCAGGTCGCAGCTGGCGCTGTTTCAGCTGCCGCCCTGAGTTTTTTCTGGCAGACACCGTATCTCTGGGCTACAATTCCAATCCAGCAATTCACCTCAATGCTGCATTCCCTACACTGCTTGTCCATGCCAGCACTCCATGCAGGAAAGATCCAGCACCCACACTCTCACCTGAAACTGCCAGGAGAGTTGACTCAGGGATGTGTCCCCTCCGCCATCTTGCTCCACCTCCCAGGATATCCTGCCAGGTATTTTTGCTGCCGCTGCCTATCCTGCTTAGCAGTCAACTCAACCCTCAGCCCACAGTCGAGCCCTCCAACAGTCTGAGGGACAGTGAACTGGCCCCATTTAAAAAGTTTGAGGACCCTTGATTTAGGAGATATTTTGAGAATTATCAGCCTCAGCTCCCCATCTTTCACTTTTGGACTTAATGCAAAGGAACACACCCACTAGGCTCACCAAGCACTGGGAGAAGCAAAGTGTTAGTGAGGAAGGAGAAATAAATCTTATACTTCTTAGGGATCCTGAGGAAGCAGCAGGCAGCTGCAGAAGAACTCCTCCTTCAAAGATAAGAACAAACTTTACACTGAGCTGAAATAACGTTGAAAAAAAGACTGTAACTAGTAACAATACCCAGGTTTCTAACATCTGTAACCATAACTATGTAGCTGACATTGAACTGAAAAAAAAAAGGCATAAAAGAGTTTGGATAGCTGGGAGCCTGTAGGTCAGTGGTTAGGGCGCCAGCCACATGCTCTGGGGCTGATGGGTTCAAACCTGGCTGGGCCTGCTAAACAACAACAACAACAAAATAGCTCAGTGTTGTGGGGGCACCTGTAGTCCCAGGTACTTGGCAGGCTAAGGCAAGAGGATCGCTTGAGCCCAAGAGTCTGAGGTTGCTATGAGCTGCAATGACAGGTCTATCCAAGGGGACAAAGTGAGACTGTCTCAATTTAAAAAAAAAAAAAAAAAAGAGGCGGGGCAGAGCCAAGATGGCAGACTGCAGCCAGCTTTTTACAGAAGCTCGCATCCAGAACGAGGCTTGAGGGACAGAAGTTTAACAAGGGAGCTGATGGTTTGGAGCGGAGCCAAGAGAGAAGAAGATTGAAGAGTGCACTTCAATCTTCCTGAGGTGAGCTGCGACCCCCAAAATACAACCAAAAGGTACAAAATCCACCACCAAGCAGATGGGAGTCCCCTCCCCCACAACAAGGGCTCGCAGTTTACTCCATGCAAACAAGCGAGCAGAGTTCAAACTTCCTCCCACTCTATCCCATGGGAGAGACCCCCTAAAAACTGGACCTCCTACCCCTGCTGGCGTGCCATGGCACCCTCCTGCCAGGCATAAAACTGTAAAACTGTATAAAACTGTGTATATTCCCCACCTGCAACATTGAACTCTGAGGAGTCTCCACCCACCCACTCTGAGATCTGAAGGTTTGTTACCTATTGAATCCAGATTCCTGGGCATCTCCTTGAGAGAAGTGGAGGGGGAAAGGGCTGGTGCTGCTCTATGCTGACTGTGGCACAGGCGTGAGGAGAAGAAAATTGGCTCAGAGGAAGCCATACAGCAACAGTGGTATCCTGAGCTGCGAACTGATGCCATTCTAGCCCCAATTCTCTGGGCAACCAGAGGTTCCAGACAGCAGCCACAGGCAGAATGCTGATAACTTTTGTAAGTAAAGAGACCATTAGCACCAGCTGTCAGGGTGATACAGCTGAGACAAAGGCAGTGGGCGGGCAGAGGCTGGAATTGACACCTGAGTGTAACTATTTGTCTGCTGCTCAGAGCTGAATGCAGCCTCAGACTTGCAGAGGAATCTAGCTGGACAGAAGCCTAATTTAAACACATAAGGCCCCCCTACTGAACTCAGATTTCTGGCTGATTTTGCCAGTCATAAACCCCGGGAGCAGTTGCCTACTGGAGTGAATAGGGTCACAGACTTGGGGTATTACGAGTGACTGGGTGCAAGGTGGGGAAGGAGGTATTAACCTTCCCAGACTAACCCATTTGCTGGGTGGGTTCCTTTGCCCTCACGGAGCACTGGAGCAAGTTATATCTGAGCTGCGAATAGATCCCTCTTATCTAGCTGCCGGAGACATTTGATCTCTTCCACCTGAAACTGGTGCTGACTGGGACAACTGATTTGGACCCTTTAAACCTGGCAGACCACCCAGGGACTATTCAAAGGGGCACCCTGGGTGTATGGTTGAGGGAAGGTTTGATTTTCCTTGCCCAATTGTTGTTTGTGGGGGGCGGGGTGATTTAATTGCTGGTATTTCTCCACAGAAGAGACTTCACCCAAGAATAACTGAATCACTAGGGTAGGACAGAGACCAGCTGAAAATAAGACAGAGCCACTTAGCCCCACCACACCAAACAGGTCCCCAGTCTCTTAGGCCATAACACCTTACGAGTCCTTGACAAACCTCAAGGGGAAAAGCCAAACAGAGTAAAATAATCATGGGGAGGAATCAGTGGAAAAGCTCTGGTAATATGAATAACCAGAGTAGATCAACCCCCCACAAGAAAGGATGTGGCTGGTAATATGAATAACCAGAGTAGGTCAAGAAAGATGTGGCAGACCAAACTGAAGATCCCCTTTATAAACAGATAGCTGAGATGTCAGAAATTGAATTCAGAATTTGGATTGCAAATAAGATTAATAGAATAGAAGCAAAGATAGAAATAGAAATTCAAGGAGCATTCCAAAAGTTCACTCAAGAATTCAACGAATTCAAAGACAAAACCACCAAAGATTTTGAAACATTAAGACAAGAGATTGCAGCCCTCAAAGATCTGAAAATACGGTAGAATCTCTTGGTAACAGAGTGCAGGAGGCAGAAGCAAGGATCTCAGATGTAGAACACAAAGCTTCTGAATACGTCCAAATGTCCAAAGAGAGTCAGAAATGGAAAGCAAAAACAGATCATTCTCTCAGAGCTCTGGAATAATTTGAAGAAAACTAATATTCGCCTTATAGGAATCCCTGAAGGCGACAAAGTTGCTTCGCAAAACACGGAAGCTCTTCTTTATGAAATTATGGAGGAGAACTTTCCAGATATGTCAAGAGATCCTAAAATTCAGATTGCAGACAGCTTCAGAACCCCAGCACGACTCAACCCAAATAAGACATCCCCCAGACCATCATAATTAACTTCACTAAAGTGAATATGAAAGAGAAAATCTTGAAAGCAGCAAGACGTAAGAAAACCATAACCTACAAGGAGAAGAATATTAGAATAATTGCAGATCTCTCTGCTGAAACGTTTCAGGCAAGAGGAGGGTGGTCATCGACATTTAATCTGTTAAAACAAAATAACTTGCAGCCCGGGATCCTGTATCCAGCTAAACTGAGTTTCATTTATGAGGGAGAAATTAAATACTTTAATGACTCCATGTGTTGAAGAAATTTGTCATAACCAAACCAGCTCTCCAGGATGTTCTCAGACCTATTCTCCATAATGACCAGTGCAATCCTCCACCACAAAAGTAAACTAACTCAGAAACTATTGATCAAACTCCAACTTCTACAGTGGCAAAAGGATTAAAAATGTCCACTGGACTTTCAAACAATTAGATA
>NW_003852585.1:149412-151047 GCF_000181295.1 Otolemur garnettii
ACCAAGTGGGTTTTATCCCAGGATCTCAAGGATGGTTCAACATACTTAAATCTACAAATGTAATTCACCACATAAATAAATTAAAAAACAAAGACCATATGATTCTCTCAATTGATGCAGAAAAAGCTTTTGATAATATCCACCATCCCTTCATGATCAGAACACTTAAGAAAATTGGTATAGAAAGGACATTTCTTAAACTGATAGAGGCCATCTGCAGCAAACCCACAGCCAATATTGTATTGAATGTAGTTAAACTGAAATAATTTCCAGTCAGATCAGGAACCAGGCAAGGGTGCCCATTGTCTCCATTGCTCTTTAACATCGTAATGGAAGTTTTAGCCATCACAATCAGGGAAGAAAAAGAGATTAAGGGTATCCATATAGGGTCAGAAGAGATTAAACTTTCACTCTTTGTAGATGATATGATTGTATATCTGGAAGATACCAGGGATTCTACTACTAAACTCTTAGAAGTAATCAAGGAATATAGCAGCGTCTCAGGTTACAAAATCAACACTCATAAATCAGTAGCCTTTATATACACCAGCAACAGCCAAGCTGAAAAAAAGTCAAGGACTCTATCCTGTTCACAGGAGTGCCAAAGAAGATGAAATATTTGGGAGTTTACCTAACAAAGGACACGAAAGATCTCTATAAAGAGAACTATGAAACCCTAAGAAAAGAAATAGCTGAAAATGTTAACAAATGGAAAAACATACCATGGTCATGGCTGGGAAGAATCAACATTGTTTAAATGTCCATACTACCCAAAGCAATATATAATTTTAATGCCATCCCCATTAAAGCTCCACTGTTAGACTTTAAAGATCTAGAAAAAATAATACTTCATTTTATATGGAATCAGAAAAAAACCTCGAATAGCAGACATTTCTCAGGAACAAAAACAAAGTAGGAGGAATTATGTTACCAGACCTCAGACTATACTATAAATTGATAGTCATCAAAACAGCATGGTACCAGCACAAAAACAGAGAGGTAGATGTATGGAACAGAATAGAGAGCCAAGAGATGAACCCAGCCACCTACTGTTATCTGATCTTTGACAAGCCAATTAAAAATATTGAGTGGGGAAAAGATTCCCTATTTAACAAATGGTGCTGGGCTAACTGGATCATGATCTGTAGAAGACTGAAACTAGACCCACACCTTTCACCATTAACTAAGATAAACTCTCACTGGATTAAAGATTTAAACTTAAGACATGAAACTATGAAAATACTAGAAGAAAGCATAAGGAAAACACTTGAAGAAATCGGCTTGG
Organism: Otolemur garnettii; assembly: GCF_000181295.1. Classification (NCBI taxonomy): domain Eukaryota; kingdom Metazoa; phylum Chordata; class Mammalia; order Primates; family Galagidae; genus Otolemur; species Otolemur garnettii. The sequence continues at coordinate 150,698 of NW_003852585.1, forward strand.
GCGAAAATTTTATGAGGAGGACCCGTCAGGCAATTGAAGCAATGTCAAAAATACACTTTTGAGACCTGATCAAACTACAAAGTTTCTGCACAGCCAAAAACACAGTAAATAAAGCAGCTAAAAAAAATAAAATAAAGCTGGTAGACAACCCTCAGAATTGGAGAATATATTTGCTGGTTATGTCTCTGACAAAGGTTTAATAACTAGAATCCATAGAGAACTCAAACATATGAGCAAGAAAAAAACAAGCGATCCCATCTCAGGCTGGGCAAGGGACTTGAATAGAAATTTCTCTAAAGAAGAGAGGTGCGGCTCAGCGCCTATAGCTCAACCGGCTAAGGCGCCAGCCA
>NW_003852585.1:151941-154801 GCF_000181295.1 Otolemur garnettii
ATTGGTGGGGTCACCTCTATGGTTTATCTTACAAGGGTACAAGTGAATCTTTCTAAAAGCAGAGTATGAACGTTTTAACTCAATAACTAAGAAAATGACATGAAGGTTATCTTGACCAGTTTGATGAGAGTATTTCAATATGTATATGAAAACACCACACTGTACCCCATGATTGCATTAATGTACACAGTTATGCTATAACAAATTTTAAAAACTGAAAAAAATTACAAAAAAAAAGAGCTTGGGAAAAAAACTTCTCTGGAACTCAGCATTTCACTCCCTGAGGCACATGACTTCTCCCCTTCAATTAAAGTTCCTTCCTCTACATTATGGGTGTAAGTTTCTGTTTTAATATTAGGAAAGGTGCATAATCCCAGACTTAAGAAGCTGGCTCTGCAACTATGTAACCAGAAAAATCCTGTCCTTTCTGACTTCACCAGTTTTTACCTCCAAACAACCAGGGGTCTCATGGTCTCTGGGATTAAAGAGACAAAGGTTCCCGGCTCTGCCGGACCTCACGGCCCCACCCTGCTCCTCCGCCAGACTCTTGGGAACCAAGCCCCTCATCCCAGAGCCCCACAGCCTAGCCCAGGTTAGCCCGAGAGTACCCAATGTAGAGGGTGTAGCTGCGTCCCCGCACGCCCCCTGCCCTGCCTCTGGACATCTCCGCACACCAGTGTCCAGCATCAAACAGGCGATGGTCACCACGGTAGCCCTGGGAAAAAAGACCGGGCCGCAGGAACCCCCTCCAGCTCCGGGCACCTTGCTTCCTCCCTCTAGCGCCAGATACTGGGCGGCCCACGACCATGTAAAGCAGCCACCTGAGACCAGTATGACCCGCACAGCCAACAACACAGGGGGGTAGGGCGGCCGGGCCCAGGGCGGGGCCCAAGGGCGGCCGTGCCATTTTTGATCCTGGAGCGCCATCTGGTGGTAGTCGCGGATACGGCATAGAGAATCTCCGCCGAGGCTCCTGTGGCCACAGGCGGCCATTTCGCATGGTGGACGGTGCGTTTTTCTGGCGGCCGCTGCAACCCCAGCTCGCGGGTGCGTAAAATGGCGGCCGGCGCAGGCGCACTGACGACGGCTGCGTGCTCGTGGAGTCACAGGAGCGCGAAATAAAGTCCACGCCAGTTGGCAACGCCATGGGCTGCGTAGACCCCCGGAGGGTTGTGAGGGACTGATTACTGGGGCACGCGGTTTACTCTTCCTTCCAAAGTCTATTGTGCTGCACAGGTTGCAGATGCTCTAGCAGTATAGTTCAGGCATGGAATAACCATGACAATAAATTAAGGCACTATTAAAAATATATCTATGTTAGAGTTTCAACCCAAACCTCCAGTTCTGCCTTCTGTCCCCTGCCCTCCAGCCCTCTTTTTAAAAAATATCTTACCCGCTTCTCTAAGACTTAGCACATGCCCTGGGGACCCAACCACACAGTGCCTGCCTCCACCTGTGTCTTGTGATCGGCACCATTCAGCATATTCCCCTGGATAGCTCTGCCCAGCTTCAAAAGGTACTGACCCTGGGTTGGGACCACCCTTAGCAGTTACGGCACCCAAAGGCCCCACCAGCAAGTACCCTGACCATACCAAATAACCACTCTAGGGTCAGAATGGCAGGCCACCCTCAAGCCCCCAACCCCCATCTCATCCCCAACAGACCTCTCAACTGTCCACAGCAGAGACAGGACTCAGCTGGAACATTTAATGCAATTTATTGAAGAGAAACATTCAGCGCAACCACTGTAGAGATGGGAACAGCAACACAGACAGCAAGTGCTAACCGCCACTAGAGGCCACGGGAACCGGGCCACCCCCGCCCCCGATCTGCCCCTTGCAAGGACGCTGGGCTCTGGCAACGGCCACTCACTTCAGGGAAGCCCCTCATGGCTCACACACTGGGGCGTGGCCCTGTCCCGCAGCCCACACAAGACAGTCACAGGACACCAGAAATAATAGCAGGACACACCCCACCAAGTCGAGGAATCTGAGTCACAAGGGACGACAGGGGTGGGACGCCAAAACACAGTCTCCAGGGAGCCTCTCGAAGCCCCCCTTCTGTCCCTGGTCCAGCTCTTCTCCCTGCTGTATGGGGGGGCACATTCCCGCCGCCTCCTGGGACTGCGCTGGGTATCTCTGGGGTGGAGCTGCTGGGCTAAGAACACACATCTGCGCAAGGATGGGCAGCAGTCGGCCTATCTACACTGAGGAAGCAGAGGCTGAGCTCACGACGGGGGATGGCAGAGAACAGAGCCTGGGCTGGCACTGAAGCTCACAGCATGTGCCCCAGGTCCAGAAGTGGCTGGCCCAGCAGGCCAGGACTTGCCTCGGGAGCTGGCATACACACAGCAACTTTGCACACGAATGGTGGCTGGTGGGGGCTGTGTGTGCTGGACACCTGGGTTACTACCGAGTATACATGGATAAGGGGGGACTTCCCAGAGCAGGGCACACACCCTATCCCAGGGATGGTGAATGGAGGGCCCCTCTGAAACGGCCTCTCTCCCAAAGGCTTCTCAGTCCACCTTGCGTAGCAGATGTCTCTGGGTGCCCTCACCCAGGCCAGAGCTGGCCACTCAGAGGGGCTTTCAGGCCAGCTGCCCGAGTTGGTGGGGTTTGGGGCTGGGCCCAGGTGCAGTGGTGTCATGGCAGGGGCACCTCTCCCCTCCCCACTCAGCAGTAAAGTTGGTCATTTGGAGCACTGGGAATTGGGTAATGGATGGAGCTCCTTGAGGGAGATGGAAGGTCTGGGAAGCCCATGTTGGGTGGGGTGGTGGCTATGGATGCTGCTGCCTGAGAAGGCAGGAGAGGAGCCCCCTCCACGGGCTTTCTGAGCCTATTCGCCTGAGGACTCAGGG
>NW_003852585.1:158050-203115 GCF_000181295.1 Otolemur garnettii
CATACCCAGGCTGTCTGTGTTTCCGGTCACAGTGCCCTGTGCTGTCAAGCCAGCCCCCAGCACCTTCTGGGCCCCCATTGCACAGGAATGCTGTGGGCTTTGGGGCAGACAAATACAGAGTCACCTAACAGTTGAGTGGCCTACATGGGTCACTGGACATGTATGCCCCTCATCTGCAAGTGGGCGATCTGCACTGTTCTTGCAGAGTGATCATAGAGCTTTACCTTCTGTAGAGCACCCAGTAAACCATCAGCAGATGACCACAGGGCACAGGAATGAAGTGGTACAGAGGCCAAACAAAGGTGTGGGAACCAGAGGATATTGTTGCAGTTCAATGGTCCCAAGTCTGAGCCCTGAGGGAAAAAGTTGATGTGAGAGCAACATTGGAACTGTTTCCCAAGGAGCAAAGGATAGGCCAAGGTGACAGTATGACGTTCTGTTTCTACGGGCTTTGGTGAACTTAGCCACTTTCTGACCTGTGCAGGATGGGCTGCTCATATGTTCAACAGCTTTGGGAGTTTCGCAAGAGTAGACCTTTGGTGCATCCTTCAGCAGAGTGACAGTGGCAAGAAGATGCCCTCGCCTCATTTTCCTAGTCACAAACATGACATTAAGGGTAGGACGAGCAGAGACAGACCATATCTCATGTTCCATTCAAAGTGTGAGTGAGAGCTTTGCTCAGGAACTTTTGTAGATTGATTTTTAAATTCTCCCTAATTCTCCATCACTCCCTGTATCAACACCCTTTTTAATAGGTCTTCAAATCGTCAACAACTCAGGAAAAAAGACCTGGTGGGAGAATCCATATATGGGGTGAGGTAGCTACCTATTTGGGGTCCCATGGATTCCAATCCATCTGTCCAGGCCAAGGAGTCATTGAACATCCTTATCGAAGCTATTTTTTCATCTGTGACTGAGCTAATCCTCTGCTTTCCAAGCCTATTCTTGCCAGGGAGGAAATGGCCATTGGTATGTGTTCATCTCTCTCTGGAATTTAGTTACTTTGGACTTCATCACAAACAGAACTCTCAAATGTCCACTAAAAACCTATGACTTTTTAAATGATCTGATTTATTTTGTGTGCTTGTCACAGTGAAATTAATGGTCTGTCAGGGCCTACATCCTAACCAGAAGTCAGAACAAGCCTACTCCACCCCCATGAAGAAGCTACTCCTTACTCTTGAGACATTTTAAATGATCTCTTTGAACACTAGAAATTACTTAGGGTGGTAGGAGTATTCATGCATGTGACTTTGACATGAGAGGGAAAGTGACTTTAACGGATTTGTAGTTTCCCTGAGGCCCATTCTTAGAGAACTACAGATATTGATAATGGGGGTTTATTTTGCTCCCTGGCTACACAAGTAATAAATAGACACAATTAAGCACCAGATATATCAATAGGAAAAAATATGTAGACCTGGTCCACTAAATATTTTTCTGAGATTCATATGAAATTCTCATCTATTTGAGTGATGAAATCTTCCTTGTCTCACCCACCCCATCCCCTCTATTAACAATTAAAATCTGAATTTTTGTGTAGAATGCTGGAACAATGGGGTATTGTACAGCCAGATTTGGGAACATGATGTTGGTTCACTGGACAAGCTGCAATTGAGTGTTCAATAACAAAAGTTGGCTTTCTCTTCAAGAAACTTTGCATTCGTATTTATTACTCTAATTGCCCACAGTGTGTCCGTAGAGTTTGCATGCAATTTAACGAACTTTATGGACACCCATATCAGTCTGGGTGTACCACATGATGATAGATCAGCAGCACTGTACAGATTTATGCTCACAAATGCATCCTGGGATCATTTAAGGAAATAATCTATTATAGCTTACACAGTGGCACCTGGGAAAATGCAACAGAAGCAGCTGATAGAAATAGGAAGCACAGTGGATAGTGACAGCATAACAGAATGAGTAGATAGTAGGAACTCAGTATAGTGTTATGAATGCCCACAGATTACACATAGCAAATAATACCTGTAGATAGGCTCCTAAGCACTAGGACATCACCACACCAGCCCCAGGAGGAAATGCCCCATGGTTCTCCCTCAGTGAGAAGCAGGGTGGGAGGATGGCAGCTCATTTGGATGCTGATGCTGCACCCGCTCAAATCCCTGGTAAAAGTGCAGCTTCTTCCAAGATGAGCAAGGCAGAGCCATTCCTCCAGACCCCTGGCTGTCATCCCCCAATGACTACTATGACCTTTTCCTTGCTTTTCTTGCCAGTGTTTTTAAACGCACGAAAGTTTTTCACCTTTGTGAAGTCCAAATTTTCTATTTTTCCCCCTATGGTTGCTTGTGCTTTTGGCGTCATATTTAATTTCCTAATCCAAGATCATAAAGATTAACATTTATGTTTTCTTGTAACCGTGTTGCAGCTTCAGCTCTTGCATGTAGGTATTTGATATATCTTCAGTTTTACATATGGATAGTCAGTTGTCTTAGCATCATTTGTTGAAAAGATGATTTTTTTTTTTCCTCCTGGAATGGTTTTTGTGCCCTTCTCAAAAAAGTCAGTTGACCATAAATTATGGGTTTATTTATGGATTTTAAATTCACTCCTGATTACTGTAGATTTCCATGAAGTTTAGAAATGAAGAAGTCTAAGTCCTCTAACTTTGTTCTTTTTTCTCAAGAGTATTTGAACTATTTGAAGTCACTTGCAATTCCATATAAACTTTATAATTGTCTCTTCCTTTATAAGAAAAAGGTCATAGAATTTTGATAGGAAATTCGTTGAATCTGTAGAATGACTTAGCGAGTACTGTCATTTTAACAATATGAAGTTCTCTAACCTATGAGCACAGCATTTATTTTCATTTATTTAGGTCTTCTTTAATTTCTTTCAACAATATTTTAGAGGTCTCAGGGTTTGTCATATACATCTCTAAATTTATCCCTAATCATTTTATTCTTTTTGATGCTATTGTAAACAAAGTTGTTTTCTTAAGTTCATTTTCAGATCATTCATTGCTAATACAAAGAAATACAACTTATTTTTGTATATTGCTAATGTATCCTGAAACTTTTCTGAACTCATTTTTAGCTCTAATTTTTTTTTAAATTTCAGATTAATATGAGGGTATAAATGATTACGTTACAATGTTTGAATTCGTTAGGTAAGGTCCCTGTTGTAATTGTGCCCCTTCCGTAGGAGGTGTGCCGCATACCCTTACATTCTGCCCATCACGTGGGAACACACCAATCCTCCTCCTGTCTCACCTGTCTCCCTCCCCCCAACTTAAATTGAATTGAGTTTTTCTCTTGTGTGGGCATGTATTATTTCATCTACTGGCTTTGTATTAGTATTGAATACATTGGATACTTGCTTTTCCATTCTTGGGATACTTTATTTAAAAAAAAAGTTCTTCAACTCCATCCAGGTTAATACAAAAGACATGAAGACTCCATCTTTTTATGGTGAATAGAATTCCATGGTATACATATACCACAGTTTGTTAATCCATTCCTGGGTTGGTGGGCATTTAGGTTGTTTCCACATCTAGGCAATTATAAATTGAGTTGCAATAAACGATCTAGTGCAAATGTCCTTAGGATAACATTTTCTTCTGGGTAGATGTCTAGTAATGGGGTTGCAGGATCAAAACGAAGGTCTATTTTGAGTGCTTTGAGGATTCTCCATACTTCTTTCCAAAGAGGCTATGTTAGTTTGCAATCCCACTAACAGTGTGAAAGTGTTCTCCTCTCTCCTCATTCACACCAGCATCTGCAGCTGTGGGGCTTTGTGATGTGAGCTATTCTAACTGGGGTTAGGTGGTATCTCAGGCTACTTTTGATTTGAATTTCTCTGATTATTGAGGGATGATAAGCAACTTTTCATATGTCTGTTAGCCATTCATCTGTCTTCTTCAGAAAAGGTTCTATTCATGTCTCTTGCCCAGTGATAGGTGGGATTGTTTGCTCTTTTGTTTTGTTGATTAATTTGAATTCTCTGTACATTCTAGTGATCAGTCCTTTGTCAGATTTATAACATGCAAATATCTTTTCCCATTCTGAAGGTTGTCTGTTTGCTTTAATTGTTGTGTCCTTGACTGTGAAGAAGGTTTTTAGCTTAATTAAGTCTCGTTTATTTATTTTTGTTGTTTTTGCAATTGCCAATGGAGTCTTCTTCATAAAATCTTTCCCCAGGCCAATATCATCGAGAGTTTTTCCCACACTTTTTTCCAGAATTTTTACCATTTCATGTCATAAATTTAAGTCTTTCATCCATCATGAGTCAGTTTTTGTAAGTGGTGAAAAGTGTGGGTCCAGTTTTAGTCTTTTACATGTGGGTATGCAGTTCTCCCAGCACCATTTATTAAAGAGGGATTCTGTTCCCCAGTGTATGCTTTGTTTGGTTTCTCCAAGATCAGATGATAATAAGAGGCTGGTTTCATCTTTAGATTTTCTATTCTGTTCAATATGTTTGTGTCTCTATTTTTGTGCCAATACCATTCTGTTTTGAACACTGTGGACTTGTGATATAAACTGAAGTTCTGTAGAAGGATGCCTCTGGATTTGTTTTAACTACTAAGAATTGTCTTGGCTGTACAAGATTTATTCTGGTTCCATACAAGATAAAGAACACTTTCTTTTTAGTTCTTCAAAGTATGATGTTAGTATTTTAATGGGGATTGTGTTAAATCTTTATAATACTTTGGGGAGTCTAAAATTTTAACAATGTTGATTCTTCCCAGCCAAGATCTTGGTATATTCTTTCATTTGTTAATGTCTTCTGCTATTTCTTTTCTTAGGGTTTCATAATTCTCTCTGTAGAGATCCTTCACCTCTGTTGTTAGAGATATTACCAGGTATTTAATTTTCTTTGAAGTACTGTGAAAGGTATTTTGTCCTTGATTTGCTTCTCATCTTGACTGTTATTGGTGTATACAAAGGCTACTGATTTGTGGACACTGATTTTATACCCTGAGACGTTACTGTATTTCTTGATCACTTCTGAGAGTCTTGTGGTTGAGTCTCTGGGGTTTTCTAAGTATAAGGTCATGTCATCGAGGCCAGGTGCAGTGGCTCACACCTGTAATCCTAGCACTCTGGGAGGCCGAAGTGGGTAGATTGCTTGTGCTCAGGAGTTAGCGACCAGCCTGAGCAAGAGCAAGGCTCTGTCTTGCTGGGCATTGTGGCAGGCACCTGTAGTCCCAGCTACTCAGGAAACTGAGAGAAGAGAATCCCTTGAACACAAGAGTTTGAGGTTGCTATCAGCTGTGATGCTACAGCACTCTACCCTAGTTTTCCCTTTGATACTAAAGCTGTTTTGTAAAAATATCTTATAAATAAAACCATCAAATTTTACCTAGCTTTGACCATGAAGAATAAAATTCATTTTTCATGAACCTTCTACAATTTTCTGTGCCCATTCATGTTTTTTTTAATATTTTCCTCATCTCATTTTAGAACAACTACTCAATTTCCTTTAAAATATAATCTGTCTCTTTCTCCGTATCAAAAACATATTTTGCATACCATGTATACAAAGTTGTTCCCCTTTGCCATTTTTACATTTAGTTGTTTTTATTTATATCTATTTACTATAATCTTTAGCCATTATAGTTTTTATTTTACAGAGAAAACCAGGAAGTGGGTCATTGTGACCTATATGTCATGCCAGCATTTTGTAGAAGACTAGCAAGTATTGTGAATATACATCCCACAATTTTTTATAGATATATACTTCCCTACAATACAATTTCTCAGTATGACAAAAAATAGCATGTTTATTTACAGACTCAAATATATTTAGCTTCTCTGTATCACAAAAATAAGGAGGAAAAAAAGGTTGTATGTTATCCCCTAAAATTGGGAACTATTTTTAACCCAATATATTATAAACCAATTACTGTTGAAATAAAGATTGTCAGAATAATGACTCATCTTGATTAAACTCAAATTCATACTTTTTGTAATCTTAAATATCTGAAGGATGTAATATTATCTTATTTGAGTAGTAAGCCTTTATAAGCTGTTTTTATTAAACTGGCAAAATTAAGCTATTCTTGTTTGCCAAATATTTACCTAAATTATGTGAAGTTTAATATTCAAAGTATTTGGGTTAGTTTCTAAATTCCTGGGTGTTTTAGTTATAGTCAATTTATATAAGTACTTGTTTATCTCTAGGCCAAGTAGAATAAAGCTCTTTTAAAGGATTTTATACGTTAATCTGGTAATATGATCTAGTTAGGAAAATACCACATATAGCCATCAAAATAAAAAAGTGTCCATCCATTTCTGCTCTGACTTTGCCCACATTCTTCCTTGGGATTCTCTGTGCAGTGTTGGCAGATCAGGCAGGCTATGCATAATTTGTAGAGAACAACTCCAACCAGGATAAGCCTTCAGACATTGAATCTGAAAAAGCAATTTGTCAAAATAATTTTGATATTTAGTACAAAGACTAAATATCATAGTTTTCTCCAGCACATCTGTTTAATCAGCCTAATTAGCCAAATGACCCTGTTAAAATCTATTTATGAAATGAATAGGTGAAGTCATTTCCTGAGCTAAAAGATACAGATAAAATTGTTAATAATAGCAGCAGACAAAAAAACATTCTTTTTTGTTTGTTTTCCGTAGTCAAAAGTTTTAGCAAAATAACACAATATTTTTAAAAATTACTGCCTAAAAAAGAGCTTGATAGAGAACATCAAAGGCCTGATTGCTATTATCTTGGATATAATTTCAATTATCTTCTGCAACTTACATTTGGTCATGTAGACAACTTATTAGTACATAGAAAAATGTCAATTGCAATGGTTTACACGCATTTTACATTACATATATTACTTCTTAAAACTCCCAAAAGAATGAAGTCTTAAACACAAATTTTAATTTCTAAACACTCTTCCAGTAAGATTTGTAAAGGCAGAGGGAAAAGATGTCTTTTTTGTATTACTGGTTTACTTCATTAAAATTTAATCTTCAAAGGGGTATTTAGCTTGCTATAGAGGTTGCTAGGATTATAATGAACATATTTTTTCTTTTCAGGGTAAAAAAAAATGACATTTGAAAATAACATAACTACTTTAGAGCTGTATTTTTTTCAGCTTTTAGTACAGAGAAAAAGTTAAGTGAAGCTGAGTCAGTTTTAACATCAACTACATCATACAGCATGTTTAAGAAAAATAGATGAAGTCATTTGCACAAAGGTACAGCATTGAAATACTGTGTTGTGTTTTTTATATTTTTGCATTTAAAAAACCATGCAGTAAAAACCAAGTTAAGTTTCACATTAAAACGAGTTTTAGCATTTATACTGAGTTCCATGGTAGGTGCACACTTTGTTCACATTGACACCGAGTTTCATATACTTTGTCAGAGAGGGATTGGGGGTGATGGTTTTAAATTTACTTTTTACTCTTAGTGCAGCTGGATCTAAGTAAAATGTTTTTAAACTTATCAGAAACTCAATATACTTTTAAAACATACAGGATCGGGGCTGGGGAAAAAAATACAATACAGGTGTAGTAAGTAAGAAAAGTGATCCATAAAGAAAGCATTATGAGGTTGTGTGCTGGTTGACTGTGATTAAAAAGAGCGCAGGTAGAAGTTGTAAATGGTGGCTGATTGCTATGTACTATGTATATGTTTGTTGGGATAACTGTCCCATATTTTGTATATTGGAGTAAAAATTTCTATAAATTATTGTAACTAAAAGTAAATATTCTAAATTAAGTCCCAGTTCTAAGTCACATGGCTTCTGTCTTGGAAACTTTACCTTTAGAAGATTATTTAAGACAGGAACCAGGAGGCTTTGGGAAAAGGTAAAGAAGGAAATGTACTATATATGGGCCTTGTGGCCTCCAACCATCAGTGTAGGGTTCTTTCTTTCCTTGATGGCTGTAGAAAGATCTCATTTTCATAACATACTACACTTGAAACATTTTTAAAGATACTTTTTATTAAAGATTCTCTCATGAGGTATTTGAGAGCTGGGAGGCTAAAGCACTCAGGTCCTGGCTCTTCAGTGAATTTTAACTGTGTGACCTTGGGCAAGTCACTTAACCTCTCTGTGCTTCAGTCTCCCTGTCTTGTAAAATGGGAGTAATACCTACCTCACAGGGTTGTTGTGGGGATTAATTAGAGATGATGTCTGTAAAGCATTTAAGGTTCTTGAAGAAGGTGCTATATAAATACAAAATAATATCTATTAAAGTTGGTTTATTTGTGAAAAAAATACCACATATATACATTACATATATATATATATATATATATATATAAACTTGGAAACGGACATGAATAGGGGTCTAATGGCTTTACTTCTAACTTATCAATCAATGAGGAGTCATGCATAAACACAGAAATGCAAAACTCACTGCTTTTTATGAAAGAGTTGGCTGTCATCTTTGACCCACCTTTAAATGTTAACCAGGATTGTGTTTCTTGCAGATAGAACATGTCAAGGTTACCTGCTTAAAAATAAAACTGAAGCATCCCACCAATAATTTTTTTTTTTGTAGTTTTTGGCTGTGGCTGGGTTTGAACCCGCCACCTCTGGCATATGGAGCCGGCACCCTACTCCTTTGAGCCACAGGCGCCACCCTCTTTAATTCATTTTTAATTGGTTACTGTGTATGGTGTAAAAGAAGGGTACAATTTTTTTGCATATAGACATCTAGTTCCAGTACAATTTATTTACGTGTCTACCCGTTGTTCTCTGTGTATTTTCTGTGTCTTTGTTGAAAATTAGTTGCCCTATCATATGATCTGCAATTCCACTGGGGACACATCCACAGGAAGTAAAATCACTATCATTAAAAGATGTATAGACTCTCATGTTTATTTCAGCATTATTCATAATAGCCAAGTTAGAGAAACAACCTAAGTGCCCATTGATAGATGAATAGATAAAATGTGAAACATATTTAGGGTGTCCATAAAGTTCCTATGCAATTTAAGATAGTTTAACACTGTAAATTGCACACATACTTTTTAAATTGCACAAGAACTTTATGGACACCCTATATATGTGTTATATGTGTATGTGTGTGTGTGTGTGTGTGTGTGTGTGTATAATGTGAATATAAAATTCCCAGTTATCCAGAACTCAAGGAACTGTCACTCTCAAGCAACCAGCATTTGACACAGAAAAAAAAAATCAGACTTTAAACTTGGTGCTTCCGGCTGTCAGTAAACTGACACTTCATGTGTCACTCTCATGATTCCCATGTGTTCTCTACAACAGTGCCAGGTATTAATGTGTGTTTTTGGAACTTAAAAATATATGCTACTAAGAAGGTGGGCCTGGAGGTGGGCACCTGGCTGACTGGCAGAGGTTCTGAGATAAGAGCTGTGGGACAGGCCTCCCAGGTAGACATAGTCACAGTTTCATTTTCAGCAGTGATAGGAAAATGAGAATCATTAACTGTAGTTGAATGAAAATAACCTCCCCCTCTTTAAAAGCTCTGTTTCTGCTTATGTACAGGAAAAAAAATGGTATTTTGAGACAAACACCTCTGCCACTTTTTCTCCTTTGCTGGAAAAGTAATGAATTTCTCTTTTCTTCTTCTCAAAAAAAAAAAAAAAAACAAAGAAAAAATATGTATGGTAGTAAAGTTGAAAAGTGTATTGACTGCCATTTAACTAAAGTTGCATACTCTCTTTACAAAGGTGTTTTATAATACAGTAAAACTGTACCACAGTAAGTTAAGTTTGTGCTTATTTGTCTTAATTTGCTTTAATTAATGAATTTCAATATTATTATCAACTCAATACAGAGTTTATGGTATGGTATGGCATAGTATAGGGTATAGAATTAGTTAGGTCTATTTTTGATAGTAACTTTCAAGCAACCAGAAACTACATTTATCCAGAATCTACCCATCCCCTTGGGTGCCAGAAAAGGGGGAGATTGTGTGCATGTGTATGTATGTGTGTGTCTGTCTGTATAATGGACAGCCAGTCCTAAAGAAGGAAATCCTGCCATTGGCAACTACATGAATGAACCTTGAGAATAGTGAGGTAAGCTAGACACAGAAAGACTAATCACTTCATGCTTTAGTTTGCGGAATTTTTTTTTAAGTTAAACTCATAGTAACAGAAAATAGAATAGTGGTTATCAAAGTAGAATGAAGTGAGGTACAAGTCCTACTAGTGGAACCTAGAGGTGGGTATAAGACAGAGAACCCCTTTCCAGGCATCATCTTCTGATACTTTGATACCAGGCAGCTGACCAGTGGCTTCAAGGAGAGGAGGGGGCCTGGTGTTATGAGAACCTTGAGATAAAGTGTCCCACCTGGAGTCTGTGACTCTGACAGCACCAGATAACCATTTTGTCCTTGTCAGTCAAAGAACATTAAATTAACAGGCTCTCAACGGTCTATTGTTACTAAGTATGGAGTATGGAGGGAGGTAGCTGTCCTCCTGTCTCAGACGTAGGAACTTCCCCTGCAGTTAAGGGGAAACATGATATCTGCAAATATTCAAAATGTTTGCTTTTAACATTTTTATTAAAACATTATAGAAAAGTTCATTTTTATCCCAAATAAATTAAAACAAATCTATTCTGTCACCAAAAGTCCCCAACTTCTGACCCTGAAATGTAATCATAGGCTTCAGAGCCTGCAAGTAGCGTGGGCAGAGACCCACAGCATCAAATCACGACACTTTTCCAGAACCTCAGTCCTGCCCCAGAATCTGCATTTTTTTTCAAGCTCTCCAGGGGATGTTGAGTGCACACTACATTATGCTACCTGTGTCCCGCCTGCACCCCTTTCTTAAATAGTGCTTGAGAATCCCTGCAGGCTCCAGAGCAAACATCCTAGTCTTTGCTCTGTGGAAGAAATCTGCTTTGGGAAAGGACAGGAAGAGGTTTGGGTGCTAGGTGGGTGATACTTGGTCATGAAATCAGGAGACTCATGAGAGAATGGGATCGTTGGATAGTCATCTCTCATTAAGTCCTGAAAACAGACTTCCTTGTGAAATGCAGGAAGCAGCTGTATTTTTTGCCGTCCTTCCCTACGGCACAGCCCAGTAAATAATAAATAGGAGCTATAACTTTCACTTCATAAACACTCTCTAGCCAGGGGTCCTCAAACTTTTTAAACAGGGGCCAGTTCCCTGTCCCTCAGACCATTGGAGGGCCGGACTGGGGCCCCGGGAGGAGTCGGCTGCGAAGCAGGACAGGCAGCGGCGGCAAAAAACCCCGGCAGGCCAGATAAATGTCCTAGGCGGGCTGCATGTGGCCACCCGGCCATAGTTTGAGGACGCCTGCAGGCTTATACTTTGCACCCTGCCCTGTGCTTACAGCTCGAACTATAGAAATAAGGGGAGCAATTGGTTAATGTGACTCCACAGATTCCAGCCAATGAGGATGAGACTTGTTCAACGTGAGCCACAATGTATGCTGGGCCTTGTGCTGCACGTGGCAGGCCTGGCAACCTCATTGAACCAATAGCAGCAGGACTGGAAGCTACTGTGCAACGTGAGTGGCTCCCAGCCGGGTTTGAATTCTCTTTCATCAAACTGGCACAGAGGCAGAGGGCGGGGAAGGAACCCTCTTTTGGCGGGGGCTACAGGATTGAGGCCTCCACAGCGCAGGTGCAAGCGTGCCGTGTGCAGCTCTTTGCGGGGGGGGGGGGGTGGAGGCGGGGAGTCTATCACCTAACAACCCCTTCCCGCCACAACCTCGTGGTTCAGTCTGCGCAGCGGCGGCGGCGGCAGCAGCAGCGGCAGAAGCGTGCTGGTCGTGCTGCGTGGGCGCTCTGGCCTGGAGGCATCTCCAACAGGTATGGAGCTAGGCCTGTGGACACAAACAGAAGTCCAGATCATAAGGAGTCACCCCAAGTGACTCTTGCTATTTCCCACGGGGTCTAGAGGCCAGTCGCCATGGGTGTCCCTTAAAAGCAGGATTCCACTAAATCAGACCCAGCGTCCTGAGAGCACCCTGCCATTTCCAGGCACTGAGGCCAGCTTGGGAATTTAAGGGGGACCTATTCCACATTGCAGTCAGGGCAGAAGCTCTGGCCCAGGCCCTTGAGAGAAAAAACGGCTTTAAACTTCTTCCTCCTTGCTTCTGCCGATTTCAACTAATCAGCCACTTCCCTGCCTGAGAATGAGGGCTGTGTGAGGAGAGGGGGTAGGTGAAGGGGTAGGGGCTGTAGATAATAGGGTGGGAGTGAGGGGGGAGCAGCAGAATGGCAGTGGGGAACTTGGAAGGGGAAGGTTGAGTAGGCCAAGCCTTGGATGGGGGTGGGGTTTTCTGTGGAGCTGGCCAAGAAGGGGGGGGGTGGTTGGGGGTTGGTGGGCGTGGCTTTCAGGGGAGGGCGTGGCTTTGACGCGGGGGCCTCGGGTGGTGGGCGGGGCTTTGAAGGGGTGGGTTTTGGTGGGCGGGGCCTAACGTTGTGGGCGGGGTCTCGCATTGTGGGCGGGGCTTTGATGGTGTGATGTTTCTGCGGGCGGGGCTGGGAGGGTGGGATTAGCAGTGGGTGGAGTTTAGGATGGAGTGGGGCAGCAACCTTACTTAAGAATTCTCCTGACCTAGCAGCAGACACCAGTTGTGCAGTTTCTTGTATTTGCCAGTTCTGAGTCTGTACTGGACACCTCTGCAGACTCAGTTGGTACGGTTTAAGCAGAGACACATAGGACAGAGACATAGTAAAATACCTCTTCCTTGCCTTGGACAGAGTGACTGGAGCAGGATCCACCACCCCTGGTCCAGGAATTGCCTAATTGGACAAAGAGGACAGACCGAGTGTTGAGTGCCTGCAGAATCACAGCATTGGCACTGCCAGCAGGGCCTTATTTAACAAGGTGAGCAGCTGCCAGGTGGGCTACTTTGAGAGAGGTCTCTGTAACCCTGGCAAAGAACAGGAGGGGAGAGGCTGCCTGCCAGGATTCACAGATGCTGCAGGGTAGGGCCACATCTGGGAAGAAATGTCTTATTTCTTGCATTGTGGCAGTGAGGGCCCTTTCTGCATCTCTTTCCTGCCCCATTCCAGCTTCCACACAATTGGAGCTCATAAGCTCTTGTTGTTTCAGCAACAACTCCTCACTGACAGCCACCCCCCTTCCCTCTCACCCCCTTGTTGCTAGGATGCTTCATTGGTTGGAAGCCAGTGACATCACCTGTTGCTCCTCGAGGGCCTTAACCTTATCACATGACACCCCCTTGCGATAGAAACTCATGGTCCATGCTATTCTTGGTATCCATGGCAACACTGCAGCTTGTCATACACTCTCTGCACCCACCACTATCGTTTCATTGCGCAGAGCTCCAGCCAGCTTTCTCATCTGTCAGGCATCTTCCGGGAAAGAGGGAAATTCATCATCTCCTTCTGCCAGCCTTCTGTCCCAGGGTGCTGGGTGACCTGGGCCTGCACAGCCCTGAGCAGGCAGCAAAGCATTCTCCTGCCCTCTCCTACCTTAGAGGTCTTTTGTCAGTATCCCCAGACAGCAGGCCACGCCTGCTGACCTTGGCCTTTTCACCATAGGCGCCAGCAGAGAATACACAGAGTTCCAGGAGGAACCCACAGGAGGAAGAGGTCAGCAGGGAGGGGTGAGGTGGGGGGATCCTTGCCTGGGGACACACTCCATACTCTTTCCTCTGCAGAATAACTTAGGGAGCCCTGGGAAGCAGGGACTAAATCTCTGCATGGGAAGGTGGGATACTTATGCGGGGGGGGGTGGGCACTAACAATGCTCTCACTCTGTTTGCATTACAGGCTGTGGAAGCCTGGACATTTCTGCCTTCCTCTTGGCATTGGCTTAGAATTATTTGAGCTATAGTAATAGTCTGAGCTAATCCCTTTCCCTAGCCTAGATCAGTCCATAGAAAGTGGGCGTGATGGCAGTGACACTGTTAGAGGATTGGTGCAAGGGGATGGACATGGACCCCAGGAAAGCCCTACTGGTTGTTGGCATCCCCGTGGAGTGCAGTGAGGTGGAAATTAAAGAGACTGTGAGGGAAGGCTTACAGTCCCTGTGCACATACAGGGTGCTGGGCAGAATGTTCAGGCGGGAAGACAATGCTAAGGCAGTCTTTCTTGAATTGACTGACCCTGTTGATTATGCTACAATGCCCAGCCAGATACCAGGAAAGGGGGGTGCCTGGGAAGTGGTGGTCAAACCCCGTAACCCAGATGACGAATTTATCAGTAGACTGAACTACTTTCTGAAAGATGAGGGCCGAAGAATGGTAGACGTGGCCAGAACCCTAGGGTATAGCACCCTCCCTGTTGAGGGCATGGAGCCAGAGGCCATGGCCCAGTTCAGGCCACCAGTTTTTCCGCCTCTGAAGGAAAGCATGTGGTACCGTAAACTGAAAGTGTTTTCGGGCAATGCTTTCCCAGCCCCAGGTGAAGAGACCTTTGAAGTCTGGCTGGAGCAGGTCACTGAGCTGCTGCACATGTGGCAGGTGTCTGAGGTGGAGAAGAGGCGGCGCTTGCTAGAGAGCCTGAGAGGCCCCGCCCTGTCAATCATGAGGGTGCTCCGGGCCAACAATGAGTCCATGACTGTGGAGGAGTGTCTGGATGCCCTGACACAGATCTTTGGGAATAAGGAGGATTGTAGAACCTCTCAGTTTAGGTTCCTTCAGACCTTTCAGAAGTCTGGAGAGAAAGTTTCTGTTTTTCTGCTGCGCTTAGAGCCCTTCCTGCAGAAAGCTGTGCAGCATAGCCCCTTGTCAGCACGCAGTGCAGACATGATTCGCCTGAAGCACATCCTAGCTCGGGCCTCCATGACCACCACCCTCCGGGGTAAGCTTGAGCTCTTGGATCAGCGAGGGTGTGCTCCCACTTTTCTGGAGTTAATGAAGCTCATTAGAGATGAAGAAGAGTGGGAGACTACCATGGCAGTGACAAAGGAGAAGCAGAGGAATGTAGGAAGGGGCCGGAAGGGCTCTGGTAGACAAGGAGCAGCAGAAGCCATTATCCTTTCATCTCATGCCAATGCGCAGGGAGGGCCTTGTAGTGAGAGCAGCACTCAGACCCTAGAGGAAGGGGCACCCCCATCAGTGAAGCGCAGGCGACTCCCGTGCTGCAACAGCACTAGGGAAGAAAGCAATGTCCAGGCAGCTTGTTCCAGTGCTGAAAACAAACCTCCAGAGAAGCAGAAGCCTCAGGTTGCCACTGAAGAGTCGGGAAACGAGATGGGGGCTGGGGCTATGAGCCACCCCGAGCCCTGAGAAGCATTGGCTCAAGTTACCCAAGTGCTCCTTCTGGCAGGGAGCAGAGACATTTTAACAAGGGGAAGGGGCAGCAGCAGCCACCAATGCAAACCTCAGGGTCCTTGCCTGGTGCACAGGGGCAGGGCAGCCAGGCCCAGGCTGAGCCCCCTCCTGCAGCTGGAGGGGACTCCAACAACCAACACCAAACCACACCCGGCTCATTGAGGGCCAGGTACAGGGAATGCATTACGGGAGCTGCACCCAGCACTCGGAGTACCTGGATTTGGGATGGGGATCCCAAAAAAGGATGGGCTAAAGGAGGTGTGGTTGGAGCCCCAAGCCTGGGTGACAACTCAGCCATCTGGTCACCGCTAAATGTGCACCCCATGGGCTGTGAGCTAAGGGAGCTCACCAGCCCCCAAGCATTGCAGGGCCTGGAGGCATCTGCCCTGGGGCCACCCCTGCCAGGAATCAGGGCCTGTGAGGAAGAGGTTCCAGGCAGAGTGCCAAATCCCTGCAGGGGAGGATGCAGGCTGCGGCCAGTCTTCAGGATGATCTACACTACGCTTGGGGAGCCCGAGGTAGGCAGCACCCTGGAGCTCCTGTGCAAGCAAAGGCAGGAGACCCCAAGGCCCCGGGAGCCCAGCACCAGCCTAAGGGCATTTGCTGTACCCTGTGTCCTGCCCGGGCTGTGCAGGCAAGGGGACCACAGACTATGGGGAAGAGCCCTGGCAGGGGCCCTGGCAGAGACCACAGTGGGTGCGCAGGGAAGCCTTTGTTCCAAAACAGGAGGAGGAAAAGGAAGAAGTAATAGGAGGGAAAACTCTCTATTTTACTGAAGAAAAAAGTAATAGGAGGAAGAATTAACAGGAGGGGGAGGTGAGGGAAGGCTGGAGGGGGTGTTTTTCAGCTTGTGTTTATGCAGAGGCCTGGAGCAAGCAGACAACGAGAACCTGGGGCTGCCATGGCCTTCACGACTCAGCAGCTGCCAATGTCAAGGCCAGCCCCAAACCCTACCAACTTGGGCAGCCAACCTGGAAGCACCTCTGAGCAGCCAGCCATGGCCTGGGTGAGGGCATCTGAAGACATCTGTCACCCAAGGTGGACGGGGAGGACTTGGGGAGAGAGACTGTCCCAGAGGTTCCAGCTGTGTGAGCCTCCAGTTACAGGTCTCCATTTCCCATCCTTGGGGCAGGCTATATACTCTGTTCTGGGAACCCCCCCCCATCCACGTAGGCCCTGTAGGGACCCAGGTGTCCAGCACACACATCCGCAGCCACCTGCCACCATTCGTATGCAAAGCTGCTGTGTGTGTGCCAGCCCCCAGCCTGCCAGGCCAGCTACCTCTGGGCCCAGAGCACATGCTGTGAGCTTCAGTGCCAGCCCAAGCTCTGCTTGCTGCTGTCCCGTGTTGTGAGCTCAGCCTCTGCTTCCTCCGTGTAGATGTAGGCCGACCGCTGCCCATCCTCGCACAGATGTGTGTTCTTACCTGAGCAGCTCCTTTCCGGAGACCCCCAGCGCAGTTCCAGGAGGCAGCAGGAATATGCACCCCCATACAGCAAGGAGAAGAGCTGGACCAAGGACGACAGAAGGAGGGCTTTGAGAGGAACCCTGGGGACTGTGTTTTGGTGTCTCACCCTGTTGTTCCTTGTGTCTGTTTCCTTGACTTGGTGGGGTGCGTCCTGCTGTTATTTCTGGTGTTCTGTGACTGGCCTGTGCTGGCCATGGGGCAGGGCCACCCCTCAGTGGGTGAGTCTTGAGGGTCTTCTCTGAAGTGAGTGGCAATTGCCAGAGTCCAGCGTCCTGGCAAGGGGTAGATCGTGGGGCTTGCAACCCGTGGCCTCTAGTAGTTAGCAGTTGCTGTCTTTTGCTTTTCCCATCTCTGCAGTGCTTGTGCTAAATGTTTCTGTTCAATAAATTTCATTAAATGTTCCAGCTGAGTCTCCCCTCTGTGTGCCACTGAGCACATGTTGACTGAGAAGAGCACAGTGGGGGAGAGGGCAACAGTACATGGGCCATCATTGGAGTGCACTTGGGGCAGTATTTTTGAGGGCTCGTGGGATACCCTGGCTGAATGGAGACAAGCAATGGGGATCTGGTGGGTGTGAGTAGTGGCCGGTTGGGTCCCCAGGGCCTGTGGGGACCCCCAGGCATGAGTGGGTAAAGATGTGGAAGGGAGGGTCAGGGCCAATAGCTGGCCTCAGGGTTCCTGGATTCCTACTTAGCAGCACTGTAGGGGCTCAGGGCATTCAGACAGTTCACAGGCCATGTGTATGATTCCAGACAGCAGTCAAGGTCAGAGAAGGGCCCCAGAGGCACTGGACATTCGGGCAGACGCCCTGTCCAGAGCTGTGTGCTGGGTCTGTCCACTCACCTGGTTTTGCCAACCCCTGCAAGCTGACAAGTGGTGCGCCCTGGTGTAGGCCCTGAGGCATGTTTGGGGACAGGGCTTGAGTGATTGTTGAGGGGCAGAGTGCAGCCCGGGCATAGATTCCACAGTGCTCAGGCCTTGGCCTGGGTGATAGGAAGGATGGGGAAGGCTGCCCTCCACCAAGTCCTGTGCTGCGCCTCCCAGCCTCCTGGTGCTGCCATCACTCCTGCATCCTGAGGGCAGGTGATGGGCCAGGAGAGACTGTGGAGGGGACCCTTCCTGCCCTGGGTCCTTGTAGCACGCTGAGCCCCAAAGATGCCTGAGTGTTGCAGGAAAACAGACACTTAACACCAACAATATAGAGGAAGGAACCTTTAATTGCCGGGGAGAACTCAGGTACCTCAAGGCATGAAATGCTGAGTTCTGGGGAACAGTTTTTGTTTCAAACTCTTTTATATATTTTTTTTTCAGTTCAATATCTGCTACATAACTACATATCTGTACTTATGGCTACAGATGTTAGAAACCAGGGTATTGTTTTTAGTTACAGAGTTTTTTTTTTTTCCCTTTGACTTTTCAAGGTTATTTCAGCTCAGTGTAAAGTTTGTTCTTATCTTTGGAGGAGGAGTTCTGCAGCTGCCTGCTGCTTTCTCAGGATCACTAAGAAGTATAAAATTTATTTCTCCTTCCTCATGAGGATGGCCCAACCCCACGTGAACGTGGACGGCCCTGTGCATCTGGGACATCTCTGCCCTGAGCTTCATGTCTACAGGGGCAGTTCTCAGGAGGGCAAGTTATTGAAGGGGACTGTCCTCATCAGGGGTGAGGGGCCTGGAATCTGCCCTGCTTAACCCCCCCAAGTCTCAGCCTGTCCCCCACAGGTAGGCATGCCTACCCGAAATAGAGGGCAGCCTCCCATCAGCAGTTCCATGGGCTCAGAGTGTTCTGGAAACAGGACCAGGATGAGGGGTTGGCCTCTCCCTGTCTATGTGCACAGAGGGGACGGGATCACTGACCCGGAAATGATGAGTGCCCTTGGGTTCACTAAGTCTGTGCCTACAGGAGACCCCTGGGAGTTCTGAAGGGACAGAACCTCTGACTATCTTCACAGCACAGATTAAGGACAGTGCCCAAGGCAGACAAACAGCCAGGACAAGAATTTGTGGCAGCCAGAGTGGTCCGTAGGAGCCCTGCATCTGGATGACCTGGCCACAGGGCAAGGGCTGCAGACGACAGGGCTGCAGGAGTGTAGGAGCCTCCTTGCGTCTCCCTATTCAGAGTGACCTCACGTGCTGTGACCCCTGAGCAGGTGTCGGTGTAAGTGTGGGAGTGTTTGAGTGGGTATGGAAGTGTGAATGTGTGTGTGGGCATCAGCGTGAGCATATGGATGCAGGTGCAGTGAGCATGGGGCGAACGTGTGCAAGAGCGTGTGAGTGCATGTGAGCATTTGTGTGAGTTTGTGTCATCGAGTGTGTATGTCACTGAGTGTGCACATCTCATTGAGTGTGTGTGAACGTGACTTTATCATTGGGTCTGTGTGATCGAGTGTGTGTCAGTGTGTCATTTAATGTGCATGAATGTGAATATGTGTGTCACCATGAGCCTATGAGTGTGTCACTGAGTGTGTGCGTGTGCCACTGAAGGGTATGAATGTGGGAGCATGTCACTGAATGTGTGAGTTTATCATTTAATGTGCCACTGAATGTGTCAGTGTGTGTTATTGAATTGTGTCATTTAATGGGTGCAAATGTGTGTCACTGAACGTGAGCATAGGAGTGTGGCATCGAAGGTGTGTGAGGGGAGTATGTCATGAATGTATGTGACTGTGTGTGTCATTGAATGTGAATGTGAGTGAAGGTAGACATGTGTAAGAGTATCAAAATTGTGTTAGCATGTGTCATTGCCTGTGTGTGTCATTAAATGTGTTTGTCACTGAATATTGTCTATGTCATTGAATGTGTGATTGTGTGAATTGGTGTGTCATTGTATTTTGAATGTGTGTATGTCATATGTGTGTTTCTCAATGTATGTGCATATGCCATTGAATTATGTATCTTTGAATGTGTGTCATTGAATTTATGTGACTGTCTTTAAATGTGTGTGTCATTTTAATGAATGTGTTACTAAATGTGTGTCACTGGATGTATGTGTCACTGTGAGCATGTGAATATATCATTGGATGTGTGTCACTGAACATATATGTCACTAAATTGTGTGTGTCATGGGTGTGTGTCGCTGAATGTGTGTGTCCCTGAGTGAGAGTGCAGGCCTGGGACAGTTGCCAGCTATGAATCCTTCAATGGAGCAAACATGGAAGCAGCAGGACATTATCAAAAGGCACCATCTCCCTCTCCCCAACCCAGAAGGAGCAGGGAGACCAGTGATGGACCCTGCTGAGGGGTCCTACACCTACAGAAGGGCCCCCTGTCCACTTAAGTCCTACTCAGCCATGGATACATCCTGATTGCAGAGCTTATATTATAGATTGGGTGCAGCTGCACAGTCCTGCATCTGGTGGGACCATGTATGACCTGGGACACAGGACTACCCAATTGCTTTCCTAGATAGCCAGTGACTGAGACAATCCCAGAAGCTGGCAGGGGGTGGGAGCTCCCAGCGTCATAGAAGGCTCCAGCAGCAGGAAGGGCATGCACAAGGCCAAGGACAGATCCTGCTGGGTGAATCTGGGTAGACGGGACTGACAAGATGTCTGTCATGTCCTGTGGCCTGATCACTGAGCCTAGAGGACTGAAAGAGACCCTGTCCTGTGGTCTGTCTCCCGGCCTTCCCCAGATAGCACCACCGGGTCTGAGGAAGGCCAGCACATTGTGTGAAAAGGAAATCTGTGCAGATCACCGACTTCTAAGGGCATGTTTGCATCATGTCACAGATAGCAAGACATACTGGGCCAAAACTGGGAACTCTGCTACTTCTCCAATGCTACCCTCCATGGCCTCTCTGGATTTGCAGCCTTCTCCTGCTCTCAAACTTCAGGTCTCCCATTCTCAGACAGGGTGCACAGGATGTTCGATTCTGAAGAAAGGATGCCATGGGGAATTTTCCTGCCCTTCCCATGATAGGGTGATAAGAGAAGGGTCACTCCCATGCAGTGTGGCCCAAAACAGGCCCTGGGAATGAGGCTTCCCAGCGCAGGAGGCAGGAGCAAGGCCTGGTGCAGAAGGGTGAGCACCCTGGAAGCCATCCTGTGCCCTGCCTCAGTCCTCTCCACCAGAACAGGATAACTGGACACAGTGCAAGCTTTCCTCTCTTCCCATACCTTTTAGTGTTCCAACAGGACCACCACCCCCAGCCCCTGGGCTCTTGCACCTCAGAACCAAGTGTGCAAGGGCCAAAGCTCAGGTGCCCACCAGCCACTTCCCCAGCCTGTGGACTGGGCTTGGGATCCCAGTGCTGGGGGCCCCTGAACCACAGGCCTCGAGGTTCTCCTCAGCCAGCTGGGCCCTGCTTCTGGGTAAACACTCTGTCCTCTGAGCTTTTCCCCACCAAAGTCCCAGTCATGTGGGATACAGGCTCTCTCAAGGCTCCCATCTCCCTCTAGACTCTGCCCCCCTGCAGTGGGACCAACTGGCCCTGCACATGGAGACCAGTCCTTTGAGCACTTTGGCCCCAGCATCTCCAGCTGCCCTGCTCCTGTCCCCAACTGCCCACTGACAAAGTCAAACTTCACTGGATCCCTGTGACCCCTGAAAAGAGCAATGGTTGCAAAATCACCCCACTCTTTGGTATTCTAAAAAATGACTTACTGCAAAGTATCACTGTTATGGGCCAAATTTTATCCATCTCAAAATTCATATGGTGTCGTCCTAACCCTAGTAGGTCAATATGAGACCTTCTTTAGAAATGGGTCTTTAAAGAGGTAATTAAAGTAAAATGAGGGCATTAAGGTGGGCACTACTCCAATGTGACCAATGTGACTGGTGTTCTTTTTTTTTTTTTTTTGCAGTTTTTGGGTGGGGCTGGGTTTGAACCCGCCACCTCCAGTATATGGGACCAACACCCGACTCCTTTGAGCCACAGGTGCCGCCCTGTGACTGGTGTTCTTATAAGAAGAAATTTAGACACAGACATACACAAACAGGGAAAACCATGTGCGCCAAGACAGGAGGTGCCACCTATAAGCCTGGAAGACGGGCGTGGAGCACAGCCTGCCCACACACCCCGCAGAAGGAACCAAGCTTGCCAACACCCTGATCTCAGACTTCTGAGCTGCTTGGTTTGTGGTACTTGCTTATGATAGCGCTAGGAAACTAATACAACCATCCTTCCCTATTACTTAGTTAAGACACAGGAATGCTGTCCTTGTTTACCTATGATAAGAACAGACACAAACCCTCTACATTGCCATTTGTATTAGGGTTCTCTAGAAAAGCAGAACCAATAAGAGATTATAAGACAGACAGATGGACAGATAATTATAGGAATTGGCTCAAGTGACTATGAAAATCAACATGTCCCACAATCTGCCACCTGAAACCTGGGGAATCAGGAAAGAGAGTGTGTAATTCAGTCTAATTCAGGATGTCTAAAACTGAGCAACTTATAGTTTAGTCCCAGTCAAAGCTCTGGGTGAGGAAGGGGACCCATGGGTATGAGTCCGAAGGCCTGAGGGCCAGAGGTCCAATGTCCAATGACAACAGAAGAGGGAGGTCCAAGCTCAAAAAGAGAGAGATCACGCCTGTAATCCTAGCACTCTGGGAGGCCAAGGCAGGTGGATTTCTTGAGCCCAGGAATTCAAGACCAGCCTGAACAAGAGCAGGACCCCATTTCTACTAAAAATAGAAAAAACAAGGCAGGTGCTGTGGCAGGTGCCTGTTAGTCCCAGCTACTAGGGAGGCCAAGGCAGGAGGATCACTTGAGTCTGAATTTGCTATGAGCTAGGCTGATGCCACGACAGTCTATCCAGGGCAACAGAGTGAGACTGTATCAAAAAGAGAGAGAGAGAGACAGACAGAAGTAGCTCTTCCTCCCCATTTTTGTTCTGTTTGGGCCCTCAAGGAATTAGATGACTCCTGCCCACTTTGGTGACAGTGATCTTCACTCAGTCCACTGATACAAATGCTAATCTCTTCTGAAAACACCCTCACAGAAACACTCAGGTATCTGGCAATCCCTTAGCCAAGTCGAATTGACACATACTATTCACCATCACCTCCCTCTGCCTCTCACGCTGTTCTCCTGTTCCTCTTCATGGCAAAGTTTCTCTGAAGACTTATCTATGCCTACTGCCTCCACTTCTCAGCCCCTGTGTCCTCCCCAACTCTCTGACATTTGCTCCCATTCTGCTAGAGAAATGACTTTTTTTTTTTTGAGGCAGAGTCTCACTTTGTCACCCTATGTAGAGTGCTATGGTGTCATAGCTCACAGAAACCTCAAACTCTTGGGCTCAAGCAATCCTCTTGCCTCAGCCTCCTGAGTAGCTAGGACTACTGAAACCCACCACAATGCCTGGCTATTTTTAGAGACAAGGTCTCACTCTTGCTCAGGCTGGTCTCAAACTCCTGAGCTCAGGTGATCTACTTGCCTTGGCCTCCCAGAGTGCTGGGATTACAGGCACGAGCCACTGAGCCCAGTACTACAGAGAGAACTCTTAACAAAATGACCAAACAGTCTGAATCTTGACAAATCCACAAGTCAATTCTATGTCCTTATGTCATACCAATACCTCAGTAGAGTTTGACACAGGTGACGATTCCTCCTTCATGAAGCGCCACTCCTTGGTTTACTTTTCTGGTTCTTCCTGCTTTGCTTGATCCCCCCAAGACTCATTCTTTGGCCATGTTCTCTTTAGTATCTATATTCATTTTCTTGGTGCTCTCAACCTGTCCATGCTGGGTTTATGAACTTTGAAAATCACAAATCAGGTGATATCACTTCCTTTCTTAGAAGCCATGGGTGGATTCTCAAAAAATAAAAATCAAAGTTAAGACCCTACATTATCTGGCCCCCACTCTACTGTTTAGTCCTTCAAACACACCTGGCACTTAATCTCAGGGCTTCTGCCCTTACTGTCTCTCTGCCTGGAAACTTCTATGGGAATGGGAATGTTATAGGCCTGCACTGTCCAATATGGTAGCCTCTAGCCACATGTGGCTAATGAACACTTGAGATGGGGCTAATATCACTGAGGAACTGTTTTTTCAAAAATGTATTTTAATTAATGTATATTTAAATACAGATAGCTTCATGTGGTACATGGAGACCATATTTACACATCACAGCTCTAGCTCATTCTGCTTTTTAATTGTACAGAACTTATCGAAATGACCTCCTTTCTCTCATGCATTTATTTAGGCAAGAAATATTCACTGAGCACCTACTATGTACCAGGCAGCAATGAGCAGAAAGACAAAACTCCCTCCTGGAGATTACATGTAAGTAGGGAAAAACAAACCATAAAGGTAAATG
The DNA here is from genome assembly GCF_000181295.1 of Otolemur garnettii. Taxonomy (NCBI): domain Eukaryota; kingdom Metazoa; phylum Chordata; class Mammalia; order Primates; family Galagidae; genus Otolemur; species Otolemur garnettii. The sequence continues at coordinate 181,977 of NW_003852585.1, forward strand.
GTAAACGGAAAGCATGTTAGATGGTGGTACACACCGCAGAGAAGAACTAGGTGGGCAAGCAGATATGAGGAGTGTTAGAGGTGTGGTCCATGAGAGTCAGGAAGGTGGCATCTGAGCAGGTATGTGAAAAACGCAAGCCTCGCAGAGCCTGACAGGAGTGGGTCCAAGAGCAAATTCAAGAGGGCAATGACTTGAATGTGTGTTTAGGACCTGCCTCCCACCATCCAGTCCCCAGTGCCTTGTGCAGTATGTGGTCCACAATGGGTACTCAGAAAATGTTGAAATTATTAAGTGAATGAACAACCCTTCCTCATCCTTTAGGTTTCAGCTCAGCAGTCATGGCCGCCCAGGATGCCATCCTTAACCCTACAAATCCACATTACGAAACTTTTCTCTGTGCTCCTTTAATAGCCCCTACTGAAATAGGCTTGTTGCCTTGTCTTTCTCCACAGGGGATGGTCACTCTGTGATTTCACAGGTTGTGTCTCTCTTGCTCACTAATGTATCCCAGGTCCCATAGAAGGCCTGGAACACTGCAGAAAAATCAGTGGGGCTTTGGGGAGGGGAAAAGGGAACTAAGCACAGCTGCCTGTTAAAAAAGATGGGCTGGAACAAAGCAGTCTTTTGCTTAGCAGGCTCATACTAAAGCCTCCCTGACCAGCCAGCCGCGTGCAGGTTACTGAGCTGTAGCATTAGCCCACCTTGTATGTGATCTTCAGGGCACAATCATAGTGGCATTTGGATGTGACACGGTAAGCTTCATGTGGATCCGAACTGTGTCTGGTATCCTGGGAGGGGATCCCCACATCCAGCACACTGGTAGGAGACACCCAGTCAATAAGGGCTTGCTGAGCAACTGAGCAACCAATGGCAGGTTAAGGTGTTGACCAAAAGAAGGCATCAAAGGGCAGAAGACATTCATAGGAGAAGAAATTGAAGCAAGGGAATCTGCAAAGAGCAGTGTAGGCAGAAGACAGTGACAGAGGGGGCTCATAGGCACAGCACACGATAAGGAAGTGATCTGGCCACATCGAACTAAACCCACTATTGGATGGCTTACATAGAAGCTGTTCTGAGAAGATTCACTGAAAGAGCACAGTGACCAGTGGGCTTCAGAGGAAAACTGTAACGTGAGGCAGGCCTTCAGGGAAAGGGGCAATTCTCAGGCAGGCTGCGAGGGCAGGGGCAGGGCGGAAAGGTATCATAGGCAGTGACCCACAAAGGCAGCTGTTGGGGGAGAAACCCCACGGAAAACACATTTAAAGCGAAGCACAAAGCCATTAAACAAGCCTCCATAAATTGAAACAGTTTGAAATGATGCAAAGTATGCACTCCAGTACAGTGGAATGAAATGAGAAATCATTAACAGAAAGAAGTTTGGAAAGGCCACACTAAACAACAAGTCTCAGGGAAATCAGAAAATCTTTGAGAAGAATGAAAAGGAAAATATAACCTGCAGTTAAAGCAGTGTTCAGAGAAAATTTTCTAGCTGTAAACATAGATATTAAAAAGGAAAGATCTCAGACCAATAAGGTAACTTAACCCCTTAAGGAACAAAAGAAAAAGAGCAAACTACATCCAAAGCAAGTAGAAAGGAGGAAATAATGAAGATTAGAGGGGATATTAAAGAGTAAAAAAATAATTGAAAAAATCATTGAAACAATTAAAATCAATGTTATTTTGAAAAGAACGAAATCAACAATTAGCAAGACTAAGCAAAGCACACAATGGCAAGGGCACTCACAGGAAGAAGGTTGTGTGCACACAGCCTCACTGGCAGAGCCCCAGGTGAGGACAGAACTCAACCAGCAGAGTTCAGAGAGCAGAGGGCATTTGCAAGTAGAGGCAGTGTGCATGAGGCCTTGAGCAGAACGCACTCAAGAGGCAGATTTGAGACCTTCCCGGCAGAGGATACTGGGTAGAGAAGCTTCACAAGAGGAATGTGTTCTGTAGAGGAAATTCACTGGCCAAAGACATTCATAAGCGAAGAGAAGCCTCCAGAGGACAGCACACAGGCATGCATGGGTAGGACCTCAGAGGAGTGGTAATGAGGCCCAACACAAGAATCAACTCACTGGATGGAACCTAGCCCTGTAAGTGCTATTTCAAAATACCAGTGTCCTATTGTTCTTTTAGGTCTTTGCATCATACACTACCACTGAGTCCTAGAAATACCTAGTTATGAGCTCGTGTTGTAGTCCTTGTCTCTTGATTTAGGAAAAGCTCTTCCTGCTTTCCCTTTGTACTAAGATGGTGGCCAAGGTTGAGGTAAGGAGAGTTCAATGGTCCCAGGTCCCTGCTCAGTGATGGAAGGAGTTCTCTGAGTGTCATATCTTCCATCTTCAGACTTGTTGGTCACTTATTCCTGTTTCTGGATTGGATCTAGACTTAGATAGCATGTAGATTGCATTTCCAGATGATATAGAACTTGCAATCATGGCTCACTTGATAGGCACGATGATGATCCAACAGAATTTGGACAACCTGGGCACTGACACCTTAAAGAGCAAGATGAAACAATCTTGCCTATTGGCACACATTGGCAGCAGTGGGCTGGGGTCACCTTTGAGAAATGTATATTCTGAATTACTGTCAAGGAAGAACTGAAGGGAGTGGCACTGTTTAAATGGGACAAGAGTTGACAGAGAGAATCTGAGAAGTATCTTCATATATTTTAGGGTCTGGCATGTAGCAGACGTATTAAAGACCACCAGTGGGTGACAAAGGGAAACAGATTTTAACTCAACTGAAGAATGCATCTTCTGAAATTGGGGCTGTCCCTAGACAGCACACACATAAGGGACCAAGCTACTGCTCACTGCAAGTGTTATAAAGAGAAGGTGGCTGTGCACCTGCAATGATAAGGGCAGGGAGGATGAACTCAAAACAAAACATTCCTCATTACGATTTGATAAGTCTATAATTTCATAATTCCTGTGCATATGTAGTTTGTGGATTTTGCTATTGAGTACTTACTCGCTTTTGTAGAGAGAACAGCTTCAGACAACAGGATAAAAGAAATCACACAGCAGAATACACCAGGTCATACAGTTACAAAAGGAAACCTTAACACGGATCCACGTAGTATCTTAACATTTATTATAATTGCGTACATGAATGTGGATTAAGCAAGTATGAATAGAAATACTAAGAAATTAAAAAGAAACGAAAATGTAATACAACCATTGTTCTTCCATAAGATTGCAGGTTCTGCGCCTTTTTAGACATGAAAGAGGCTGTTTTGCATCAAAAGCAATTACTGATCATTGCTAGCTTTCTGGCATGTTGGTTTGAAAATACCTTTAAAAGTAGAAGATACCATGAAGGAGGGGCAGCCAGCCCACCTCAGACCTCTTCATGTGGCATCCCATCAGGTAGACTTGCACTGAGATGCAAGGATGGTGTCTCTCACCAAAGGAGGGTCTTTTCTTTCTCTTTCACTCATTGATTCAGCTCCTATGTGCTAGTGCCTACTGTGTGCCAAGTCCCACGCTGGGGGCTAGATGTGAGGACGGCCAGCTCATATTTAGTGTGTGTTCATGGCATATTGTACATTTCCCCTGCAGCGTAAATATAACACGCAGCTATGCAAACAAATGGAATTTTCCACTCAGATCATTTGGCAGGAAAAACAAGTCCACAAGCCACTGTGAACAGAGTTCAGAAACTGGAGAAAGATGGTGAGACATTTTATAATTAAATCAAGGGAAGAGCCCTTCATTGTGTGTCAGAAATACTCTGAGGTTGTTCTTTCTCTCAAGAAGCTTACAAAGTGATGCTGGGCCACAGGTGGCAGAGTACAACTGAATGTGAACAGAGTGTTGGTTAGCAGCATGGGCTAGCCTGCATCTACCCAGTCAGCCAATAGGTTTCCTTGTTCCAAGTATATGAGGCCCCAGTAGCTGCCAGTAGTTTGAGACAGAGTCTATACTGGAAAATAGGTCACTTGGAAACTCTGTGCTCAGACCAGTTAGCCCTCAGGAACTTCCCTGAATTGACAAACCCCTCTTTGGGAAGACATGTGAGTCAATTCTGCTCCCAGCTGACAGCATCTCAGTCCAGAAGTACTCTCACAATAAGGGGAGGGGAGAAAAGGGTGGGTTTGGCCTTTGCAGAACTTCATAGGGGATGGGGAAATCCAAGCATCCATGATGCCAGGGGTAGGGGGCACGATTTCACACCCTCCTATCTTCCCCTTGGTGACACTATGCCTCTGAAGGACCTAGGTAAGTGGCATTACCTGGTAGGAAGTATGTACTGAGTGGTAAGTCAATGCTTTGCTACTCTGGTCACTGCTCCTGGAGAGACAGCAGTGGTTATGCACAGTGTTCTACACAGTGTAATGACCACCTCTCTCAAGCCTCAATGCTCTCATCTGTAAAATGGAAACAAGAATACCCTCTTCACAGAAGAATTTAGGGAATTAATGCCATCACTTTGTGATAGTACCTGATATGTAGTAAGACCTCAAGAAGTGTTAGCTGCTTTTCTCCCTTCTTAATCCTGCTGGGATCAAATCACCCTACAACCCACTAGAGAGGATTTCTGTATAAAGCTCAGGGAATTGAGGACAAAAATATGAATCAGTTATAAAAATTCCAACACATATATCCCTTTGGTTAGAAGCCTCCTAAAATCACATCCTATTGAATTTAAACCTAATTGTATAAACCTTCCAATACATGCCCACACACCTGCAGGGAAAAACTCAAATATAGTGAAAGGTGGGTGAGAGGAAGGAATTAAAATTGCTATGTAACTCAATCAAAAGCAACTAACTACTTTAAAAAGTTTATAGAAATTAAAAACCATATATGGCAACTAGGCAAGCTAATATTCCCAACACTCAATGCCTTCAATTTACCCACCAGGGATCGTCAATAATCTTCTACTTAGCCCTTCAGAAGCCTCAAGAGAGTCAGGATATACTGAATCTCACACTTCTGCCCGCCTAAACTCAACAGAAAGTCAATCTGTTTGGGGGAAGTCAAGATGGAATTCTTCAATCCTCTTTGACTGAGCTGGAACTGAGATCATGGATGTTAAGTGCTTTCTAAGTGATAAGAAGCTAAACCCACCAGTAATTATCATAGCATCATGAAGATATGATATCAGATGTAAGCAAGTTCAACATGAGAAGGGCAAACGCATGAAGAAATCAAATAGGGAGGGAGGTGGTGAGGGCAGAGGAGCCAGCATCTTGGGGCAACTGGAGACAGCCAAACTTAGCTGGGAGGCATCAGCTTCTGACCAGACTGAGGGGAGCTAAAAGAAAACAGAAGCAACCATGAGACTGGAAATATGTAACCAATCCAAAAATCAGTCACAGCCCCTCAGGGTATGTGATTGCTCCAGCATTCAGGAGTCACAGTTCAGCTGAATGTGTCTTCTGGAGAGAAGGTGACCAGCACGTAGCTATTGGGAGCCTGGATGCTAGTTGTCCTGATTGCCTTCCAGGGATGTATCGAGCTCTGTGCTCAGATGCAGAGGCCAATTCCACTGGCTGTCAGCACACAGCAAGCCCTCAGGCAGTGCTGACCATGTGGCACAGCTTGGCCATTGAGTCCTGATCTAAAGCTATGCAAGCAGTGGTGGAGGTGGGTCCAAGGGATTGCAGCGGAGAGCCCTGGGCGGGGATCTGAAGGCCTAGGGTGAGAAGTCTCAATTCTACTACAAACCAAGTAGGTTTCCCCAGGCCCCTTCCCTTTCTGAGTCTATATTTCCGTATTGAAAATGGGGCTAACAACAGAGGCCCAGCTGGCATCCCAGGGTGGCTAGAGGGCTCAGCTGAGGTGGTGATAGAAGGTACAACTTGGAAGTGTCCCCATACAGGGACTTTGCCCATGTCACCTAAGATCTCCCAGTATCCTAGGGCACAATGACTTGAGTCCCTCTGAACATAAAGGCTGAGAGAGAGCACAGTGTCCAGATTAAGACTTAGGGAAAGAGTAGGGCACATTTCTTTCCCCTAACAAGTCTTTTGGCTGCTTATCCCTTGTGGTTCCAGCACTCACCTAGAAGAGTTTCTCATAGCACTGTCCACAGTGGATGGTGTCACGGTGAACGAAGATCTGATCCAGGAGCTCGCCCATGGGCTTACTGCATATCCCACACTGGAAGAGAAGGCAGCTACAGGTGAATGCACCGAGCAAAGTGACAGGGACAGCTGGGGCAGGAATGGGGCACCCGAGCAAGGTGGACAGGCAGGCGCCACAAGCCTGTGTCACATCCTGGATGTCAAAACAGTCAATAAAAAAATGGCAAAACCCAGAAGTAAAACCCAAACTCAAATCCCACAAAAACTAGCTGGCAGGATGATCACATTGTTTCACAATTCAGCCTGGGGTTGAGCTGTGACTCCATCATGCATTAGCTGCATGAGCCTGAGTAAGTCACCAAAACCCTCCCAGTGTCCATTTCCTCATCTATAAAATGGGCCTACTGGCAAGATTTACTCCCCAATGTCACTGGGAGCATTTGGTGACTTAGTCCATGCAGAGCACTTAGCCTGGAGCCAAGCATAAAATAAGTGCTCAGTAAATGTCAGTGGTCATTGGTGTAGTAGGAGGGGCTGGGAGAACATTAATGATGATGTTTAGTTTCCCAAGAAAGATACTATGACAGTCCCATTAAAGGGAAGGCTACTTCAGCAGCCTAGCCCCTCCAACCTCAAGGCTCTCCAACTTGCCTTCCTAGGAAGACCAACTGGGGAGAGGAGAACAGTCAGCCATAGGCAGCAGGGCACCCTCCTGGCACTGTGGGACAGGGTGGCATGGCCTGTAGTCTCAAAGGACAGGATCCCAGGAGTCCCTATGTGTCTGTCTAGATCTCAAGACCTCTCTAGGCTCTGGCTTCAAGCTCCCTGATGGTGCTGAGAAGCAGAGAGAGGGGCTGCTGAGATCCTCCACACCATTTTGTTTGTTCTCACTGAGCACCTTGCTGATGGCAACCTGCCTGGCTCTTTTGACTTTTCAATTCCTACCTCCTGGCAGTTTTACTTTTCACCATAAACTAATCAGCTCTCTGATTCATGTATTATGTTTCTGTCACTTTGGTTACTGTGAAACAGGATTTGAGCCTCAACTTGACTGACTGATATTGGTGATCTATTTAGGACAGCATTTCTCAACCTGTGGGTCGTGACACCTTTGGGGCTCGAGTTGCCTAATATCAGATATTTACATTACAATTCATAACAGTAGCAAAATTACAGTTATGAAGTAAAAACAAAAATAATTTTATGGTCGGAGGTCACCACAACATGAGGAACTATATTAAAGCGTTGCGGCATTAGAAAGATTGAGAACCACTGATTTAGGAGATCACCTCTGGATCCACAGGAAAGAACTCTAATATGGGCTGGCAAAAATACTTCACACCATGGAGAATGGGGATCTCAAAGGATTGCCATGATGTTGTGGCCCTGAATGTCCACTTTCTTTCCTAACTGTAACAAAACAAACAAGTATTTTAAAATGTTATGACAATAGGCCAGGTGTGGTGGCTCATGCCTGTAATCCTAGCACTCTGGGAGGCCGAGGCAGATAGATTGCCTGAGCTCATGGTTTCAAGACCAGCCTGAGCCAGAGCGAGATCCTGTTTCTAAAAATAGCTGGGCACTGTGGCAAGTGCCTGTAATCCCAGCTACTTGGGAGGCTGAGGCAAAAGAATCACTTGAGCCCAAGAATTGGAGGTTGCTGTGAGCTGTGATGTCATGCACTCTACCGAGGGCAACAAACTGAGACCCTGTCTCAAAAAAACCAAAAATGTATGACAATCTAACAAGGTGAAGAAAAACCTATGGTCAAAGTGAATGATGAAATGAGTTATGCAAATGAAGTTGAGCACTGTGGTGACTTTTCCTGGGAGGCAGCACAGTGCAGCTCAGGTAACACTGGCTCTGATGTCATTTCCTCAGTTCTGAGCAGCCCTGTGACTTCAGAAAGGTAACACCCTGTCCAATTATATGCCTATCAGAAGAGTGGCACCAGGGCACCACAGTCACCTCTAAGAATCTCTCAAAAATATCAGGCCCCACTGTGCCAATTTCCTTGTGGCCTACTTGAGCACCTCAAGCAAGTTGACCATTTCTGCATGCACAGTCCAGGTGGCAGCCACCTTTGCTCATGTTTGGCACTCTGAAAATATTCCCATGTACTCCTCCCCTGAGTCCAGACCCACATCCCTCACAAAGACTTTCCAGGGACTCTTGCCCACCCTGAAGGTGTCATCAAATACATCCAAGAGTGGCTTAGGTGTCAGGCTCCTATAAGTTTGCTCTGGGTTTCATAGGAGTGCTCTGTACTAAGCATGTAACTGGAAGTCTACAAAATCTTCTAAGACTTCATGTAAAATTCCATGAGCCTTGGAGAAAAATGTTCATAATCACACCACAAATGATTATCTTCAGGTTGAAAAATATAATCCTACTTAGAGTACACTGAATACAACTGGCCCTCAAATAATCCCTTTATCCTCATCTTATTGCAAAGTTCTTCTGCTTTCCAGGCCCTTCCCACCCTCGTCATTAATTTTAGCATCTGGATTATTCCACCTCCCCCCAACACTGCTTCTGTCTGGGTAAATTCCTGATGCATGAACACTTGGGGATTCCCCCTTTCCAACCTGTAGTTCCTTCTCTCCAACACTTTGGGTACCCTCTCCACTTCAACCAGGCTCTGACTGGAGTTACTTTCCACATCAGACAGCTTCACTGCACTGCCTGGGCCAGACCACCACCTCACCCCTTCCGTACACATGCCTCACTCTCACTTTATCTAACTCATCTGGCAAAATCGCCCTGGTAAATTCAAGTGCCCTGCTTCACTAGTGCTCCTGAGCATAGCCAGGGACACATGGCTTAGTGGGATTTCAGCCTCCATTTTGCTCCGGTCTGTCTACCATCCCCCACCCCTTTCTTCTTAAATAGCCAACACTCATCCCTCCACTTGCAGTAGATGATCATGCTTTGCACTGACAGAGAAAATAGAAGGAACCACTAAATAAACTTTTCCTACCACCCACGCTGGGAACTTCCCTGTATGTGAGGTGCATGCTCAGCCTTTCCCTCTCCTCCTGCAGACGGACACTGTGACCACACTGGCCTCTCTGTCCTGCAGCATCAGTGTCTGCTCTCCTCTGGCTCTCCCTATGAATATGAGCACATTACAGTATCTTCTCCCCACTGCCCAACTGCTCTGCTCCCTACAAAGGCAAGCCCTTGGGCAAGTCAGGTAGACTCTCTCTCCACTTCTGCAACCTGTCGTTATCTCTTGAGCCCACTCTGATCAGGCTCTGGTTCCTATCATTCCACCAAAAATGTTCTTACTATGGTCATCAGTGATCACCATGTTGCAAAATCCAGTGGGCAATTCTCAGCTTTCATCCTACTTTATCGCTCAGCAATCACTGACAGGGTGGCTGTCGCAGCCTTCTTAAAAATGATGTCACTTGGCTCCCAGGGCACCATATTCTCCATTACTTCTCAGCTTCCTTTTAGATCCCCATCTCCTTCCCAACCTCTAAGTGCTAGAGAGTCACATAAGCCTCAGCCCTCAGCCAACCTCTCTGCCTACTCGCAGCCTAGGTAAGCTCATTTGGTCCCACGGCTCAGAGCAAACATGCCCAGAGCACCTCAGCCATAGTCTTTCCTCAGAACCCAAAGCTACAAATCCAGCCGGCTGCACGCCTTTCCCTTTTGGCTCTCCTTGGAGCATCTTCAATGTCACCTGCCTCTGTGCGCAAACCTGCTCCCCTCCAGGCTTTCCCATCTGAGCAAACATCACCATTCTCTCACCTAGTGACTCAGGCCCCACAGCTTAGCAGCTCCTCTCACCGCTCTCAGACGTCAGAATCTGGCAGCTCTATTTTCAACAATACCTCCAATCCAGTCACCATCTTGCCATCAGTGCTGCCAACTCTCTAGCTTAATATACTGCAACAGCCTCCTAACTGGCCTTCTTTTTTCACTATTGCTCCCTACAAGCTCTCTCATAGCCAGAAGGACCCTTTTAAAAGCATGAATCAGATCTTGTCACTCCCTTAAACAAACCCTCTAGTAGGTTCCAATAGCATTTAGAATAAAATTTAGAGTCTGTGTCCTCCCAGGCTGACACAATCTAGTCCCTGCCCCCTAACCCATGCCACTGCATCCATGCACGTGCTTCTGCCCCAAGGCCTGTGCTTTTGCTGGCCCTGCAACTGGAACAGTCTTTCCCCAGAAGACTGTGTTTGTGTTCCCTGTGGCACAAAACACATGGAATAGTGAATATTCATTCATTTACACCAGGGGTCCTCAAACTTTTTAAACAGGGGTCCAGTTCACTGTCCCTCAGACCGTTGGAGGCCCAGACTGTGGGCCCAAGGACGAGTCAGCTGCTAAGCAAGACAGGCAGCGGCAGCAAAAATACCCAGTGGGCCAGATAAATGTCCTAGGTAGGCTACATGTGGCCCATGGGCCATAGTTTGAGGACGCCTGATTTACACCCTTGGACTTGGAATGAGCTCATTCACCTCCCAGTTCTGCAAAGCTTCCACAACTGTGAGCAAAGGCATATAGAGACGGAGCACACCCTCTGAACCCTAAGACTCCTATACTCTACAGGATGTCCTCAGCAGCACCCCTTTCTTACCTTTAAGCAATATTCATGGCAGCAGATGCTGAGATGTTCTAGGGTAATCTTCGGACAGTCTCGGATCTCACGGTTACAGTAAGTACAAATCCCACCAGTTGTTCTGTGAAATGAAAACACAATAATCCAGCAGTCAGGCTGGCATATACATTCCTGGTGTAACACAACCAGACCCTCTGGTTTGATGCAGGCAGGCCCAGGTTCTCTGGAAAGGATCCCCAGCTTCCCATGTTTTTCTGTGGTGTGCGAAAGCAGGGGACTAGTTGGCAGCACAGCCCTGGGCTACACCAGTTTTCAGCCTCTGAAAAGTTTGCAGTATCTCCAAAACCAGCCACACATCTTTGCCCCACTCACTGCAGTTTGTGTGAGCAGCCCACTGTGATACTTGTTCCAGCAAATGCACAGGCCTTGGGGCAGAAGCACATGCATGGCTGCAATGGTATGAGTTAGGGGGCAGGGGCTAAATCGTGCAGGCCTTAGAGGACACAGACTCTCCTTGCCCCTCTGCCTGCCAAATCTTCTAGGGCCTGTTCCTCTACACAGTGGCAAGACCAATGCCTTCCCCTATAGGAGACATGACATCATATACCCTAGGTGGCCCCTGTGGTGGCCCAAGATTCAGGTAATTGGCTGTTTCTTCAACCATGTTGGAGAGAACTTACTTATCCCCTCTGCTTGCCTGCCCTTCTGCCTGTTTACGTTTGGGGCCTTGTATTAGATAGAGTGTCCCTAATACTCTCACTTCTTCCCACCTTCTCCCTAATCTAACTTTGGCCTCCAAATGTCATCCACTAGAATTTCAACCTCTTGATACATGAGAAGCCAGATGGCAGAGCAGAAACATCCCTATCCAAAAGCAGTCAGGATCCTGCGGTTTAGTCCTGACTGCTGCAGACTCACTGTGTGACATAAAGCATATTCACTATGCTATCCAGCCCTGCTTCCTTCACAGTGACCTGAGTGAATTCAATCTCTATGATCTTTTCTTCCCATTCCAAGAATTTAAAATAGGAATTTTTTGTCATTAAGATCATCCTGTGAGTGTGACATCATCTAGTCTAAGCTTTAAAACTGCCGAATGAGGTGCTCTCATGCTCATCCATTCAATGTCTGCCTTGTTAGCTGTGTCTCCTTTCTCGATTCTTAATAATAGCATTTTGCTTCATTTCCCACCCACTAACCTATTTCCCAGTTGTTTTTTCTTTTTATGTTTTCTTTCTGGTCAGATTTTCCAGTTAATGAAGTGATTGATTAGATAATGATCCACAGGTCCTCTCCTGGGGATACGAGCCCCCAGGCTTTCAGACACCACTCTTCTGTGTGGAGCAGCCTTCTATACCTACCCTCTGGTTTAGCCGGGTTCAAAAGTCTTACTTGCCACAAATGTGAGATCCCAATAAGGGAAGCACCAACCCGTGGCAGTGTCCTGCATCATGTAACAGATCTGCAAACAGATCTGATTTTGCAAAGCAGTGGACGAAAGCAAACAGACTTAGTGTGGACATCTTCCTGAGTTGTTTCTCCTCCATAAGAACTGCAAGCTTCCGGCTTGGCGCCTATAGCTCAACCGGCTAAGGCGCCAGCCACGTACACCTAAGGTGGCGGGGTCGAATCCCCAGCCCGAACCCGCCAAAACAACAATGACAGCGGCAACCAAAAAATAGCCGGGCGTTGTGGCGGGCGCCTGTGGTCCCAGCTACTTGGGAGGCGGAGGCAGGAGGCTCGCTTGAGCCCAGGAGTTGGAGGTTGCTGTGAGCTGTAATGCCACGGCACTCTACCCAGGGGGACAGCTTGAGGCTCTGTCTCAAAAAAAAAAAAAAAAAAAAAAAGAACTGCAAGCTTCCCAGTGGGGAGAGGAGAGAAAGACAGAAAAAAAAAATACAGAGCAGACTTACCTCTCAGAATACAGGGTGCTGTCATATGGGGCTTTCTTCTCTACGTCAAACGTGTCCTCAATGCTGCTGATGCTATGGGGAGTGTGATGGGGAAGAGGAGGGCAGAAGATGGGAGCAGATCACTGTCACAGTTATGGTCAGGGAACACTTTCCTAATTAACCTTGGGGCCACAAGCTGAGACATGACTCTACACTGCCAATTCGCATCCATCATCCCAAATAGCACTTGGTGCCATAAGGACTGACACTAAGAAGGCATGGTTCTCTTGGAGAAGAGCCCTTCTATGGGGGGCAAAGAAGACGTGTCACAAGGTGTAAAATGACAAGAATGAGTGGCCTATATACCAAGAGGACTCTCACTTCCACTGACCAGTGGACAAAGAGCAGAGCTCACCTCCCCACTTGTGTTACAATGTGACAGTCACGGGAGCCCATTCACAGCAGAAATCAGACAGTGGCAATGGGAAGAAAGAAGGGAACATTACGACGTGAAGCCTGTGCTTGGCTTCCAGAGTAGCATTAAGAGAGAAGGGTGTTTGTTTTTCCTTTTTATATCTTCATTTTTAATAACAAAAACTGGTGACCAAACAAAAACATGACCAGGGAAGGGTGACTGACTAGCTGTGAGCCCTGGGTTACCTATTTAACGAAGCTGCCATTCTCCTAGGATTAGTGGGGTGGCCTCATAGGTGAAGTGACCTGCCTAAGGTCATGCTTGGGAAAGAAGTGAGCTAGAATTTCATCCCATGTCCTGATTTCTTCTGAGCACCAAATTCATCTGTAAGCTTCCTAGAGGATAAAGCAATTCACATTGCCCAATAAAGAAAAGCTATTGGCTTTTCATACCACATCATATTTTGACTAAGTGTTAAATTATACTTTAAAATAAATTTAATTTTCAGAATCTAAGAATTAAATCTAACAGGATGCTGGGACTGGGAGAAGGCCAGAAGATGAACAGTTTTGCCAAGTGACTTTCATAGAAGCAAACTCTAGATGGCAATGAGAGCTCAAATGGGTGTCCAAAGGTTTCATGTATATTATTTCTAACCTGAAAACCTCCGTGAATCAAGTTATGGAGACAAAAAATAAATGAGCCATTGCCAGGGGCTGAGGGTAGTGATGTAGGGGACTGGTAACAGGTCTGGGGTTTCTTTTTGTGGTGATGAACAAGTTCTGGAATTGGACAGTGGTGACAGTTGCACAACTTCATGAATATAACAAAACCTACCGGATTGTGCACTTTGAGGGGTGAATTATAACTCAATAAAGCTGTTGAGAAAAACCACTCTAAGGGGTTCCAGGTGATGAAACTAAGGCTCATAGAGGTTGAGCATCTTACCCCAAATGACTGAAACAGTGGAGGACGGCGTCAAGGCTGGAATGTGACTGTCACACCTATGTTCATCATTCCATAGCACCAGGAAAAGCTAGTGTGGAAGCCCCAAAGCCCTAATCCTAAAATAAGGCTGGGATACTCCTCCATGTTACTAAATTCCTCATCTTAGCAGTGAGATGACTTGTCATAAAAATGTGCCCTAAGGAACCCCATGTGGTAGTGCACTAGTATGACACTGAGGTACCCTTCCATATCGCATTAGGAAGCAAGCAGATGAAGACACATCCATTGAAAGTCATGTGTGTATCAGGAGCTGCAATCCTATGCGTGCTCAAGTGAGGCAGCCTGGCATGACAGGAAAAAGCAAGGGGGCTCTTGAGAAGACCCCTGTGATCTGAAGTAAGATACAATCAACTAGATCAGCAGTTCTCAACCCATGGGTCAAGACCCACAGGAACTGTATTAAAGGAGCCGTGGCATTAGGAAGGTTGAGAACCACTGAACTAGATGGTCCCTAAAGGCTCTGCCAGCTCTGTAGAGGGGGATGATTTTGGTATTTCACAAAAGAAAGCAACAAAGGATGAAAGAATAGGACAGCACTGACAGTGGGGTGCAAGGGGAGTTAACCATAAGAATTCAAAGGCACCCAGGTAGGCGGGACACCTAAAAAAGCAGAAATCACATCAGAGGACAATGATATCACTCATGCATTCAACAAACTGTTACCAGAAGCTACTCTGGGCCATACCCTGAACAAGGTACTAGGGATTCAGGATGAGGACAAAACAGGGTATGCAGGAGAAGGCCAGGGCCTGGAATTATGTGGGGCTTGCTCTTACCTGCCACAGCGTGAAGATGACAGCCTCCCAGAAGACACTTCGCTAGAACTGATGTACTCCTTCACGAAGAGGACTCCTTTACTGTAGAAGGAGCAGAGCAGAACACAAAGGGCTATGCTGGAAGATTCCAGGGGACAACCTGGCCCATGGAAGGAGTGCAGAGCTGGAGGGACCCCAGCCTGGTTTGAAGGAAGTGAGGAAGCTCATGGAAGGCTTTGGGCAGAGGTGCTGGTGGACTCCAGGCCCCAGAGCCAGCAGTAGAGGGAGCTGTGGGGGACTCAGGCTGAAATTCCAGCCCATAGGCTCAGCTTATTACTTCTGACAGCCCTAGAAAGATGCTCCCTACAACTGATGGCAATGTGCCAACGTCCTTCACTCAGCCCTCCATGTCCTCACCTTCTTGCTAGATTCTTGTACTTCTGCACCTGAGTCCCACAGGCTTTCCACCCCTCTATGAAAGTGTCCTCTTTCTCACCTACCCACAACCAGGATGTCCTCTAAGCCTAGGGTGACCAGACGTCCCGATTTTGGCAGGACAGTCCCGCTTTTCAACAATTTGTCCCGTGTCCTGCGGCGTTTTAAAAAAGTCCCAATTTTTGGAAAGAATGCACGAACGGGCTGGAGAACAAGAAGGGAATATACGGTTTTCGGCCGCCATATGGCTATTTCGCCAGAATATGAGTTTTATATTATTTGTTAAGTTTATAATGTTAAACTGTAATAATAATTGCTGAGAAGTGATTATCGATAACTGCTTATCAAAGTTTGCCTTGTTGTTAGGCCCTGCCCTGTGCTGTCGCCCCTGCTCCGCCCCCCGGCCATGTTGTCCCGCCTTACAGATGTTAGAATCTGGTCACCCTATCTAAGCCTTAAACCAAGGCTGTCAGGACTTGCCACTCGGAGCTTCCCCAGACACCTGAGCTGCTGTGCACTCTCCATCTCAAACCTAATCTCTCCCTTCTCATTCCTGGAGTTCCAGAAGTATAGAGTCACCTCATCCTGGACAGATCCCCTCCTCCATGCTGCACAATCAAGCCTACTGACCTGATGTCAGTGGAGGCGCCTTGAGATTCCCTATTAACACACATCCCATTCAGCACCCTTTCTAAAATGGTGCCCTTTCTTGCACCCGAAGTGGTAGCCAGAAGTGCAGGTGAGGCAGTGAGAAGGTGAGCATGCAAGAGACATAGGCGCAGGCCTAGCCTTCTCAGACATGTCCCATGGAGACATTAGCAAGATACAACAGATGGCAGTGCCCAGCTGCCGGCTGTGTGGAGACATCCATGAACACCCTAGGAGGTGCTGCCTCAGCTTCTTACTGGGATAGGGAGAAGGTGAGGTGCCATGAGACCTGTGTGGGCTGGCACGTGGGAGTTCATACTGGGAGACTAAGACTGCATGATGTGAACCCTTGGCCAAAGGGCTGCTGGGAATTGGGGGAGGCGCCAGAGAAGAAAAACACAGAAGGAATCTGGGTCCTTTAGTCCCAAGGAGAAAATGAGGGAACCACCTTGTTCCCAAACAACATCTCCCAGGTTGCTAGGTGTCCTTTCTTACATGGCCAAGCTGGAGTCCAATTCACCTGGGGGGACTGGATTATAAATGTGAGGCTGCTCAGAAGGGGCAGTGCTGGTAACAGTGACCATGCAGCTTGAGGGGCTTCTCATCCTGAAAGAAACGGAGTAAATCTTGCCAGTAGGCCCATTTTATAGATGAGGAAATGGACACTGGGAGGGTTTCCAGCATCCCCTCAGAACTGATGAAGAAAAAACTTGGAGACACTGCATTCTGGAAGGCACATGCTACCAGCAGGGGCAGGAACTGACAGGGATCTTGATTTTCTGGAACCTCCACACCTCAGCTGCAACATACAGCCCTTGGCCTGGTATCTGACTTCCTGGGCAGCTCACAAGGCTTTTCTCTGGCCAGGCCTCACGGCCCTCACTGTGCATACCCCATACCATGGGTACCAGACCAAAAGCTGCCACAGCAGCCCACTTCACTTTAGGGCACTGTATTGAAACACTGCCACTGACCCTCTTTTTGTCTCTTCCAACTCAGGTATGTCCACTCTCCAGCAGCCTGGGCTGATTCTGGCCTCTCTGCAACACGTGTCACTCACCAGGCCCAGGCTCTGGGGTGTCACATCCTTGTCAGTGTCTAGTGTCCAAGACCTGAACTAGTTTAAGAGTGGGGAAGAGGCAGACCAAGCCCAGCATTTGCTGAGCTGTCCTGCCTCAGTCTCAAACTATGTCACATGATACTAAAGCTCAAGCCACAGACTGGCCTGCAGCATCCGTGGATCTGCCAAGCTCTCTCATGCCTCTGCAGATAACACAAGCTCCTCCTCCGGAACCCCTTCCTGAGAGCCTACTCTCCCACTGCTGGCTGTGTGATACTCTGCCTCAGTGTACCTGGTCACTCTGCACCTCTTCCTTCATCACCCTGTGACACGTAAATATGCCATGGAGATTGGAGGAGGTGGACTGGATGGGAGAGGAGGCCCTGAAGGAACCTGGAAAGACAGATGTGGACGAAGGGCAGAACCAAAGACTGGAAAAGGGACTGATTGTGAGAAGAGGGCAATAAGATCTACTGCTGATTGAAAAACCAGCAAGAATCTGGCATCTGGTGATCCATGTCAACTGAGTAGTCAAGGGGACACAAGAACTGAAGGGGCAATGTAAAAAAACAACAACAACAAAAAAACAACCCTGGAGCTACTCAGGAGGCTGAGGCAAGAAGAGTTCTTGAGTCCTGAAGTTTGAGGCTAGCCTGGGTAACATAACAAGATCCTATCTCTATGTAGCAAATCCCCTGGAGATCTTCCCCAGGACTTTAATGTGAGCAGCAGGAGACCCATAGTGCTCCCCAAATGCCTCCTCCCCTTGGCCCACAAGACTCTACAGGACCCACCTCCTATCCCCTGCTCACCTCACCTTCTACCCTCTAAACACAGGGCCCATATTTCAGGTCCCCTTCCTCTTCCTTTGTCCATGTTCTTTGCAAGGCAGATGCCTCCAGGTGTTTTAAGTGTCAGCTGAACTGTCACCTCCTCAACAGAAAAGCTTTTCCCACCCATCCTAGCTACAATACCCTCTGCCCCGGCTCCTCACCA
Source organism: Otolemur garnettii (assembly GCF_000181295.1). NCBI lineage: Eukaryota > Metazoa > Chordata > Mammalia > Primates > Galagidae > Otolemur > Otolemur garnettii. Next base: position 199,799 of record NW_003852585.1, read on the forward strand.
TCAGAGCACCTGGTTTCTTTCTTTTCTAGGCTTATCACAAACGGAGGGGCAGTGTACACACCACAAGGATTAACCGTATAGTCTCTGGGTTCTGACTGCCTGGGTTCTAGTCCAGGTGAGGCAATGTCCTGGCTCAGTAATTATTGGCAAGTTACTTAACCTTCATATGCCTCAGTTTCTCACCTGAATAGTGGAGATAATAATAGTACCTCCCTCATAGAGTGGGGTTTGAGTGGGTTTGAGTGAAATGAGTGACCCTGCATAAAGCACGTCCTCAGCATGTGCCAGCACTCTAGCATCGGTACCACGTTTAGTCACTGCTGGATGGTGTGTACTCTGAGGGTGGATGGGTGGGGCCTGGCCATTGTGTTCACTGTGTATGCATCATTTCTGGGTGGCAGAACCATGGTTCTTGCTTATTCCCAAACATGGCCACTCTGGGAAAAGATCTCTGGGGAGTAAAGAGAATTCCCGGGCAGCGCCTGTGGCTCAAAGGAGTAGGGCACCAACCCCATATGCTGGAGGTGGCGGGTTCAAACCCAGCCCCAGCCAAAAACCACAAAAAAAAAAAAAAAAAAAAAAAAGAGAGAGGGAGAGAGAGAGACCTCCCAACAGGCAAAGATGCCTTCCTTCACCTCATAGACTGCAACTCTAGGAAGTGATAAGGGAAGGGCCTCTGGCTTCACACAGAAAAGGGCCAGAAGGACACTGAAGCTAACTGCTGGCATGCATCCTATCCATCAAGTTTGGGAGACCTGAGCCAGGCTGAGGAACACAAGAGTTGAGCAAATACCTTTGCTTAGTTCCTCAGCAAGATGAAGCTACAATAGCCTTTTCATAGCCCTGTTACAGGGCCACCAAATCAAAGCAATGGATTATGGCAGGAGGATGATGATGGAGCTAGAATACTTGATTGGCAGTGGCAGCAAGAGGGAGATCTGGTTAAGAGAATGACTCGTAACGGAGACACAAAGGAAGTCCAGAAGTCAGAGCAAGGCAGGGGCCCCAAATCAGGAAAGGGTAAAGGAAAATTGCCATGAAACACCAGAAATAACGAAACTTGAAAAATAATACAAGTCCTGTCTTGGACATGAATCCTATACTACATGTCCCGCTGGGGCAGGAGCCAATCAGTGGGTTCCTAAGTACTGAAGGTAATGTGGGAGCTAGAAAGTTCCATCACAGAGATGGAAATGAAGTTGGCTTGGCAGGAATGAGAAGAATATCATCAAATTATGACATTCTTTCTTATCCTCTATGTCCTGTCCACATAGGTATGCTGGCTATGAAGTTCTTCCAGACAGCACAGTTTCCAATTCAAGAACTTCAACTTTCCATGAATTTTTTGATGACAAACAACAGAATATTTCAGGATGGTATAAAATCTGCTACTAGATTACCTGTAAAAAATATTTTCAAATGTGAAAAATTATTCTACAAGTCATCTAGGTTTTCAAAATTAAAAAGTTATCACAGCTACTTCAACTACTGTGATTTGGCATGAGCGGGCATTACTCTTCAGAGATCAGGATCCAGAAAACTGCCACTTTGGTAGACCTGAGCTGCTCACAGGAAACCACCTCAAGTGGCTGGTGCTGTCTGTTCCCGGCCACCCTGTTCATCCTTGGTCCTTGGCCTCTCTCAGAAAACTCACATCCCCCATTTCTTCAGGCTACTGCTGTTAACTTCTTCTAACCACTGCATGATCCTAGAATTACCTCTGTGGAGGTGAGTTATTTATTGCCCAAATCCACAGCCATCCTGATGGTGATGGCAGGAGAAAAGATCACCCAAATGGTATAGCTTTTATTTCTGCTGGCAAGTCCCATCCACACCATGGTACGCCTTCCTAAGAAACTTTCCATCTCCATGAATGGAAAAAACACTCCACATCCCTCTCCCAACTCAGATTTTCAAGCTCCTACTAGCTGCTGAGCAACATGGTTATCCGTGTACCTTCTCTGTGCCAGGCTTAGTCTAACAGATTTGATATTATGGCTCCAAGTGGAAACCTCTGGAGACCTATGTTCAGGGCACTGGTTTCCAGTCTGCTTCCTTCTCTCTCCTATCCTCACACAGCAGCAGAGGGTAACAGGCAAGCCTAGTGTGTGTGAATCTTTCCTGTGTTGTAGCCTGTGACAGAAACACCAACTGTAGTGGGAGGGAGCCCAGTACAGCTCAGCCCTTACCTGCTGCCATAGCCATCCAATCTGACGAGCTGCTGGGGTCCGCTGGGGCTGCCCTGTAGCTCTAGGATGCTGGGATCTGCAGGTTGCTGCGTGGGTACAGCAGGGTCTTCCTGGCCACTGCTTGGGGCTCCAGGCCTTTCCTGAGAGGCCTCTCCAACCTCTGTGGCCATTTTCTTCTCATAACCATCCAAAGTGCTGAGAAAAAATGAGCAGCACCCTATGTACCCAGTGCTTGGGACTTGCTGCCTGTCACCCCATGGACTTGGAAAGGCTCATCTCCCCAAGGAACAAGCACAGCCCCTACTCCAAGGAGTAGACAGTGTACTCCTCTCTTTAATGTCACTTGATGAAACCAATAAGGTGTTAAAAGACAAAGTCTTTTCCTGGCTACAAACACACTGGCCTTCCTGTCCCCGTCCTCCCATAGTCATCTCCCCTTTCTCTATCCCTTTACTGCCTCCAGACCATTTGTCCAATCTAGAAAGACCTAAGCCATCCAATCTTCTCCAGCCACAGTGCTCAGGAAAACCTGTGCACTTGGCCTGACCTGTCAAGGGGCAGGCAATCTGAGAAAGGGATTCACCCCCAGGCTGCCCTGGCAGGCTTGGTTTGGATGAAGGAGAGAAAGCAGGCATAGTGTACTCCTCAAATTCTCCAAGGAGGTGTTTACTTCGCGAAGTGGGGGAAGGGCCAAGAGACTCTAAAGTTTCTAGGGCGGGGCCACAGGGTGACGCAAGACCATTTGTGATCTTCGAACGCCGACTCGCGGCCGGCGCAGGAACTACTGCAGAAGCAGCCCCGCCGGCGCGGATCTAGCAAAAAGAGCCATTTTCTTTGACCGTCTTATTTCCAAGCAGTAGCTGCTGCCGGGGCCCACAGCTGTATGAAATGGCGGCGCGCGCAAGCGCACTGGGTGTGCAGAGCCGGGCGCGGGCGCGGGCGCGCGCGCGACACGCCCTTCAAGCGTCTGTTACAGCTGGGACCTCTTTGGGTTCTTAATCGTGAAATAGTCACAGTTGTTATTAAAAAAGCAACGGTGGGCTCGGCGCCTATAGCTCAACCGGCTAAGGCGCCAGCCACGTACACCTAAGGTGGCGGGTTCGAATCCCCAGCCCGGACCCGCCAAAC
>NW_003852585.1:203413-225417 GCF_000181295.1 Otolemur garnettii
AAAAAAAAAAAAAAAAAAAAAAAAAAAAAGAGCAATGGAATTGCCATCTCTTTTAGAGATGTAAAAATTGTGGTCCACTTGTAACCAACAAATGGCAGTCAGGATGGCACTTAGTTGCCCGTCGCCAGGGCTCAACCTGATCATGTCATAGACCCTACAGTTCAAGCCTTACCAAATTTAGGTAGGGATAATAACGGTAGGGTGGAAGCGGGGGCAGGGGCTCATCATATAAACATCTCCTCTAATAAATTAAAGTCTCTCTGAACTTCAGTTCCCCTACCGCACCCCAGCACTTCTTTTCCCCTTCCTGCATACACTCTTGTTGCCTTTTCATTCTCTTCTTACCATAAGGTGATCAGATTTTAACATTGGTAAAGCGCGACACCATTGGGCGGGGCTATTGGCTGAGCTGTTTATGGTTAGGGGGTTAGGGACTCTCTAGAGAGGGGGTGGCAACTTGTTTGTTCCAGACAGTTTGGCTCCTTCTGAGCTAATTGTCCTTGCCTAGAAGTGAGGGAGGGAGCCAGTCTCCTTCTGATACCGATTCGAACTGGGTGACCTTGCCCAGGAGGGGAGTAGGGAGTTTACCGTAGCATTTTCATTTCCAAATGAAGTTATATTAACCTCTTCGTTCCCAAATGGAGTTACATTAACCTTTTCAGCGCCGAAAACCCTTTATTCCCTTCCCATTCTCCTGCCGTTCCCTAGCTTATCGTGTCTTCTTTCCAAAAATCGGTACTTTTTTTAAAACGCCATGGGACGCGGGATAAATTGTTCAAAAGCGGGAAGTCTGGTCACCTTATCTTACCATCAACATGCCACAGAAACTTTTAATGCTCCTAAAACTATGCACTGAATGACCTCCCTAACCCTGTCTGTCTGGGACCAACATGCGACTCACCACACCACCAGAGCTGATCTCTACTGCATTCTACCTGAGAGTCAACTGATCACAGGCTCAGATGTCCTGGCAATGTCAAAGTGTTTTAAAAGTTCATAAATAAACTTCTGTACTTGTCTTAGGTGGCAACACACCATTGGCAGGGGGTTCAGGCTACTTTATCACAGCATCACTGTGGATCTCCTTTTTCTAGACACTTTAGCTGCTAAGTCAAGTTAACTGCTACAGGTGCTCATTCTCTTCTGTTTTGCTCTTCCATGGCAGACCCTGGTTGGCCTCCTACTTACCTGGCCACTCTTCAATGCCTCATTCATCTATTTGAAAGACTCAACTTGTTCTCCCCTAACTCTTAATATGGTGTCCTATTAAACGCTGGTGTATGATAGTTCAATATTACCTACCTCCTGGTTTTCTCTGTTAGATAAAAGTTATTAATGTTTAAAAATTATAATAATAGGCTCAGTGCGTGTGGCTCAAGAGGCTACGGCACCAGCCACATACACCTAAGGTGGTGGGTTCAAATCCAGCCTGAGCCCGCCAAACAACAATGACGGCTGCAACCAAAAAATAGCCGGGCGTTGTGGCCGGCACCTGTGGTCCCAGCTACTTGGGAGGCGGAGACAGGAGACTCGCTTGAGCCCAGGAGTTGTAAGGTTGCTGTGAGCTGTAATGCCACGGCACTCTACCCAGGGGGACAGCTTGAGGCTCTGTCTCAAAAAAAATTATAATAATATATAAAGAAAAACTATTAAAAATACTAATGTCTAAGGGAAAACAATTTTGTATGGAAGGTATGCAAAATAAGTTTTTGTTAAGGAAAAACAGAATTGTTTTATCCTAAATTAAAAGAACTAATGGTTCCAAAAATATGTAAGACAAAATGGAAACAAATATTGTAACAATTATAAAAGGTTCACAGAAAAGGAATTTTATTCTTCATGGTTAAAACTGGCTAAAATATATCAAGTCAACTTATAAGATGTTCAAAAAAGAGCTCTAGAGTCAAATACATTGGTGTAAAACTAAAATTTGGTTTTTGCTGTTAAAATTACAAAGTTTTATTGGATCATTGGTCTTCTCTTAATAAAAGGATATAAATGATCTGTCTTTCCTTCTGAGTAATCTGTCTAAAAGGCAAACATTTTATGTCTTATCAAAATGCTATGTAGGCTCAGCACCTGTGGCTCAAGTGGCTAAGGTGCCAACCACATACACCTAAGGTGGCGGGTTCGAATCCAGCCTGAGCCTGCCAAACAACAATGACGACTGCAACCAAAAAATAGCTGGGCGTTGTGGTGGGTGCCTGTGGTCCCAGCTACTTGGGAGGCTGAGGCAGGAGACTCCCTTGAGCCCAGGAGTTGGAGGTTGCTGTGAGCTGTGATGCCACAGCACTCTGCCCAGGGGGACAGCTTGAGGCTCTGTCTCAAAAAAAAAAAAAAAAGCTATATAATGCCCTATGTTTATACTGACTTTGTTATCTCCTTAATTTTTTTAAAAGTCTTTTCAATTTTAAAGGCACTAAGATTAAGGTAACCAGATTTTAACATTGGTAAAGGGGGACACAGTAGACGGGGGGATGGGGGGGATTCTTAATTAAAAATTTGGTCTATATGGAGCAATAAAAATTTTCATAGAATGCAAAAATAGTATTATAATCTATATTTTTTAAATTTCAACATAAGTACAATTTACAAATATAATACATTAAAAAAATTATGTATAGGGCAGCGCCTGTGGCTCAAAGGAGTAGGGCTTGACCCACCTGGGAGACCTTGCCCAGGAGGGGAGTAGGGAGTTTACATGAGCCTTTTCATTTCCAAATGAAGTTACATTAACCTCTTCATTCCCAAATGGAGTTACATTAACCTTTTCAGCAGCCGAAAACCGTATATTTCCTTCTCATTCATTGTCCCACTGTTCCCTAACTTGTCGTCGTCGTCGTGTATTCTTTCCAAAAATCGGGACTTTTTAAAAATGCTGTGGGATGTGGGACAAACTGTTGAAAATCGGGACTGTCCTGCCAAAAGCGGGACGTCTGGTCACCTTATCTAAGATTCTTTATAATCACTTCACCTCCTATGCTTACTTTAAAATTTTTATCACTGTGATTCAATAGATAACCAAGTATTATTTCTCAATAACTCATCATCTTATGCAATCGAATGTTCAAGGCCTCCTGACAACTTTTAACATTTTCCCTTCCCAAAAATCAAATCTTGAATGTTTTTTATGCCTGAAACTGAAATTGGGATTTCCCAGAAGGTCCCTGGAAAATCCAGAAGGATTTATTCTTCCACTTTGTAATAAGAGAGGTGACAAAAATAGCTTTATTGATAATATTGCATAAATTGCATTGGAAGCATTGTCAGATAAAAAAAGCTAGTGTTTCCCTAAATTAATTTTAATGGGTGAAATGCTATTAACATAAAGATTTTAGAAATTATATGAGGTTCCTGGAAATTGTTCTTTCTCTTCAGTGCCCATTATATGTTGCTATTTATCAGTGTCCCAGTGCTGCTTTGCCTTATTTAGACAACAATTCAATGTTATCAGTCATGATTTAAATTGTTTTTTAAAATGTTAACTTGGTCACAATTTTACTTCCTTAATTTATATCCAGTGTATTCTAAGCTAGTGGTTTTCAACTGGAAAGTGACATTACTTATCTATGAAATTCTGTTAATATACATATGTTTAGACAGATGGGTTTTTTTTTTTAATTTTTAGACAGAGTTTCTGTATGTTGCCCTGGGTAGAGTGCTGTGGTGTCACAGCTCACAGCAACCTCAAACTCTTGGGCTTAAGCAATTCTCCTGCTTCAGCCTCCAAAGTAGCCAGGACCACAGGTGCCCACCACAATGCCTGGCCATTCCTTGTTGCAGTTGTCATTGTTGCTTGGTGGGCCTGGGCCGGGCTCACACCTGCCACCCTTGGTGTATGTGGCTGGCGCTGCAACCACTGTGCCATGGGTGCTGAGTCTAGACAGTCTGCCAATATGATTTTATGCAGTCCCCAAATCTCATTATTATAAATATATTCTTACTACCATACATATGTTTGCTCACTGTCTTGAAGTTTTCCCTTATATAAAAGTTTTATGCCACCACTGCCACTAAACATCTGTTAGAATACACATTTCCCACACAGGGAATTCTACTGGTTCTTTCAAATGACTGAAGAGTCCATTTCAATGCTAAAGTCATTCAATTCCTCCTTTATCCTCCAAATGACATTGTCTTTATCATCTCTGTCATCTGAAATGATGGAACTGAGGGGCTATTAAAATTAAAGCTTGCTGAACTGATGAAAAACTCGATCTCCCACAGCCTAAGTTTTTACCCTTAGCAAAGACTGCCCTGTGTCCTTTCATAATGGGTCGTATCAACTGCCCCCCATGAAATAATAACTGGCCCACCCATAAAAGTCCCCTCTTCTGTCTGGACTCTCAAAGACCCTAACCCGGTTAATTCAGACATTCTATAATACTGGCAAGGATTTTTCCTAACTCCATTTACTCTCTTCCTGCAGCATGTCCTGACTGGGGCTGAGGGACTGCTTGCTACTTGGGACCATTAACGTTAAGTGGGCCTTGGTCCCAGCCCACAGACACCAAATGCCACCCATCAGGTGCCACAGCACAGTTTACCCTTCCTGATCGACCTACTTTACTGAGACACCAAAGACTGGAAACAGGGAACCCAGCATGCCTGGAAAAGGGACTTGTTCACAGTCATATCTCAGAATGTTCCAGGAGGAGGAAGAAGGCAAGAGTCCCTGTGGAGTGCTGCTGGCCACCTCAGAAACACAGGAAAATGTGCCAGGGCTATCCACACAGGCCAGCCTCAGCAGAGCCTCTCCCTGAAAGCCGGAGCCTTATCTTAGGCACCCACATCAGCTCAGTGTCTCCAAGCCCAGGTGCTTGCTCAGTCTTCTCCAGACAGCACTGGGGTGAGTTGGAGATAGTTTGCTCACATTCAGGCCAGAAAGGGTCACCCACTCCACCCAGTCACTTGACCCAGAAATGTGGCTCTCTGAACTGACACTCCCCTCTTCCTCACTGCTCTCCTAAGTATGAGTCTGAATCCATTCTACTTATGGTCCAGTTCTGTGTCTATCAGCATCATTTCTTACAGAGGGGCCTTAGCTCCTCCTACTGTCCACTTCCAGTCCTCTTTCCTCACTGCCACTGCAGTGCCCACGTAGGGGATAAGATCCTTTTGCTCAAGACATGGCAGTTCGCCTCAACGTGCTCTCTCAGGAGACTGTTTCCGTGAAGCGTCTCCTTGAGGATCTGAGCTTCTGCACTTGCCTATTGATGTGCAGGAATGTGTAGAGTGACTCTCCCTAGGGGGCGTGGAGAAATAGCCGAGATGAGCTGGAGGATGGAAAGACCGGTTTTGAAGCATTGGGTTCTATTCTCTGCATCCTTCCTTCATTAGCATTATAAGGTGTAACTTTACCTTGGGCAATCGAGGACCGACAGCCAGGCTCCAAAATGTTTTACTCTAAACAAAATCAATTGTATATGCGTTCCTCAGCCTTCACACTAAATTGTAATCTCAAATGGTTGCTTCCTCACGTTACTTGACTTCTTTGTATATGTGTTAAATTCTTACTAAATGTTGGAAAGTATAAAAGATAGTAAAGTTTAGCGGGGCCGCTGACCAGAGTGAGTCCTGGTCTCCCTTGAAGATTCATTCCGTTTGCAGTTCTTTCCCCTGCGTCATCGAATCAGAAGCTCCAAGGAACACACAACAACACGCCCATTTCAAGGCACAACTCTTGCCATGTCATTCCACTGGTTCAAACCCTCCTGGCTTCCTCTTTGTCCTCAAGAGAAAATCTAAAGTCCTTATTATGTAATAAAGATATAACCCTGACCATCTGTGTCAGGGGTCCCCAAGACCACTTCTGGACTCCAGCACACAGCACAGAGCTGTACTCATGGCGATAGTACACTACAGTTGCCATGAAAGGACACGGGAAACAAAGGAAACCAGGCTCGAGCCCTGAGTCATCTCCCAGTGGGTCACACAGAATGCACTTAATTCCTCCAGCAGTGAATTGTGATACATGTACAATACTGTCAACCAGGGAGGGAAGCTCATTAGAGATTCAGAGCCCAAGAAGTTCACTGGGGACTTGTCAGTAGGCTTCTCTGCCTTGCACGTACCTAACACGTACGCGTTGCTCTCACGTACAGAAAACCTTCCCATCATCCTGTAGCGTGATTATCTGCTCACCCTCCTACACCCACCACTTATGGCCAGTCTTAGAGAGTTGTGAACCCGCATCAACTATGCCTCCTTAGCTCCCACTTCCTGTTCAATTCACCATAATCCAACCACCCCCTCTCGGCTTCCCCAGCCTGCTCCTTTAAGGTTGTCATGAGTTCTACTTTGCCAAATCTGATGAGCCCAGTTCAGAGCCCACAGCATGCTGGAAAGTTAGCCTAGCCTGGCTCAGTGTCCATGACTGTACAGTTCCCTGATTCTTCCATTTATCCAAAATTTCCCTCTCAGTACCTCTCTGCAGGTCTTCTTCCTCCTTAAGACCCTTCAATATTATTTTCCAGATTTCTGGCCCATTTGCCATTTCCCTTATTTTTATTTCTTTTCATTTTATACACTCAGGATTTTAGAGGACCAATCATCACACTGCTCCCCTCTTTTTTGTCTTTTTGAGACAAAAGCAGAAAATGGAAGTAAGGTCATTTGATAATGCAGGTTGCTTCAGATTTACAGCCCTAATGGAAGGCTCTGTATGTATCCCTCAGTCACATGGACTTGCCCACCAGCCAAGTCCTGGGTGGACAACCAGCCCTAGAAGCTTACAGAGAGAGGCAGGGCATCCATGATTTGGAATGTCCAAAGACATTCTCCAGGCAACATCATCCTCTCCCTTCAGCCATGACCTATATAAGCTAATGACGCCCAATGCTCTAGCTCCAGCTCAGCTCATCACTTAGCTCTACACCTATTTATCTACCAGCCTACTGGACATCCTTGCCTGAATCCCCACAGGCATGGCCCAAAGACCTACTGCAGTCCCCCAACCTCCTCACCCTCAGCTATTTCTTGTCACCATCCATCCAGTTGCCCAGGCCTGAAATCTGGAGAGCAGCCTTTTCACCATTACCTTTAATAAGTCAAAACCACTTTTGGCCTCATCTTCCTTTGGCTAAATAGATAGTCTCCTGATGGTCTCCTGCCTTGTCTTATTGGACACTCCCCTGGTCTGATCCTCCACAGGCACATAGAGGGGATGTTCCTACAACTCAAGTTTGGTAGTGGAGTTCCCCTGCATGGGAACCACCTTTGGCCCCTTAGAACCTCAGGATATTGGTTCTAGGAGCAGATTCCTGCTCAGTGACATCTTGGTGCTTCCTGCCAAGCTGCAAATTAACCCCCTTCACTGCCTTACCTCTACCCTGACCCCATACTCCCTGTGGACCTCTGTACCTGCCAGCCTCCAGATTCCTCTGCCTGGAATACCTTCTCCAGCATATCTGTCTGGCAGAATCTTCCTTAGCCTTCCAAACCCATCTCCAACCTCACTCTACCTTTAAAGAAAATTTTTCCTGACACCACCCTCCTGCAATAAACAGAAAAAAAGCAAAAATAAAAACCCAGAAGCAACTACCTCCTCCTTCATTTATGGCAGTGTTTTTCAACATTTTTTATTTCATGGCATACTTGAATCTATACTTAAATTTCTGTGGCACGCTTAAATTACGTCGATCAAAATGTCCACAAATCAGTAGCCTTTGTATATGCCAATAACAGCCAAGTTGAGAAACAAATCAAGGACACAATTCCCTTCACAGTAGCTTCAAGGAAAATGAAATACTTAGGAATATACCCAATAAAAGGAGTGAGAGATGTTTTCAAAGGGAATTATGAAACCCTAAGAAAAGAAATTGTAGAGGACATTAACAAATAGAAGAACATGCCATGCTCTTGGGTGGGAAGAATCAACATTGTCAAAATGTCTATACTACCCAAGGCAACCTACAGATTCAATGCAATCCCAATTAAAATACCAATATCATATTTTGAAGAACTAGAGAAAATAATACTTTGTTTTGTATAGAACCAGAAAAAACTCTGTATAGCTAAGGTTATTCTTAGTAATAAAAACAAAGTCAGAAGCATCACCCTACCAGACTCCAGGCTGTATTACAAGTCCATTATAGGCGAAACGTCTATATGCCTCTGGCCAAAAAAGTCACTTGAGAGAGAGCAGTGAAAAGACTTTGTGCAGGCATACTTAATAAACTGAGGCAAAATCCCATGTAGCCAGGTTAGTTGCAGGCCTAACATGAACAAGGTTTTGGCTGGAATAGCATTTCCAGACTGCCTTAAGGAATTAAGGTTGACTTTATAAGGCCTACGAGAAAGCCCTTTGGAACACTGGCCAGATACCCATCAGTAACCTTTCCTGATCTGCGGTAAGTGACTAAGGTTGCTTGCTGATAGGTCTGGGAACGGTAATGTCATACAAGTATCTAATGGCACAGATGAAACTTGGGCTCATGAAAGGCTTTTGAGAAGTCCAGCCTGAGAATTCCTTATAAAAGGCTCCAGCAAAACCCCCCCTGACTTAAGGCCTACATGGGAGCAGAGGTTTGCACACAAGCTCCTATATGCCCAAGAAGTTTCTCTATGCTTTGCTTAAAGATTCAAAGTAACTGCCTCCAAATGTCAGTAGAACAGACATTCAAATCGGCTCTTTCCCCCATAGCCTCAGGCTTCATCAGATAAGATCAAAGAAAGTAATAACTGACAACATGTTCTTCATTAAGTTATGTTAAACCAGGTTATATTGAAAGGATTATGCTTAAAGGTGTATGTTGGATGGATTATCAGATTACCAGGGAGGAGCTACTTATAGGACGGGTGGTTATAAGCTGTTTAAATGGATCAATGAGGTCATTACTGCATTGTGCTCATGTACAAAATTCCCTATATAAGCCAACTGCAAATAAAGAAGCTCGCCATTTTGCCTGAGTGAGCAGATGGTCACCTTTATTTAAAATACAATTTCAAAAAGCGTGCTTATTCTTCACGACATCGCTTTTCCGTGAGACCCTTACTGCAACAGTCCATAGTAATCAAAACAGCATAAAAACAGAGACACAGGGTGGCACCTGTGGCTCAGTGGGTAGGGCACTGGCCCCATGTACCGAGGGTGCCGAGTTCAAGCCCAGCCCCGGCTAAACTGCAACAAAAAAAATAGCCGGGCATTGTGGTAGACGCCTGTAGTCCCAGCTACAGGGAGGCTGAGGCAACAGAATTGCCTGAGCCCAAGAGCTGGAGGTCGCTGTGAGCTGTGTGATGCCATGTCACTCTACCAAGGGCAACAAAGTGAGACTCTGTCTCTACCAAAAAAAAAAAAAAAAAAAAACCCAGAGACACAGACATATGGAACAGAATAGAAAACCAAGAGGTGAAATCAGTCTCTACTTGCCATCTCATATTTGATAAATCAAACTGCTGGAAGTACTGGATCACCACATGTAAAAGCGTGAAACTCGACCCCCACCTTTCACTCCTTACAAAAATTGACTCAAGATGGAAAAGAGACTTAAATCTAAGACACAAAATAACATAAATCTTTTAAGAAAGTGTGGGGAAAACTCTTGACAATGTTGGACTGGGGAAAGATTTTATGACAGAGACCTCAGTGGCTATCACAACAAAAATTAACAAATGAGACTTAATTAAGCTTAAAAGCTTCTGCACAGCTAAGGACACAACAAGTAAAGCAAAAAGACAACCTTCAGAATAGGAAAAGATATTTGCAGGGTATCAATCTCAAAAAGGGGTGATAACTAGAATCTACAGAGAACTCAAATTAATCAACAGAAAAAGAGTAAAGCAGCCCATCTACCTCTGAGCAAGAGATATGAACAGAACCTTCTCTGCTGAAAACAGACGAATGGCTAACAAACATTTGAAAAAATGCTCATCATCCTTGATCATCAGAGAAATGCAAATCAAAACTACCCTGAGATATCACCTTACCCCAGCAAGAATGGCCCATATCACAAAGCCCCAATGCTGTAGATGCTGGCGTGGATGTGGAGAGAACACTTTTACACTGCTGGTGGAACTGCAAACTATACAACTTTTTTGGAAGGAAGTAAGAAGAATTCTCAAAGAACTCAAATTAGACCTCCCATTTGATCCTGTATTCCCATTACTAGGCATCTACCCAGAAAACAAAAACAAACATTTTATCATAAGTACATTTGCACTAGACTATTTATCACAACTCAATTTATAATCAATCGCCAAAACGTGGAAACAACCTAAATGCCCACCAACCCAGGAATGGATTAAAAAACTGTGGTATATGTACACCACGGAATACTATTCAGCCATTAAAAAAGATGAAGACTTTTCATCTTTTGTATTAACCTGGATGGAGGTGGAACACATTCTTCTTAGTAAAGCATCACAAGAATGGAGAAACAAGAATCCAATGTACTCAATTCTAATATGAAGGCAGTAGATGAGCTAATACAAGGTGGGGGGTAGGGGAATAAGGGATGGGAGAGAGGGGAGAAGAGAGGAGAGAGGAGGATGGGGGGGTCATGGTATATGGCATACCTCTTAGGGGCAGGACACAATTACAAGAGGGACTTAACCTAACAACTGCAATCAGTGTAATGTAAGTCTTTGTACTCTCAGTGAATCCCAAACAAAAAAAAAAAGTTGATCAAAAAAAGAATATACTTACTGTGCTTTGAACTTCTTTCAAAAATAATTTAACTAATGGTCTTTAAAACTTCTCAAGGCACATCTAAGATCCTCTCATAGCACACCAGTGGGCCACAGCATACTGGTTGCAAACCACTGACCCATGGCCTGCACTTTATTCCCCCCGCACTGCACAAAGCACTAGTCCAGGAAGCCATGGGATATGACAGGATGTCCAAAGTGTTCACTTGGTGACTTTGACTGGACCCCTACACAGCTTGGGGAAATCTGTTACCTAACAGTTGAGCCTGGCCCTAAAGCCAACGTCCTTCCTAACATATCTTGGAGCTTCTGTGGTGTAAGAAGCCACATAACCAGGTGGCACCTGTGGCTCAAAAGGGTAGGGCGCTGGCCCCAAATGCCCGAGGTGGTGGGTTCAAAACCCAGCCCCAGCCAAAAACTGCAAAAAAAAAAAAAAAAAGCCACATAACCAAGAGCATTGTATTTCATCCCTGCAAAAGGAGCCACAGGCCCCACCTCAGGCGTCCTCAAACTGCAGCCCGCCTAGGACATTTATCCGGCCTGCCAGGTGTTTTTGCCGCCGCTGCCTGTCCTGCTTAGCAGCCAACTTGTCCCAGGGCCCGCAGTCTGGCCCTCCAACGGTCTGAGGGACCGTGAACTGGCCCCCTGTTTAAAAAGTTTGAGGACCCCTGCCCCACTTGCTCCTCACAGAGGCCTCACTGGATTCCACCATCTCTCGTCTCTTGGGGTGATGACAGCCTTAATCCCCTTCGGACATTTCTGTCCTGTGTAAGAATCTAGCAATGGCTTTGCTCTTCAGGAGTGTTAAGTACTTTCCCTTGCACTCCTGGAAATCACCGAGTCATTGATGTGTGGGTAGCTGATTGGGACAGGTAGTGTTGGGGCCTTCAGGAGAGCTTTGACGTGAAAACCTCCCACTCACAGCACCAGCACACCAGCCAGTCACACCCCACTCCACTCTCATGCCCACTTCCACGTGTCCTCTCTTCTTGCTTTGACCTCTTCCTGCTCCACTGTCTTTCACACTCTCACTCTCTTTTCTATTCTCTCTGCCATGTTGTTTTCTGATAATACTCTTTCATAAGCCAAATAGCCCTCACCTGGAACCCTCACCTGCAGACAGCCCTCCCTCCGCCCCACACAGTAGGAACTAGCCAGAGCTTCTTGTACCATCCCAGAAATTCAAGCCATAGCAAGCCTATACACACTGCTTCAGGCCCAGGGAATCACCACCATGTCCTGCCCCCAGAGCAGGAGCCCAAGCACATGGGTGTGCAATGTGTCAGGCATTGGCAAGGAGGGGATCAGGTCCTTACCTGCTGCTGCTACAGCCTTCCAGTCCGATGAGCTGCTCAGGTCTGCTGGGATCTGCAGGTTGCTGGCTGGGTACAGCACAGTCTCCCTGGCCACCACTCAGGGCTCCAGGCCTCTCCTGAGAGGCCTCTCCAACCTCTGTGGCCACATTCTTCTCATAACCATCCAAGGTGCTGAGGAAAAACGAGCAGCACTCGATGCAGCCAAGTGCATGGGAATAACCCTCACGCACCCACTGCATGATGGCTGGCACCTGGTGGGCTCGGAAGGCTCATTTCCCCAAGGCTAGAGCAGGCAGGAGCCAGGCACAGTCCCCACCCCAGGGAGCAGGCAGTCCACTCCTCAGGAAGAACCCAGCACTGACACTTGCTTCCCACTGAGAAAGCCGGCCTTTGTGTATAGCAGATGAAGCCTAGGCCTCCAATGCTTGTGCCACCCCTGAATCCAGCTGGCCCAGAAACTGAGTTCTTTGAGGGGTGGGTGATATCCCCTAGCCTCACTCAATACCTGCATTCTCAAAGCTGGGTACCATGGGGAAGAGAGGAGAGGATACAGGCTGATCCCACACTTGCACACCCCTCCCATCAACATCCCTGCCCCAAGGTACAGGGCACTGCTTCCAGGATCTACTAGGTCAAAGTCACACACTGAGTCAGATTATTGAAAACATAAGTCCATCCGGCCCCCACATGCAAATCTAGCTCACCATTGCCTCAATTCTGACTCACCCTGAACTTAACTTTCCCAATATGGTCAGCCTCCCTCTAATAGCTAGGAGGAGCCGCCCTGACACAAAGGGGATACACTACCAGCTACCAGTCCTGAGCCTTTTACTTGTGGAAGTTAATTCCACACTAGGCAGACTCCCTGCCTCAAGCTGGAATACACAGGGAGTATGTCCTGAGCACCTGAGTCTTCAATCTCAGGTGGGAGGACTAAACTGCCCCAGTAGGGGCAATGAGCGAGCTGACTGCCACCTCCAGCCGTGCCAGGCAAAATGCAGGCAAGCAGGAGGGACTGCACCCAGTAATTGGGGGGAAGTTGGTACAGCTAGCTACCCTGGATTTGACCAGTCTTGTTCTGTCTTGTGCCCTCTGTAGAAATATGCTAATAGAGGTTGTCCTCACCACGTTTATGCACAGAGCCAAGATTATCCAGAAAGAGCAATCTGGGGTCCTCTGCAATGTAGAGACAAATAGATGAATACAGCTTAGTTGCCCTAGTCGCAGGCCTTGAAGCGGAGCCACTAGAATTTTAGGAGATGTAACCCATACAGGTTATGATAAGGACATCTTAAGCAAACACAGGAAGCCTTGCTGAATGATGTCACACCCCAGGGGCAAGCCCTTCCTGAACTGCCCAGAAGTCAAGTGGTTAGGGATATGCCAGGTAACACCAGGGGTGGCTACAGATGAGGCCTTGGATTTTGGACTAGTTGGTTTCTCTGGAGCCACTGCCAATTCCTGACATAATGACATTCTACACAAACGCAAGTGTCCCCTCCCACTCTTGTATCATCTCTTCTAAAATCCTCCCCTAGTTGGCAACTGAAATTCACCTGCTCCTCATAAAGAAACCTGAAAAGCCCACACTTGTTAACATAACAAGAAAAATACGTAAGATGAAAAGTTTAGTGGCAAGGAGATTGAGATACTGTGTCTCATAAAATGAAATAAAGCCAATAAAGCTGGCATGGGGAAGAAGTTTCCTGAACGTCCTTGAAAACTTTGGGGTTAAGGAGATATTCCTCTGGAGCTGTTTCATTCAGCTTGAAAGACTGATAAAATGAGCATTTGACAATTATACAGTCTCTTGTGCCACGAAATGTCTAACATGCTTTACACATACAAACCCATGTAGCCCTTTCAACAACTCTGTATGGTAGGTGGTAT
Source organism: Otolemur garnettii (assembly GCF_000181295.1). Lineage (NCBI taxonomy): Eukaryota > Metazoa > Chordata > Mammalia > Primates > Galagidae > Otolemur > Otolemur garnettii. The sequence goes on from NW_003852585.1 coordinate 217,267, forward strand.
TACTGCTGCCATTTTACATTTGAGGAAACTGAGGCACAGAGATGAGTAATATGGCCAAGGCCACAGAGCTTGTGTCAGAGAGCTTGGATCTGAACTCAAGCACCAGAGTCCACATTCTTAACCACGAGGCTCTCCATGTACGTGTGAAGGATCACGCTCAAGTCAGAATAAGGCCGAAACCCCAAGTGTCCCAGAGCTGAAACTGCGTGGTAATCTAGAAGACAAAGGTTCCCCTGCTCTGCGGGACCTCACGGCCCCACCCTGCTCCTTCGCCAGAGTCTCAGAAACCAAGCTCCTCATCCCTGAGCCCCACAGCCTAGCCCAGGTCAGCCCGAGGGTGCCCGGTATGGAGGGTGTAGCTGCGTCCCCACACGTCCACAGCCCTGCCTCTGGACATCTCCGCAGACCAGCGTCCAGCATCCAACAAGCGATGGTCGCCACGGGCGCCCTGGGAAACAAGATCGGGCTGGAGGAGCCCCCTCCAGCTCTGTGCGGGCACCGTGCTTCCTCCCGCTTGCGCCAAAGCCTGGGGGGCCTGCGACGGTTCACACGCCGCCACCTGAGACGGGTCAAGCCGGCACAGCCAACCACACGGTAGTGGGGGAGGGAGGACGAGGCCCAGGGCCCAAGGGCGACCAGGCCATTTGTGATCCTGGAGCGCCATCTGGTGGCCGGCGTGGGGACGGACAGGAGAATCTCTTCCAAGGCCGCTCTGGCTCCGGGCAGCCATTTCGCATAGCGGACGGCACGTTTTCCCGGAGGCCGCTGCGACCCGAGCTCACGGCTGCGGGAAATGGCGGCCGACGTAGGCACACTGATGACGGCTGCGCGCTCGAGGAGTCACAGGAGCGCGAAATTAAGTCCCTCGCCAGTCGATTGCGCACGCTCGCAGACGCACCCGCCGTGTGTGCTGTGCAGATACCCGGAGGGTGAGGTGACGTTACTGCCGTGCGCCGGTGACTTTTCTTTCCGAGTCGAGAGCGCTGCACCGATTGCGGACGCTCTATCTCAGGGGTTGTTAGCCTCAGGACTGTTAACCATTAGGGAAGGATAATCGCGTGTTGGGAGACCGGCGGGCTGTACTGTGCAGCATCCCAGATCTTTACCCATTAGAAGCCTGTAGTACCATCCACCCCCAATTTGACAAACAAAAATGACTCGAAACATCATTAGATGTACCCTAAGGGGGCTGAGAGGTTCAGGATATGCTCCTGGTTCACAATCACTACCCCTAGAACAGTAGTTCTCAAACTACACTGGAGAGAATACACTGGGGAGCGTTTACAAAGACATAGTGAAGGCCCACCCCAGAAAAAATTAAATCCAAATCTCCACTTGGGGCCCAGAAAGCTTTTAGCTGAGCTTTGTTTTGTTTTTTAATACTTTGCAGGCAATTCTCTGATACAGCTACCTTTGAAACATCAGAGAATAGTAGTTGTAAGCCTGGGCTCTATTTCTGACTGTGTCCCTCAGCTTCCAGTAATAAGAAATCTAATCCTTTACAACATATGCGGGGATTATATGAGATCATACAGCATGTTTTTCGTGCTAGCCGGAAGTTACTGGCTCTGGGTCTTGAGAATTGGACCCAAAGAACATGTCATAAAGTAGCTTTTGAGTTTCTCTGTAGTTTTTTCTTGTAAGGCCTTGGATAAGTCACTTAACCTTTCTGTGATTGAACTTCCCCACCTCATCCATCTCACAGGGTTGTGGGAAAGACTGTAAAGCACCCAGCACAGGGCACTATTGTTAGAGACAGGGAACAGAGTGAGAGAAGAAAACATAAAATATCAAATGAAATAGAAAAAAGGAGTAAGAGAGAACAGACGGTTCCTAGTAGGAAACTGCCTACCACAAGATGTTTTGGAACAGCTAAAGGAGCTCTTACTGGACAATAGGACCCCAAGATAGGCACAGGCTAGACCACAAGAGGTATGCGTCAAACCACAAGAGCACCTGTGGTTTATGACAACCACCATGTGCAGTCCTAAGTAGGGGACCTTCACGTTGATCTTTTGATGTTAAGTCCTTCATTGTAATATCATTTACATTTGCCACACCCAGGCATATAATTAAACCATGGAACTCTGGGAACTATTATGGGAATAAGTTATATACCATACGTAATGCATATTCGGGACTTAAGAAATGCATTAACATTACATGTAGGCAGAGCAAAGCTAGGAATTAGGGAATAAACACAAGAGGAAAAGTTTGTAAAGGTGTCCTCTCTCACTTGCCAGGCAGAGGCCCAGTCTTCTGTTTGGAATGTATTATCTGCTTAAAAAGAAAAAAAAGGGGGGGGGTGGCGCCTGTAGCTCAAAGGAGTAGGGTGCTGGCCCCATATGCCAGAGGTGGAGGGTTCAAACCCAGGTCCGGCCAAAAACTCCAAAAAAAAAAAAAAATAGAAAAAAAAGGATGGTGCCTGTGGCTCAAGGAGTAGGACGCTGGCCCCATATACTGGAGGTGGCAGGTTCAAACCAGGCCTTGGCCCCAAACTGCAAATAAATAAATAAATACATACATAAATGAAAAAGAAAAAAACCCCATGCTATTGCCTTGCACTTGCTCACTTTGTGGTTTCTGGGCACCACAAGGAAAGCCTGAAGCAGGGCTGGGGTCTTCATAGCCCCTAACACTACAGGTGTCAGCTATTGTGTTCAGTCTGTTCATTATCAGAGAGATTTGAAATAGAAACAAAGTCACATACCTTGGGTGTGTCCATTGCATACCCCACCTTCAAGCATAGCAGTTTAAGTAAAAAAGTGACTGCAATGTGGTGTGGAAATGCAAACATGAATTCACCTTTTAAACATCTAAATCACACCAGGCTCCTCTTTGGCTTAGAACTGTAAATAAGATCCAATCTCCTTATCATGGCTTAGAAAGACCTTGCTCTATCTAGGGTCTCCCTCACCAGCCAGGCTCAGCGCATGCCCACCACAGGATTGTATTAGGTTCATGCTTCCCTGTCTGCCCTCTTCTTTCATTCTACTTTTTCTAGAACAGTTCCTTCTCTTTAGAACAGCTCTTTTGAGTGGCCCTCTCCATCCACCTAAGCAGTAAGCCTTCCTCTCCACCATCAACCTGCCTGTTTTCTTCATAGCACTGTCCTTCCCAGGAGGCACAAAGACCTGAGTTCCAGGCCTTTTGTTTTAATTTGAATTAGGCATAAACCTCAAAAGACTGAGGAGATCTGTATGAGACACTGTGAGTAGAGGGCTGTGAACACAGTAGGTACCCTGAAGTGAAGTAGCCGCTATGATCTTTAAAAGTATTGTGGTACAACAAGCTGATCAGCCCCTACCTACTTCTACCACTCCCCAGAAAAGACCCTCATTGCTGGCCATACCCAGCTATGTACAGCACCCAAGAAACACCCAGTTCTCCTGAGCCCTTTGTACATCCTGTTCCCTCTGCTTGGAGGACTCCTGTCCACCTTTCAAGATTCGACCCAAAAGCTACCTCCTGATGAAACCCTCTTCTGATGTGCTGTTCCAACCCAGGCGGAGCTTTTCCCACTCCCCAGCCTGAGAGCACCTTAAATGTGGGGCTATGTCTGATTTGTGTGTGTGCTCCGGCCTCTGGCAACAGGCAGGTGCAATGGGAGTGGCTGCTGACTGAAAGGTGACTCTCCCCGCTTATGATGTACTCACTGGCCGGAAGTACAAGTGGGTTTAGTGGAAAGCTTCATGGCCCAAAGGCCAGAGGGTTCCAGTTGTGGCTTCCATCCTTGCCACATGCCTCAGGCCAGCTCACAAAACTTCACTTCCCTAACTGAAGGCGGCTGCACACTGAGCTACCTGGCTCAGGCCAGAAGGTCAGCACTGTTGATGCCTTACCCCTTTGAATCTTCCTTTGTGTCCTCCACATCTGCTGTGCTATCGCTCTTCCTATCAGCTGGGACAGCAGAGGTCCATATGGCACTGGCACTGAGGGAGGAAGCACAGGGGCCTGCTGAGACCTCAGACCAAAGGAGACACCCCTTCCTGATTGCCTCCTCTCAGGAAAGGCTGGCTTCTTAGTCCTGGCATTTGTGTAGCACACGCACATTGTGTGGGGTACAATTGTGTCAGCCTTGGATATGGCCTGAACATCTGGGTTCAAGAGCAAGCACTGCCCGTGACCACCTTGGGTTCCCTGGGGAAGCCTCCTCCGGCTTGGGGTTCCAGTGTCCTTACTTGACGTATACCATGTTGGGGTTTGTGGAAGTTGAGAAAGATATTTCCTTACTAGGGTTTGCCAAATGCTCCACACACCCACAGCAAGATGGCTGCTCTCACTGCACAACTGGTAGATGAAACAGAGCAGAAGCCTACTGCCCAGGAATGCACACCCTCTTCCCCCTGTACTTTTGTGCCCCTGGAGCCATTTGCCCTTCCCAGCCATCAGCCATATGCTCCTGGACTGAGCCCTCTAGTCCTGACTGGCTGTCTCTGGGATTCCTTTTCCTAACTTCTACTTGGGACCCAAGTTGCCCTACCCTTGCCTGATGGCTGTTGGTCTAGTCTTGAAGGACTGAGAGTTGACACCATGTACATCCTGATCATCCAGGAAAGGGGTGAAGCTAGCAGCTGAGCACAGCCTGTGCAAGGAGGCCAAGCCTGGCTTGGGTTCAGGACTTTGTGTCTATATGTCTACGCTCTCCCAAAAGGGTAGCCCCAACAGATGAGAAGGACTGAGGAGCTGTTAAAGCAGATGCTCGGGGCACAGTACTTTTATCCCAAGGTAGCCTGGGACAGTGTAGCCTGGATATAAGTCAAAGCTTTGCTACTTCCCAGCCATGTAGCATTATTGGGCCTCAGTTTTATCAACAGTGAGATAGGGATAAGCACCATGTCTGCCTCCTAAATTCTGAGAAGAGTAAATAAGTTCATGGATGCCAAGCACTTCCATACTGCCCAGGTTGTAACATACACTAGCACATTCCTGTTGTCACTGGGCTCTTCCCAGTCCCTCTGTATCCACCCACCTGACACGGATTTACCCAGCCATCCCTGGGTTAAGCATTGTCTTTCTCTCTATGAAACAGGAAGACTGATGCTCACAGCTCACTGAGTGATCACTGCTCACAGCACCCACAGCCTGCACATGCCTGTCCCTTCCACTGAAGGAGCACACCAGCAAAAAGTCCATCATGTTTGGTTCCAAGCCTGTTTATGCCAGTTGTACTTGCAACTATAATCACTAAATTCAATTATTAAGTAAACTCTTGAAAATGAATGGGAAAAGGGTGTGATTCCAAGAAATGGAGAGCCTCAGGACAAAGGCTGTGGTAGGGAGGGAGCGTGGGAAGCAATAGACAAGAAACCACCAGGGACTTGACAGAACCTCCTCCCCCAGGCAGCTCACCCTCCTCTCTCAGAGGCAACGTCTGCTCCAGCCAAGCCTGCAAGTGGAGACCCTGTGGCTCCAGATCCCACGCTGCCATCACTCCACTGTGCCCCTGAGCTGGTGTAAGAAGAAAGGATTTGCTGATTTGGTATTTGAGCTTATTTAACACGAATGTCCTGAGAGTGGCCTCAGGACCTGAACACAGGCACTTGCTGCTCTAGCTGCAGCCTAGCCAAGCCCAAGGTGACTCTAACAGCAAATATTTCTGTGTTTCTGCTGAACCTCATGGGTTGGGAGCCAGAGTGAAGCCATGAAACAGAGCAAGGTGGACCCTTAGGAGGGTGGCAACCAGGGGGCTGATGGCCAACAGAGCAAGGGGGAAAGCCACAGAGAGCCCCCTTTCCTCACTCCTATCGCACAGCCCCAATTAGGGGCTCCAAGGCTCCACACTGTCAAGAGGATGCCCAACATGGCTCAGCAGGCCTATCATCCCCCACCATGGCCCCATTTCACATCCTTGACCAGTCCCTCCCTCCGTACAATGTCCCCTTTGTCCATAGGTCATCCTGAGAGTCTCTGATAGATGCTGTATGGGGGCCCACACACCCTTTGGTCACTAGGCCCCCACACTGCTAGCTTGGTAGCCTTGCTTTACCCTTGGCAGCTGCAGGTGAGCAGAAGGAACCCGGCACAGGCCAAGGATGGCAGGGTGGGTTTGGTCCTGTTCTGCAGTTGGCTCCCTGAGGAATCTTCACAGAGGCCTTCCCTTCTCCAGGCCTCATTCCTTTATGAATTCCTTCATTCCTCAACAGCTATTTATTGAACATCTGCACTACCCCAGGCATTGAAGACCCAGCTGGAACAGGACAGCAGGGGACACAGAGGCTCTGTGCTCAGGGGATGAAGACACTGCTACCTCTGTGAGTTACCTTTCAGAGTCTGTGTTGTGGCCCCCAACAGCCTCCTCGCCAGCCAGGTCCCTCTGGAGCTCTCCAAGGCAGGGCACCTCCTTGTCTTTGTGGCCTGGGAAAGATCTATGAAGGAACAACATGCAAGTTAGCCACTCATCAGCCCCTCCCACTCAGCTGGGACAGTCACCTCATCCTTAAATGCCAGCTATCTCTAAGACAGGCGTCCTCAAATTGCAGCCCGCGGGCCACATGCGGCCTGCCTAGGACATTTATCTGGCCTGCTGGATGTTTTTGCCACTGCTGCCTGTCCTGCTTAGCAGCCAACTTGTCCCGGGGCCCGCAGTCTGGCCCTCCAACGGTCTGAGGGACAGTGAACTGGCCCCCTGTTTAAAAAGTTTGAGGACCCCTGTCCTAAGACATGTAAAAGCTGCTACTGACAGAGTGGCTGCTCCTCAAAACCTCATTCCTAACAGCTGCTGTTGCCTGAGGGCCAGCGCCTGTGCTTGTGATCTTACACACATTAACTCTCCACAGCAAGCCCAGGATAGGAGCACTGTTATGGTCACACCCATTTTCTGGATTTGCTAGCTGAGGCACAGAAAGCCCAAGTGACCTGCACCAAGTCCCACAGATAAGAGGAAGCGCTGCAATGTGAACCCAGCAAGACTGACCCCAACCTCCTGTTCAATCTCCCCCGTCTCTGCTGTCTCTGAGGTCAGCCGTGAGCCACATGTTTTCAAATCATCACTACTGCCTCTCCCAAACTGCAGTCACAAACATTCAGATGCTGCCTACTTCATCAAATTAGTTTGTTCAGCAAACACTCTTTCCGTCACCCCTCCGTGTCCCCCTGCACCCACCCCCACTAGCTATCCCTCTTCCTCCTTCTAAGGGACATCAATGGGCTATTGTAGCTTTGTCACTCCTAGATAAGGTGCCACAGGTGAGGGACACAGGAGGGACCTTCCACAGAGGCAACCTTGCTTCCTTCTGCATCTTAGTGTCACTCTGCCTGTTCTTCAGAGGCTGATCACCTTAGGGGAACTAAGGAAGCACCTTCCGATGCTGCCTTATTAGAGACATCGTGCTGGATGGATTGCAGTCATTTGGGCAGCAAAGTCTCCCGCACAGCTCCTGCCTCCAACCACTCAAGAGTTCTCACAGGAGACTGGTCTATGGGTGGATAGTTGTGACACAGTGTGCGGGTATGGACACAGTGATGTGCCACCTTGTACAGAAATCCCCTCAGACACTGCCTGAGAAAGAAACTTCAGGAGAGACCTGGCATCGTAGCTCAGGCCTGTAATCCTAGCACTTTGGGAGGCCAAAGTGGGTGGATTGTTTGAGCTCAGGAGTCCAAGTCCAGCCTGAGCAATGTGAAACCCCATCTCTAAAAACTAGCTGGGCATTGTGATGGGCACCTATAGTCCCAGTTACTCAGGAGGCTGAGGCAAGAGGACCTTTGAGCCCAGGAGTTTGAGGTCACTGTGAGCTATAACACCAATGAACTCTACCCAAGGTGAGAGAGTGAAACTCAGTCTCAAAAAAAAAAAAAAAGTCAACTAAGCATCCATAGCACAGTGGTTATGGTGCCAGCCTGGTGGGTTCGAGCCTGGCCCGGGTCAGCTAAACAATGACAACTGAAGGCTCAGCACCTGTAGCTCAAGTGGCTAAGGCGCCAGCCACATACACCTAAGGTGGCAGGTTTGAATCCAGCCCAGGCCTGCCAACCAACAATAATGGCTGCAACCAAGAAAGCCAGGCTTTGTGGCAGATTCCTGTGGTTCCAGCTACTTAGGAGGCTGAGGCAGGAGACTCGCTTGAGCCCAGGAGTTGGAGAGTTGGAGGTTGCTGTGAGCTGTGATGCCCCTGGGGATAGCTTGAGGCTCTGTCTCAAAAAAAAAAA
>NW_003852585.1:225595-334457 GCF_000181295.1 Otolemur garnettii
AACTCTATCTCAAAAAAAAAAAAAAAAAAGTCTTCATCCTGAACCACTCCCCAGATTTCCACACCTATCTGTTCTGTTGCTCACTTAACATCTCCTCTCAGTGGTCTCTGAAACATCTGAAGCTATCTATCTATCTATCTAATCTTTACAGAAAGCATTTTGCTTTTACCAAAGTTGGAGTGACACTCTATGACACTCTACCAAGGGTGATGAAATGAAACTGTCCCCAAAAAAAGAAAGGAAAGAAAGCTAGAAATGCAGGAGAGGAAGGTGCCCCAAAGGAGGACACTTGAGGGGAGACTGCACAATGCAAAAGAGAGAGGGCACCCCGGGGGGGGGCACAGCCGGCGCAGACAGTGGGACAAGGGAGGAAGGAACCCAGGCTGCAGCCAGGGCCTGAGCTAGGCTGCAGAGCAAAGGGCAGAGGGAGATGCAGGGTTTTCTGCAGAGAGCTGGTGTGGCTACAGTTTGGGGTGGGCAGGAGCGAATGGGGGCAAGTGGCTGGACACCTGATAATGGAGGCCTGGACCCACAGCAGGGCAGTAGGGTTGGAGATATCTCTAGAATAACAAAGACAGGACTTGGTACCTGCCTGGGGGAGTGGGCAGAGTTAGAGACAGAGGAGCCATGGAGAAGTGTAAAGGGACCTAGAGGTTACTAGAACTCATCTCAGATGTTACTTCCTCTGAGAAGCCTTTCCTGAGTACCCCCACGCCCATGGTGGTGAGAAGGCCCCCACTCAGGTCTCCCGCTCCTCTAGGGATTAAGAGACGATCTCCAGCATACACCCTCGCCTCCCTCCCCGTACTCTGGGCATCACAAAGCCAGTACCCAGCTCTCCTGTACAGATCTCCCCTGACCCTCTCCCTAGCCCCCACATCCTGCCTGCCTGGCACCTGGCTGTTCACCCTGCACCCTAGGTCAGGGGTTAAGCCTGTCATGCACCCTATGGAGGCCCTCCTATCTCTCCTTGTCCCCAGCATGGGCCACATGGAGAGCTGTGCAGGCTGACCCAGTGACCCTACTCACTTCCCAGCAGCCTCCTCACACAGGCAGGGGAACTGCTCCACAGTCCCCATTCTCCCCAACATGGCTAGCTGGTCGGTCCTGCCTTCCCAGAGGGCATGGCCTGAGCTAGCTTATGCTCAACTCCAGCCAATGGGGTCCCACTCACCACTGGGTCCCTGGACCTGACCTGTGGCTTTGCACAGACCACGTACTCACGTCATGACAGTTGTTGAATGAAAGAATGAGACAGGGGCAGAGAACCCAGGTCAGCCATGCCTCTCACCAACCTGTAATCCCTACGGTGGCAAATTCAGCCCCTGGCCCCCGCTACCCTCATCTCTAGAAAAGTGTTCAGGGAGCCAGGAGTGAGAAGGTCCCCATACCTCATGCCTTCTAGGTCCAGGGCCACCAGGCGGAGTCCCGCCCTGGGTGTCACGATCTGCAGGCGGACAATTTCCCCATTTATTGAGCTGTGGGTCAAAGGAGAGACCCAGACAGTTGTTGCTGGTGAGAAAACCTTCCCCCTCCCTAGCTGGGATGGGTGTCCAAGGACATACTCCCTCAAGAGCACCCTGGCTAATGCACTGGGACACACAGACCCATAGCCCCTCCCCCCTTTCTGCTCTGTGGCCTTGAGTCTTCTTGGCGCTATAGCTGAGCTTGGGCCACTGGCCTGTAAGCCCCAGTCTTGCACCCCTGACCTGAGCCCTCCCTCCCTTGGAGCAGCCCCAATGTGCCCCCTGCCCGCAGCTGCCCCGTCTTGATGCTGCCAACCACTTGTACAAGCAAGCCCAGACTGTGACCCCACTGGAGCACCCAAAGTAGGTATGTGCAAAGCTGGGGGATTTGCCTCCTGGGTTGATGGGGACTGCTAGGGATAGCAGCCAGTGAGAGGGATTTTGGAGACTCAGGAGTAAGGACAAATGCCCAGGTGCCTATGAATTGAAGCCCATGAAGGACACACTGATTCAGCTTTCAAAGGGCCCCTTTGAGATCTTCCATTGCCAGCCATGCTTAAGTCTAATAAGTTCTGTGGCCCTACTACAAGGCCTGTCATCTAGTGGGTGTGGCCATGGTGATGACCAAGGCTAGAGAAAACCTGGAGCTCCCTAGTTTTGTGGGGGGTGTATCCTTCACCCCAAACCAGGCCTCCCCATGTCCGCAGAATGAGGCCTCAGCCCAAGTCCCATCGTAGCTACTCCCTCCATCCTCTGGTTGCCCCTGGGCCCTGTAGGTACAGACAGCAGTTAGCCCAGGCCTGTCCTGATGAAATTCTGGGCCAAGTAGTGGGTCAGGTGGGGGAGTAGCACATGAGAACAGTAGTGTGCTGTGGGCCCCAGGACAAATCCAGCCCCAAGGGTACCAGACAAGCTTCATGGAGGTCTAGCCCAACCCTGGCCAGCTGAAGGGAGATGGAAGGAGTAGCTGGAGGCTGGCAGGGGTCTTGAATGCTGAGACCAGAAGGCATGAGAGGGCCTTGAAGTGGGAGTTAGGGGGATTGATAGGACCAAGATGACACTTTGCAAAGGCCACTCAGGGCTTTCAAGAGGAGCAGGGATTGGAGGGGTCAGGGTAAAAGCAGGGAGAAAGGTAGTATCCCACTATGGGTGAGCTCAGGTAGCTCTCAGCTAGCCTTGAAGTTGATCCTGGTGTCTGAATTCAATTTAGTCAGACTGGGAACCCATGGAAGGCTGGGTCAGGGCTGGTTGTGTCTGTCCCACCATCTCTACCCTGGGAGGGGCCTGGAGTGCTCACAGTGACCAGAGAGAAAAAGCCAGGGAGGGGCTGAGTACACATGGGCATCTCTGATTTCTGCCCATCTCCTCTCATGATAATAGCGATACCATCATTGTCAAAAATGACATCATTTATGATTAAAGCATAAAGCCCTTGGCTGCTGACCCCATTCTGCCTATTTGAAGCACATGGTGCCAGGGAATAGGGATCCACCTGACTTGGGGATGTCACAGGCAAGTAAAACATATTTTCTCACTGACATTTCTGGTTCTGTCAGAGAGGAAATAGGAACAAAGTATCACCACAGCCTGACATCTATTTCATTCCTCTGCACCTTCTCCTTTGTCATCCCCTTTCTTAAATACTCAGCTCAAATGGCACATATTTCAGGGCAGCTGTTAAGGGATTCAATCGTGTCCCTCAAAAAAATATATGGACATCATCACCCATGGTATCTGTGCCTATAAACTTTGCAGATGTAATCAAGGTTGAAGTCATACTATTCTATACTAGAGTAGGGTGGGCTGTCATCCAGTGACTGGTGCCCTTCACTGGGGAAGACAAGGGAACTTGGGACACCGACACACAGAGGGAAGACAGCCATGGAGAGATGGAGGCATAGACTGGGGTGATGCATCTGCCAGCCAAGAAACTGAGAACTGTGGGGAAAACAGCTATGAGAAGGGCATGGAACAGACCCTCTCCAGGAGCCTTTGGGGGGACTGTGACCCTGCCAGCACCTCCTCTGCAGCCCCTGCCAGCCACCTTAACTTAACTGCTCTCAGATAGCCTTGAAGTTGACCCTGCGTCTGGCTCCAATTTAGTCAGACTGGGAGCCCGTGGAAGGGTGCATCAGTGGGCTGCTTGTGTCTATCCCACCATCTCTACCCTGGGAGGGGCCTGGAGTGTTCACAGTCACTAGAGGGAAAAAGCCAGGGAAAACTCCAGACCCTGGACCACAGATAGCCCTAGTCCAATCTGAAGTTTTCAGGTAGGCTCCTAGAGGCCAGAAACATTCTGGAAGGCTGCACACTCTTGGAAGATACTAAGAGAACATAGAGCCCAGCGTCTTCTGAAGCTTCAGGCCCAGAACTGATCAGTGCATATCCAATGTGACCCTAGTCACCTGTGGAAATTCAAGTGACAGTGCCTTTACTAAAGAGTATGTGACCCATCCTACCAGAAGAGGGGAGAGGGAGGAAGGCATCATTTTTCTCAGGCCTGTAGCCACATTTCCCACAGGTGCCAGCAGGTGGCGATACTGGTCCCCTCCTGTATTGGATCAGGAACACCCAAGGACACCCAGGCAAGCTGCCCTAGGTGCTTTATGCATACTGTCCCACTTGGTATTTGGGGCAGCCTCAGAAAGGAGCTATTACTGCTCTCCCCATTTCACATACAAGGAAACTGAGGTAGAGAAAGGCAAAGAGACTTGCTCAAGGTCACACAGCCAGTACGGGACAAAGCTAAACTCTTACTCATTGCTCCTCAGCTACTCTGCCAGGCAGCACACCAGGGCACAGTCTAGGACCAAAAGCTGGTGCCTGTGACCCCGAGTTTGTTCTTTTTCAGGCTGATCATCCCAGATCCTTCCTCTACTTCCCCATCCCCAGGCAGTGTTTCCTTTTTACCTTTCTCTCCCACTACTATTGGTGGCTCCAGCAATCTGTGAGCCGTTTCTATTGTCGCCCTTGGAATACACAGGTGTTTCCTTGGGTGTCTGGATTCTGCCTATCTGTGGGCCATGGTACTGTGCAGCATGGCTGGAGCCAAACACAACTTCTTCCCAGCTCTGTGATTGCACCTCCAGCTACCCACTTCCTCTAGGCTGACATTTTAAAGTCTAGGCCTTCCTTAGCCGCTATCATAGGTTGAATTGTGTCCCCTCAAAAGTTGTATGTTAGAGTCCTAATCCCAGTACCTCAGAGTGTGACCTTTAGAGATAAGACCTTACAGAGCTGATCAAGTTAAAGTGAGGTGCTTAGGGTAGACCCTAATCCAGTATGACTGGTGTCCTTACAAAAAGAGGGTATTTGTACACAGAGACACACACGGAAGGAAGACGGTGTGAGGTGACACAGGGACAAGGTGCCATCTTCAAGGGGAAGAGAGAGGCCTAGAGCACAGCCTGCCCTCCCTCACAGCCCCCAGAAGGAACTGACATCTCCATCTTGGGCTTCCAGCATCCAGAACTGGGAAATAATATGTTTATGGGGTTTGAACCACCCAATTTGTGGCACTTTGCTATGGCAGCCCTGACCAACCAAGATAGCCACCTTACTACAGCAGCCGTGTGATAGGTACTCAAAATCCAAAGGGATTTTCTGGAACAAATGTCAAAATATCTCATAAATCCATAATATTTCACAACCTAATTCTCCTCCTACAGTAGTTTTTAAAAGGCATCTGAAACCATGCATTGCCTTTTATCAAAAGAGAAGTATATGCTGTTACGGACTACCTTGCAAGCCGAACAGTCATATGATGAAGTCCTAACTTTCGGTACCTCAGAATGTAACTGTATTTGGTGATGGGGCTTGGCACAGAGGAAGGGACTCCAAGGATGGTGGTCGCATGTCTAAAAATGGTTGTAGAGCTCGAGTTGAGGTGTTGCAATGGCATTAGAAGAGCCAGAATGGCCCCTGGGGCCTGGGAAGTGACCTGTAGGGACAGACATTTCCCCCTCTGGCCTTAAGACTCTTCCAAAGATGCCACAGAGGTGCAGCTCTTAGCAGACCTAGATTTGGGCAAAGGTCTCAAACCAGGCAGGTGCTTTGACCAGCAGTGACAATAGGGTTGTGGCACTCCCTGCAGGACATAGTACCAATTCAGCATGAAGTACAAGGAGGTATTGATTGCTCTTCATCCACAAACAAGAGAGCACCATTATCTTCCCTGGACACTCAGGGCTCAGAAATAAGGGCATATCACATCCCTGCCCAGAGTGAGGTCACCAGCACTATGTTTGTCCCTGCCCTGTTATCCTACTGCCAGATCCTTCCTGGCTGGAAGACCCAGCTGGCCAGGCTGATGGGAAGCCATTGGACTATCACACAGTCTAGAGCTAGCTCCCAGCACCCACCTAAGCTCCCAGCTCCTAGTGGGGCTAGGTACACGCGGCAGGCGCACAATCCAAACCGTCAGGGATACCATGATTCCGCCTCCATCCGCACTGCCAAAAAAGCAGCTATGAGCAGTGCTGGGGCCTGTAAAGCCTCCTCCCTAGGCAATTTAAACCTGGTGAACTTACAGGAATGCCAGGAGCAAGAATAACAATGGCAGGCTACCACTGTGGTGGCCAGCCCTCTGAAACCCCAAGGTTGCTACTTTTTCTTGAGGTGTTTGTTGTGCTGCCTCTGAGCTCAGTAATGCAAGGATTCAGGTGACACAGATAAATACTAAACAGACAAGAGGCAGGTACTCGCTCCCTGGAGGCTGAACTGTGGTGCTCCTTTCATCCCTGGGACATCCAGCCAGATAGGCCCTTACTGATTTCTGTGCCCCATCCTGTCACTGGGCACATGGGGACACTGACCTTGAGGCCCAGCAGAGAGGTGGCCTGACAGAGGTTCCACAGTGACTGAGTGGCAGGCAGGCCTGGTAGCCAGCAGCCCCAGGCAGAGATCAGCAGTTGGTTACCTGCTCAAGCCAGGAGCGGATCTTGCCAGAGTAGGCGTGTCCTGGATCCTCTCAGAAGGCCCGTCCTCATCCACCAGCACAACCCTTTGGGCAAGAAGAGAAATGGCACTTGTGGTCATTTTGGCCATCTTGGAGCTTGCTGGCCTTTGAAGGACATCTTTTCAGTGGTGTCTAACTGGCCCAGGGCCATGGGGTGACCTTGGGTTGAATATTGTCCCCCACCAATCCATGTCTTTTTGGAACCTGTGCCTGACCTTATTTGAAAATAGGGTCTTTACAGATGTAATCAGGAAGATGGGTCATACTGGGGTAGGGTGAGCTCTAAATCCAATGACCAGTCTGTGACTCTGTCTCCAGATTTCCCTCTTCTGGAGACAGGGGCACAGCCTGGAAGCATTGCAGGTATAAGCCGCAGAACACCCAGGATCTCAACAACTGCCAAAAGGGAGGACAGAGGCCTGGGACCACAGTTTCTCCCCCAGAGCCTCCAGAAGGGCCTCATCCTGCTGTCACCTCAATCTCAGACTTCTGGGCTCCAGAATTGTAAGAGAATATCTTCCTGCTATTTTCAGCCCCCTGGTTTGCAGTGCTTTGTTATAGAAGCCTCAGGAACCCAACACAGCCAGTATGGATGCCCCAGTCTCTGTCACTTCCTTTGTGTTGCCACCACCCCCTGCTTTCTGGTCTTCTGGCACAGCAAGTTAGTTCCACCTCTGGGCTTTTGTGCCCTCTGGGCCTCTCCCTGGATCAGTTGGCATGCTGGCTCCTCCTGGTGTGGGCCCACAGCTAGGCACTGCAAGGGGAGGCCAGGGAACAACACCTCTGTAGCCCACTAGCATCTGCTACAGAGCCTCGGAGGGGCCTGGGCCTGGAACACTGAAGCTCCACCTTGGGCCAGGGACCCAGCCCCATTACTACTGACTAATGGAAGAACTGACTCACATGTGCCACCATAGACCCCAGCTGCTCACCTGGCCTTTCGCTCAGGGACAGCAGGCATACCATATTCACATCCCATCCCCCCAGCTACCCATACCACACCCCTGCTGGCAGGAGGCCTTTTCCATGGTCTGTGACAAGCTTCTGAGGCTTCCCTTGATGACACTTACCTCTTAGCGATAAACGGTGCCTGTGTCTCCTGGGTAGGACTACTGGAAAGGAAGCAGAAAAGAGGCATGTTGAGTGGAGCCCACTTACAGGCACAACTGCTCTACCCCGGAGTCCTAGGCTTCTCTCCCATTGCTAGCACTTCACCTGCCCTGATGGCCACAGCCAGACCCCCGAGTTTCTAGAATATGCATGTGAGAATGGGAGAAATTCCAGCTAGGAGGGCTTTGGGGTGATCTCTCCACTACCTGTTCACCAGCTGTCCCTGCTGTGCAACTCACCCAGTGCTCTTCTTGGCTGCTGAGAGGACATAGGAGTGCTCCCGGGGGGCTGTCTTCCTCAGCACGCTGCTTGCAGCCTCTGACCTGGGACAGCATGGGGGCGGAGGGCATGTGATGGGTGCCAAGCTAGACACGTACTGTCAAGTTAGCTTGGGGTAGTGATGGGATTCCTCAGGGCCATCCCGGGGGAAACATTTACTGAGCATGTGGTGTACCCCACATGGGTCCAGCAGAGCAGGTAATACTGCCCCCTACAATTCACAGGACAGGAAGCTAAAGCCAGGGACTGCTCCTGACTGGCCTGAGGGCACTTGCCCAGCAGGGGCACAGTAGGCATTCAACCTGAGGGCCTGGTTCTTTTCCTGAGCCACTGGGCTTGGGGACCCTTGCCACTCTGAACTCTTCCCTGAGGATTGCCACTCTTCTTGGGCCCCCAGCAAGCCACAGACAGCTTGGTACATGTGGAGCCAGGGGCAGGCTGATCTGGGATGGGGGCTTTATTTCCTTAGGGCCTAGCTGCCCCCCAGGCCTCGGGTTGAAGGCATACAAAAGGGACTCAGTGATCCCTCCTCGTCACAGCTTACTGGCATGGGTGGTGTGAGGTCTATCCCCTTGGACAGAAGGTATGCAACAAGCAGGGAGTGACAGATGAGGCGTTTATCCCTTCAGGTTCAAGAAACTCTGCTTGCCTACGTGGATGGGGAGGCATTCAGGACTGTGCAGTCCAGCCCGTCTCTGAGGCACGTGAGGCCACCAGGACTCTGTACACATTGCAAACACACAGAGGCCGCTGTGTAGGCAGCTTCTCCCAGGTTGTACCCCATGGAAGGCTCCGAAGAGGCCCTGGAGCTGGCCTAGAACTGACTCACAGAATGACACCTATTCCCATACCCCACAGGCCACTGCTGATGGCCTACATGTGCACTCTGTCACCTCAACTGACCCAGTTCGTTTCAGCAGTCAGTGAAGACCCTGCCCCGCCCAGAGGACACATTTACCTCCGTTTCTGCTCATCCAGAAAGAAGGGCCCCTCCTCCTCCTCAGCATCCCCTGATGTTGAGCTACGCCGCACATTGTAGGGCGCCCTGTGGGAGGGGACATATGAGTCCCTGTCACATCTGCCACTCTCAGCAGCTTGGCTGACTGACATTAGTGTAACTGCCTATGGGCCTTTGCGCCTTCCTCCTTGAGAGCTAGTTTTCCTGTTCCAATCCCAAGTGTCCCCTCAAGGCCCTATTCAACTCTCACCCCTTCCCCAGAAGGATTTTCCAGCTGTTCCACATTACTGGATGATGGGAACAAGGGACAAAGGATAGAAAGATATGGGACACAACTCATACTTCTGTCCAGAGCCCCCATCTCTAAGCATGCAAGGGGACCTTTGAGCAGAACCTCAAGGGTAGCTCCAGGGAGAACACCAAAGATTTATATCGAAGAAGCAGCTCTGACTTAGGCACAAAATGTCCACATCAACAGGTGGCCAGGGAGGCCCAGCCCAAGAGGAGATCCCAAGGCTGGCCAAGAGTGGCCCCAGGGCTGTGACCCAAAGCCCCCTCTTCAGGCTCACAAGGCCAATTTGGGGGACTTGGTGCTCTCTGGTGGGTTTCAGGCCATGGCCACAACCAGTGGGGCTGGGGGACAGGCCAGTAGGACCAGCTCTCCCTAGGCCAGCTATCTCCAAGGACCCAGTGTTTGGGCTTATTCCTTGGAGGAGGGAAGCATTCCTTGGAGGAGGAGGTCAGGCATCACATACTCACAGCTTCTTGTAATCCTCAGTGGTCATCTTGTACCCAGAGTATGAGGGGCGGGGGCAGCCGGTACTAGCGGCTCTCACCAGACCGGCCACTCTGGAAAGGCAAGAAGTTTCCATGTGCCCACCTGTAGGCCCCTCTTGCCTCCATATATGCCTACCCATCCCATCAGGCATGTGACATGTAGAGCAGGGGCTCCTGGGAGCCTTTCCTCTTTGCTTTCAGCCCTGCCAGACACCCAGCACTGCACCACCCTGAGCAGGACAGTCCTAACTGCACCTCAAGGGAACAGCCCAGCAGGCTCCTGCCTGTGTCTTTGCTTTCTGTCTCTCAATCCCCTTGTCCTTTCCTTTCTGACATAGGCTGGGCTCAGCCTGACCCCAAAGTGCTTGTATGGGAAGAAGGTAGACTGCAGCACATAGCTCAATGCCATCAGCACGGCAAGGGTGGCAGGGGCCAGGCCAGGGCAACCTTGGGCCCAGCCTCTCCCAGTCTTCTGTACTTCTCTGCCCCAGTGACCAGGGCTGTTGGGACTGGTCTTAGAGCAAGGGCACTGTCAGTGGCCCAGGGCCTCCCAGGGGCCCACACATCTGCCCAGGACGGCCAGCCCCACCCCACCCCATATCCTCTCACCCCCATGGCCCTGGAAGGCAGAGCACAAGCCAGGCCCTCCCACTTCCTTACTGGCCCACCAGAAGGCACCCTACAGACAACCTTTTCGGAGCTCCATCGGCTGTAGGGAAGTGCTGCTGGGGCAGGGACGAGCTGTCAATGGGCTTGGTGAACACACCCCTGAAAAAGAGTCCAGAAAGTCCGGTGAGCTCCCCAGAGGTGAGAAGACTAGGAAGGCAGGGCTGACCTGGGTGGGCACAGGGAGGCAGATGGGGTGCTGAGAGCACTCACCGGATGATGTAGCCAGTGGGAGCCCTTGTGCTCAGAGGCCTGCCAGAGAGGAGGGAGGGGTGAGGTGAGGCCTACTTCATCTTGTCCCCAACAGCAAGGGGCTTGGCTGGTGGATGTCCCAGGGCAGCAGAAAGGATTGGTGCCAACCACCCCCACTCCCTGAACCAAGTGCCCACTGTGCTCCCCCTCTCTCCCTCATGCTCCCCTGAGGCCCCTGACCTGCCCCTGCCACAGCCTCCTCCAGGAAGGCACTTAAGGCCCAGAGGGGAAGAGGCAAGCACCTGCCAGCCAAGGGCTGATGGCCTCCCTTCCCACTCCTCTGGCCCTTGGATGCCACATCCCAAGTCTTTTTTTTTTTTTTTTTTTTTGTTTTTGGCCAGAGCTGGGTTTGAACCTGCCACCTCTGGCATATGGGACCGGCGCCCTACCCTTTTGAGCCACAGGTGCTGCCCACACATCCCAAGTCTTGATGGAGGTTTGAGATCAAGGGGTATAGCCAGGGCTTGGTCCCTGGCTGGAAAATAGAAGGCTGTGGTACTGTGACCTCCTAGGCAGCACCTGAGGGGGCTCAGAGAATTCAAGGGAGCCAAGGGACGCAGTCAAGGAGCTGGCGGTGAGGTCCAATCAGTTGTGGACTTGGGGGCACATGATAAAGGCCCTTCTAAAGAGTTTTCCTCATGGGTGGGTGAGAAGTTGAGAACAAGGTAGATGGTTCCCCTGTCCAGAAGTCCAGGGCCTTTCAGCTGGAGCAGCAGGACTCAGGCCTGAGGACAATACAGAACCCCAGCATTCTCCATCCCCACGGGGTCTGTCCTTAACAGAGGATGGTCTCCTGGAGGTCGCCAACTTGCAGGAACCCTAGGGTATCAGTTTCCTGAGGATAGGGCCTGTGTCCTGATCACTACTGTATCCTCTGTGCCCAGCACAAGACCTGGCAGGGAGTGGGTACTGAATCCTTGAGGGAGGGCAAGACCATAGTCGCCAGAGGCAGCCTGGCAGGTCGGCAGTGAACTTGGGGCCCTCCCTTTGGGCTGCTGCCACTGCCTCTACCACCACCTGCCTCTACCACCACCTAAGAGGCCACCTGCCAGATGTTTGGAGCAAAACGCAAGCCTGTCCCCTTGTCTCTCAGAAACAGTTTCTCTGGACGCCAGCAGCGCACACTCCCACCAGAGTCCCCCATGGAGACTATCATGGAAAAATCCTCCAAACAGAGGCCAGCTCGCCTTGGTCAGCTGACAAAAGACATCACTGTGACCTCAGGAGACAGCTGGAGCAAACCCGCATGTCCCTTGGCATGCTACTTTGCAAGTGTGCTCAGCAGGTGGGGCTACATGCAGAAGTGAGTCCCTGTGACTCCTGAAGCTGCCCAAAGAGCCTCAGAGATGTTCTTGCTCCCTGCAGGGACAAGTTTCAAAATAAGAGTCTTCTTCTTATTGAGAGCATTGATCTCAGTTGACAGCTAGAACCATGTAGGCCCAGCAAGTGGTCAGCTGGCCCCACAGCACACAGCAAGGCCAGTGTCCTAGACTCCTGCACTGCGTTTCCCCATGGACGCCAAAGCACTCACCATAGCCCCTTCATCTATCTCTCTTCTTGGCTCGGGCTCCCTTCCTGGCCCTGTCCCCTTCATTCTGCTCACCTCTCCCTGCTCCACAGTTGGCCCCATGCCACAGAAGAGTCCCTAGGGCCCACCACCAGCCACCTAGGCACCACATCTTACCTGGCCTTGGCGACCTCCCCAGCTGATGAAAAGGATGTGGCACGACTCCGGCCTGAGGGCAGCTCTCTGGGGGAAAAACGGGTCCTGAAAGAGTGGCTCCTGGGATCCCTGCCACCAGACGCCCTGCAGCCTCCATCCCAGAAGCTGCCTGCCAAGCTGCACCACTCCTGCCTGGCTATCTCCTTCCTGGGCACCTGACGGCTTTCCCAGCCCATGGCCTTTCCGATGCTCTACCCTATACATAGTCTTATTGCTATGGTCCCATGGCTACAGCTCCCACATCACTGCCATCTCTCCCAGCCTCTGAGACTTACATGGTGTGGCCCTCTGATTCATCCTGCTTGGTGATCCAGCTCTTGTCCCCCTTCAGTGTGGTTCGCACTTTCATCTGCTTGAGGACGTTATTGCGCTCCTCCTCACCTGGTGGCAGAGGCTTCCCTGTCGGGGGCAAGGCGAAACAGCCTCAGAAGGGAAGCCCCAACCCTAGGTCCTTGGGCCTCCTTTCCAGCCATCCCAACACACTGCTCTCCCTTTGCTGCCTGGCCAGCACTCGTGGCCCTCTCAGGGCAGATTGGGAAGAAGGCAGCCATGCACCAAGCTCAGGGCAATAGGGAGCTCAGGTCTCACCTTTGGAGCTGCCTCCAAGGGCTGAAATACTCATGATGCTTATTCTGCAGGTCCCTTGTCAGTTGATTCAATGGGGCTGCTGGGGACAAAAAGAAGTACATGCTTATCAATTCATGCATTTGTAATGGCTGAGGATCACCATGAAGTTGGCTCCTGGCACACCAAAATCATCCAGACTTTCCCTTGGGTGTTGGGGGTCAAGAGTTGGCAGAGTCCTGGATGTAGACAGAGGCCAGGGACCAAGCACTCACTGGACCTGCCACTGGCGAGTGGCACACCCACCTGTCTGCCTGGGGCTGCCCACCTGGGAAAGAAGGGTACTAATGGATGGGGAGTGCGGGGAAACAGCAGGCAGCAGGGGAGCATCCACAGTGACACTCAGAGAAAAACACCTTCAGGACAGGCAGATGGCCTGGGACTCAGGGTGGGGCTGCAGCCCTTCTGCTTTGTGGTCAGACAACTGTTTTCACTCCCTAGGAGTTATCTGACAGACTTTGGGCAGGTCA
Organism: Otolemur garnettii; assembly: GCF_000181295.1. Taxonomy (NCBI): domain Eukaryota; kingdom Metazoa; phylum Chordata; class Mammalia; order Primates; family Galagidae; genus Otolemur; species Otolemur garnettii. The sequence continues at coordinate 238,878 of NW_003852585.1, forward strand.
GCTAGCCTCTGCAGGATGCCTCAGAGCCCCCCCTGGATGCTATCATGGAAAAATCCTCCAAATAGAGGCCAGCTCGCCTTGGTCAGTTTCTCCATTAGTAAAATGGTAGTAAAGTCTACTTTTCAGGATTCCTGTGAGGACAAAATGAATCTATGTTCCTGTAAGTGCCTGGCACCACCTGGTACACCACAGATCACTGAGAAGTTGGACAGGAACACAGGAGCAGTGACTCTCCATTCATCCTTGCTGGGAGAGGGGCACTCAGTGGTCCCCAATCAGTACAAAAATGGTCTGGGGGTATATAGCCATATTTGGTTCCTTTCCCCACCTCTAGTGGAAAGTCCAGGGTCCCACCACTGACTCTTAGTGGTCCTCAGCAACCAGGCAAGGGTGGGGATGTGCTCATATTTTTCTTCCTCTGTCTTCTCACCCTGCTCTTCCCTTGCCTCCTCTCCAGCCTAAATCTGTCTGCCCTTGAACCAGGTGCTGTGCTCCTATGGCAGGTGAGGGATGGGCTGTGGTGGTCTCGGAGGCCTTCACAGCACCATGAAGGCTGTTTGCCAAGAGGAAGAAGCCAGGTCTCCAGGCTGGAAATGACCCAGAGCTGCAAGGGGACAGAGGCCCAGGTCGTGGGTCAGGACATTGCCTTGAATGGCTATGACAGAGGGGCTGAGGGCTCAGGTGTAAGGGCATGATGGAAAGCAAGGCCCAGCTCTGCTGACATATCCCCAGGACCTGGCCCCCTCAGAGCCCATCCAGGGCTAGGTTTGACCAGCCTGGCACAAGCTGGCAGGGTCAGACTATGTTTCTGTGGAGGTGAGGCGTACACTGAAATGGCCAGGGCCGGGAGCTGAGAGCAAACCAAATTCACCACATTAACAAGAGCTAGCTCGTCCATAAACTGCACTGAATGAGCAGCTCAGGTGGCCCGGGTCTGCTGTGGGCCAGGAACAGCACCTTATCACTGCCAGTGGGAGCCCCATGTGCTCAGCCCTGCACCAGGGCTCAACATCAAGAGTTTTGTTAAGTGGAGCTCATTCCATGGGTGATTCTAGGACCACACAGGCCCAGCTGTCCCCAACCCAGCAGCCTGTGCAGCGGCCCCACAGGCAGGACACATGGGCAAGCCTGTGAAGCCTGAGATCTTAGTCTCTTGGTCTTCTGGCGCCGTTGACTGACTTTGAGAACTTGGGAGAGTCCTCACCTCCACATGGCCTCGGCTGCTCACATATAGGAGAAGGCTGGCATTACTGGGTCTTCAAGGTCCTCCTAATATTACTGGGCCAACTTGTTGGCATAATTTGTTTTGTGCAGGGCACCTCAAAGACATACTCCTTTCTAAAACCTCAGGGACCATGGCTACACACGAACTTGGCAAGCAGGTGAACGTCATCCACAGTATTAGGAGCAAACTCCATCCCAGGCCCAGCACTAGACCCAGAAACTTATCAGTTTCCCCTTGACAAACCCAATGGTTGCCAAGAAGTTTCCTGCCAAATCAGGCCCAAATAAGCCACTTCCAAAGTCAAGACAGACTTATGCATGTGAATGACAGAGGCAGAGGGGCCACTGGCAATTCCCAGGCCAAAGGGCAGGGACATGTGCAAAATCCCCCAGCAAGGGGGAGCAGAGGCCCATACCACCTTGGGCCTCATCTTGACAGTGAAGACCCCAGTCAAAGGACTCAGGGATAACTGCCTGCCTCTCCTGGCTGCATTTCAGAAGCCAGAAAGTCAGAAAGATCTCCGCCTGAGTAGTCTTTCCAGGCTGTGAGAGTCAGTCCGCTCTGTAAAGGGATGAGTCCTAGATGTGGTCAACAAATGGGGCTCAGATCTATGCTCCAGCTGGGGAGCTGGCTGCTCCCTCCTGTTTGCCACCCCTCTCTACCAGTCTTAGCTCAGGCCAGGGTCACTTCTCACTTCTGCCCTGGTCCCAGCCCCTGCCTTCATCCATCCTCCTCCCAGCAACATCCATCAGCCCCTGTCCCACTGGGCCCATGTCAGTCTCATGCTTCCACCTGTCCTTGAGACTGGGGCCAGACTTACCAGTCACCTGACCCTACTTCTTTCCCCCAAATGTTGACACTGTGCTCCATGCAAACCATGTCCTTCAGAGTCCATAGAAGGTGGCCCTGCCAAGGGAATACCTGTGCCTTTGTATATGCTGGTCCCCACACCAGGAATGGCCTCCCAACTCCTACTGCCAAGCTGAGCCCTACTTCTCCCTCAGGGCCCAGTCATCCAGGCCAGCCCACTCCTACACACAGCCAGTCTCAGGCCTGGGTGCCTTAGTACAGTTGCCCCAAGTCTTCCAGTCTTCCAGAGGGTACCTGGGCCCCACCCTCCTCAGCAAGAGTGGGGCCTAGGCACCCTCTCACACGCCAGCACAACTCTGTTCAGGAAGAGATTTCCAGCTGCTCTTATATGCTGTCAGGAGTGTTTGCAAGGACTGCTTTCTGCATGTCTCAAGGGCTTAAGGGTCAGGCCATGGGCCTGGTAGCCTCTCACAACTGCAGAAGTACAACAAAGATACACGCAGGAGGGGGTGAAAATCTCATAATAATCTAAATGCTCAATAGATGTATTTTTACTTAATATGGTCCATCCATTCCAGCAAATACTGTGCAGCTATGACCAATGATACCGATATATAGCACTGAACGTGACTTTGTGTACTATATGTGCTTTCCATGCATCATTAAGTGAAAGTGCCTTTTGAAACAGGATGTGCAGGATGGCATCATTTAAGTAAAAATATATTTACTTAAAAATGCACAGGGAGGGTGGCGCCTGTGGCTCAGTGAGTAGGGCGCTGGCCCCATATACCGAGGGGGGTGGGTTCAAACCCGGCCTCAGCCAAACTGCAACAAAAAAGTAGCCAGGTGTGGCGGGCACCTGTAGTCCCAGCTGCTCAGGAGGCTGAGGCAAGAGAATCGCCTAAGCCCAAGAATTGGAGGTTGCTGCGAGCTGTGATGCTACAGCACTCTACCAAAGGCAGTAAAGTGAGACTCTGTCTCCAAAAAAAAAGAAAATGCACAGGGAAAGAAACATCTGAAAGTTTATACACTAGAGAATTTTGCCCCTCTATGTATTTCTAATTTCCCTATCATGAATATGTATTGTCTGTGTGATAAAGATGAAACAAACACTGTTCTAAACCAAGTGAAAGGGGAACCAGGGCTGCTTGTGTAGCCAATGATTGGTCTGAAGAGTAGATGCCAGGCGGCAGTGCCCAGGAGGGACAGGGAGATGAGGAAAGAGGACGTGGATGCAGAGAGCGCTCTCCCTGGGGGAGAAATCCCAGGAGACCTGTGGTGGGAAAGGTGAAGGGGAAGGCGACTGGCCACTAGGAGGGGCAGGAGGGCACATGAGGCCCACTGAGAGCCCCTCTGCCTGCTGCAGTGAGATGGATCTGCCCAGAGAATGAAGTATTCAAGGGGACAGGGACAACTCTTTGCTCATGAGGCTCACATCCAGCAGGCCTGGAGAGTTCAGCACTGAGTAATTGTCATTCACCTGGGATGCCTACTCATGCTCTCTCTGCTATAAATGGGGGAGGGCTCAACCCTGGGCTCCCAGGGCAGCAGATACCTGCCAGAGGTGGCCACAGCAAACACCCAGGGCTCCACAGCTGGTACCTGGGCACTCTCTGCCCTTGGAAGGCAGTCATCATCAGATGCAGATTCAGGCAGCTGTCAGAAAAGCTTCCTGCCCTCCTCTAGGACTGCGCCCAGTTCCCAGCCACCACACTGCGAGAGGACCCAGCCCCTGGGCTGTTGCTTGGGCTCTGCCCTTCAATGGGGCCCCAGGCAGGAATAACAATGCTGGTGTTCCTTCATGGAGCACATTTCTTGCACCAGGCAGGCTACCTGCACACACAGTCCAGGAATCAAGGTATGATGCTGGGTGGTATGGCTGCAACCCACAGGCAGGAAGTATACCGTCTTCCCTGCTTCACCCCAAGCAAAGGGAGACCAGGAGGGTCAGTGACTGGCCCCAGGCAACCCCCTCCAGGGATAGAAGCCCTGGCCGCTTGGTGGTCCTGGTAACCCCAAGCACAGTAGCATTGCATGCTCCTTGGAGCAAAGGGATAGCACCCAGGTGGCCCAGGCACACCCATCGCCGGCCAACTCTATTGCTTCCTCCAAAGTTGGACCCTTGGCCTCAGCAGCTAACTGTCCCCCAAGGGAGAGAGGAGACTCTTCAGACTCAGGTCAGTCACACCCTGCCTGCCTGGTTGCTCAGCCTGATCCAGCAGTGACCCCAGACCTAGGACATCGCCCCCTACCCCTTCCACAGCCCTACACTTTCCATCTGAGTCTAACATACCAAGCTCTGTTGTGCCTCAGGACTTGTGGCTGGGATCCAAGATTTAGAAAGTTATAAAAGAGACAGACAGAAACTATTGTGATAGGGGTTCTTTCACCTTCCCACTTACCCCAGGAGGTGAATAACAAATGTTCCATCTCTAGCCAACTTCACAAGCAAAGCCAGGGACCTCCTACCTGCCCAGGCCTTTCAGTTGTCCTCTTCTTCAGGGAGCACGGGCTTCTTTTAACACCTACTAGGCCACCCTGACCCATTAGCCCTGACATCCACAAAGGCTCTGCTCCTCTTCCCACTCTCTCAGCAAGGCTGTGGTCCTGCTTAGTGGGCCTCCTCCTCGCAGGACACCCCAGGCTTGAACATGTGACCCCTCTCTGGAATTTTCCTTCCCAAGGAATGGGTGTCTTGATAGCCCATGTGAGCCTATTTCTAGACAGCACAGCCACTCTGTGCACCTTTTTAATACCATGGTTCCCATTTCTAACCCCAACTGGGAAAAGACTTCCAGTTCTTTGGGAATTTCCATATCACCCATCTTAGTGCTTGGCCTGGGTCACCAAAGGAATGGCCAGCTTATCTAATACCTTCCACACGAGTTGTCCCTCCTGGCACACCCCTGGAACCCTACTAGATGTGGCCCTACTTCGCTGTACCCTTCCCTATGCTGCTCTGAGCAAAGTTCTACACTCAGACACAAGTCTATCCAGGGCAGGTCAGAACCAAGTCCACCACCTCTTGAGCAGGCCAGGCCACCTCAGACGCCAGGTAGGTACACTGGCCTACCTTTCTAACCCTTCATCTCCCTCTTTCTTTCTCTGCCACTAGCCTGCACATGTCTTAGGGCAGGTGAGATGAGAAGTGGCCAAGAGGGCAGTCAGGGGAAGCATCGCAGGAAGGGCTAGGTAGGAGAGATGGGGGCAGGCCCTCCTTGAATTCTGATGGCCCCAGAATGCCAATGGCCAAGCTCCCTCTCCACATTCCTCCCTGCTACTGTGGCCTCTCAAGGCTGCCCAGTAACCTCCAAGGGAAGAGGCTCCTGGCCCTGATTGGATAGATGGAATCAAGGAGCCAATGAGGTAGCTGCAAGAAGCCTGTTTCCCTACAAGCTGCAAGCAAGCCTCGTGTTGTCAGAGGCCGGTCAGTGAGTGCAGTCAGATTGGGAGGTGAGGGAGGTGGTGCATGCAAGAGCAGATGCACGCAGATTCCCCTTCACTGGAGTCAGGGGAGCCAGCAGACAATGATGCAGACGCTGGTGCATGAGGAGACAAATGGAGGTGGAAGCAGCGGGAGAAGGGGTGTCCTGTCTCTCCACAAGAATGTCCTCTCCCTCCAAGGCAAGATCAACTCAGAGCAAGTTGTACAGAATTACCCCTGCTTGAACCTCCCTGGGAGGCACCTCCAGGAGCAGCCCTGAAGTCCCACTGCCCTCTAGCTCAGGGACACAGCCCAATCATATTCTTGTTCACACTGCACTAAAAATGGCAGAAGAGGAAAACATGGCAGCAAAGGAAGGTGTGTCCAGGGAGAGGGAGTCCAAACCCAGGCCACCTCCTGCCTTTGGTTGGGCAGGACCCCAGGGAGCCCTGGGCATAGAGGGGCATCTATCCTGGTGGCTGTCTGTGGCCCCCAAGTGTCACCCCCTCCTGGGCCCTCCCCCTGGTTCTGCTGCTGCCCCACACCAGTCCACCCCACTGTTGAAGAGCCCTTCCTGCCTTGGCTGTCCTAGTAGAGCTGGGATGGGCTGGCTTCAGAGAACTGGAGCGAAACACCAAGGGGAGACACAAGGAAGCTTTGCCTGCCAACATAGGCAGCCTGGCCCTCATCCCATGGGTCTCGCTGGCCTAGGCCCATGACATTGGCCCTGTGGTGAGGGCTTGTGTGAGAGGAGACAGCAGGCTGAGTCATTGCCTTCTCGCACCAGGGATGGCAGGGGAGTAGGATGGCTCACAAACTGTGCAGAAGTGGGGCCTGGATGACAGGCCCTTTACTTACCCCTCTTAAGTAAACTGGGTAGGAAGAGGGGCAAAACACAATGAGATGCAGCTGGAGGGCTGTGGACTTAGCACTTGTCTCAGTGTGCGCACCACGGGCAGAAGCAAAGGGAAGGGCTTTTTTTCTTGAAAGTGAGCTGTGGCTCTGTGCACCCAGGAACTGGGAGGAGACCTGGCTCTGCTTCCCAGTGTATGTCAAACTTCTGCAGGGTCCCATTCCAGGCAGCCAAACTCACAGTATCACACACACAGTTCTGTATCTTAGAATCAGAGCCTAAAGCTCAGCTCCGGGAAGACCCCTTAGGTGTGGGTCAGGAGTTGGCAAGAGGGCACAGTGATGTGGCAAGTGACATTTGGACAAAGCCATCAAGACTTGGGCCACCCACTACAGAAGCTGATGACTGGGTCAACCTCTGGCCATGTTTTAGGAAAGCTCTGTCTGCAAGCATTTCCACGTGGCTCTGGGGCAAGGAGCCCTGATAGAGGCAGAGGCCTAGAATGTGGCTGTGGACCCATACTTGGGCCCCCATCACCTCAGCATAAACATAAGTGCTCCCATTTGGTCATGAGGGACAATGGATAAGGGTGCCAAGGACTAATCCATGGAAAAAACTACATCTACAAGAGAGCCCAGCTGTTACACCTGTCCCTGCTGGTCCTTCCACAAGAGCCAGAGTTCAGCTTTACAACCCTGTGGCTCCAGATTGAAAATGACTCTCTGTGCCCACGGGGGGGGGGGGGGAAGGCCTTACGGAAACCAGAGTGCCAAGATGCTCCCTGCACCTGCTCATGCAGGGAAGGTGTAGGCCCCAGTATGGCCCCTCTGTGCATACCTTTGGCACAGGGTCCTGACAGTGCTGCTTGTGGTGGGAGTGGGGGCTCAAAGGCCCAGCATAGCAGGGAGGCTACTGTAGGAAGTTCAAGGACCAGCTGGTGAGCTCCAAGTGCCTGTCATGGGGAGGAGTGTGAGGGGCTGGGGAACAATAGTGGTTAGGAAGTATGGCCTTCAAGCCTGCTAGAGTGCCCTCGTCCAGTTTTTTCTCAAGGAATGTATTTGGCCGACTGTCTCACTTTGGACCCAGGCTGACCTGAGCCAGCACTGAAGCGGCCGGCCTGATGATGAAATGGTCTATTTTATGAAGCAGCCTCCTGTGGCCACGTCTCATGAGGCAAGATCTGATTCCTAGTCTCCTGCACTGGAGTCTCAGCAGTTGGCAAGACACCAGTCAGCAAAGCAGGTTGCTTTCTTCTGAGAAAGAGACAGAGCAGATGCCACTGCCATAGCTGCTGCCACTGCTGTGGCAGGGCAAGGATTGGCAAGATACAGAGGGTCTTTGCAGCAGAGCCAGGGAAAGGGGCCCTCCAGTGGTGATTTAGGGACCTTAGGCTGGGCTGAGCCCATGACAACTGAGCAACTAGCTCCTGTCTGGGCCTCCTAGTCTACTGCTCAGCACACAGTTCCCAGGATCCCCAGGCTGGCCCCTCTTTTCTATGATGCTCTAGTCCTGGGGCTCATGCCTGGAGGCCAACAAGGTGGCAGGAAGGAGGTGCACCAAGTGGAAAAAAGAACTGGAAGAGATTTGAGTTGCTGAGGGAAAAATATAATTTGGAAAAAGAGTGCATAGGGGGTGGTGTTTGTAAATGTGGTTTACAGGTAAATGACTTCTGCATGAAAGTCTGGAATTTCACCTCTCCCCACCCCACCCCCAACATCCCAGCTTCTAGACTTCTAGGCGTCAGCACTGGAGGGGCCCTGGGAGGCAGATACACAAGGCGAGCCAGCTTTTTTCCTAAGGTGGTGGTGAGCTAGAACCTCAAGGGGTAAAGGCATCCCTCGCCACCCACCACTCCTGGGTGGGTGGACCCCAGGACCCCTCCTGGCTCTGCTGCAATCATTTTCTAGTTCTCAGAAAGCTGGATACAAGTGAGTGCTCAGAGGTGGCTTGGCTCAAGGGCCACTGAGGGCTGCTGGGCAGGGCCCTCTGAGATGCCTCTATGACAAGAGGGGGGTGGGCAGGCCAACGTGCCCCCCTCACCCCCCAAAAGACCGCTGGTCAGAGCCTCCTAGGTGACACATTATCATCGTTAGCAGGGCTTCACCTCCCTAGATGCACTATGAAACCATGCCCAGAGGAACCCTAAGGCTCCCCCCCACCCACCGCCGAAGGGCCCTGGCTGCCTTTGCACCCTAGCCATCTCTACAGTCTGGGAACCAATCCTAGTAGTTCAGAGTTACTGTCCCCATGTCCCATCTACAGACAAGGTAGCAAACAGGGTCAAAAGGGGCTCTGGGGTCATGGAACCCAAGCCCTATTTCCACTACCACTCTCTCCCTCTTCCCTGTACCCAGGAATACCTCACATGCTCACTGCTGCAGCCCATTCTGCCTTTGCCAAAGCAGGGCCAATGACAGGAAGTTACCCTACTGGCCCTGACTAACATTGGCCAAAGCTAATTCCTTTTGTCCTAGGTACAGGTGATCATCGATGAGGTTCAAAAGGAAAAGAACCACCCAGCCACCCCTCCCCACCTGCCTCAAGCTCTGAGAGTCCTCCCAGAACCGTTTCCTCACCTTCTCATGGGTCCCAGGCCCCAAGTCCCCTTAGCTTCACCCTTACTTCTAACACTGCTCCCCCCATTTCTGGATTAAAATATGGACACCCAGAAAAGAGAAAGCATTCGCCCAAGGTCACAAGCAGTTAGTAGAGCTGCCCAAGGCTGGGTGCTGGGGAGATAGCCAGAAGTCTAGAGGGAGGGGCACCCCGAGGGTGCGGCCAGAGCTGCATTTCCCTAGGAGGAATGAAAGAATGAGCAGGGTCTCCCAGGGCAGAAGTGGTGAAGCAAGCCCTGGGCTTCGGGTTTGTTTTCCTTTTTAGCCTAAGCAGGCATTACCTGAATGTAAGCATTTTCACTTGAGATGCACATTCTTATGACTAAAATCCTTGCACCTATGCTTGCCATAGAAACTGGGAAACTGACCTAGTCATCAGAAAGTGGCATGCTAAGCAAATAATCACAGGCACCAGACCAAGGGGACCGGACTGAATACCAGAGCTGTGCCCACAGATGGGGCTGAGCCTGAGGACCACCACCAGCAACCACTGGTGGGCCTGCCCACACTGAGGTCTCATCTCTGGCCCAGGGGGTGCCTCCAGACCTCCAGGAGGGGTGGGTCTGCTCAGCCACCTCACTGCCCAGGGAAAGCCCAAGGGCAGCTCTGACACAAGGGACTCAGCTGTGTTAGTGGGGAAGCTGAGGGACTTCTCCCTCAGTGGGCCTGGGCCCACGTCCCTGACCAAGGAAAGTGCCTCCCCAGTTCCTGGCTCCCTCTTGAAATGAGAAGTGCACATGCTCCCCACGGGAAAAGCCTAGACAGTGTTTCTGAAAGTGGCCTCTGGGTCATTCTGGCAGCCAAATCTGCTGGGACATATGCTTAAGCTGCAGATTCCTTCCTGCCTCCTCACCTCCAAGTCTGAGTCTGTGCATTAGACACAGAGAATGACACCCAGACCCACCCCTCCTGCTTCCCTGCCCACGCCCTCTAAGCTCCCTGCCATCCTGTACTCCAGCACCCAACCCGGAGAGCAAGCAGAGGATACCACCAAATGCTTTGGGGTGTGTCCTTGAGAAGCTAACCTGCCTCTGTTCCTAATTCTCAAATGGCACTTGAGCAAGTCCCTCTCTATGCCTCAGTTTCCCTTTGGAAAAATGAACTGACACCATGTCTGCCCACCCCTTGACTCTCCATGGCCATGAGTAAGAAAACTCATGAGAAATGTGTCAAATCATTAACAGCGGGAATTCAGGTAAGGCTTTGAGAATTATCTGCACAATTCTTACAACTTTTCTGTCAGTTTTAAATTAATTCAAGATGAAAAATTAGGGGCAGCACCTGCGACTCAAAAGGAGTAGGGCGCTGGCCCCATATGCTGGAAGTGGCGGGTTCAAACCCAGCCCCGGCCAAAAAAAAAAAAAAAAAGATGAAAAATTAAAGATAAAAAATGAGAACAGAGACAGGCTTGGTAGTCCCAGCTACTTAGGAGGCTCCAGTGGGAGTGTTGCTTGAGCCCAGGAGTTGAATAATTGCTGTACTCTAGCCTGAGTGACATAGCAAGACCCTATCTCTAAATTTTAAAAAAGTGAAAACAAAAAAGAAAGCAAATCAGACATTTGAAGCAGGCATCAGAAATCACCCTGAGATTTAAGTTATCTTTAGCCCATAATTGAACTATGGGTAGACACTGTACATATCACCAGTACAGAGCAGCAGTGATTTGCAAACCACTTTCTTCAGGTCAGGGGGGTATGTCCTGGCTAGCTTCTCTCTCCCCACCTCACCCCTTGCCACTGTAGCCCTAAAAGAGGGCACTGTGGTCCCGGCTTTGCTACCCTTCCTGATAGTGTGCCACCTCTGAGGCCAGGTGCAGTGGCTCATGCCTGTAATCTGAGCATTCCAGGAGGCCGAGGCAGGTAGATTGCTTGAGCTCAGGAGTTCGAGACCAGCCCATGTAAGAGTGAGACCTCTGTCTGTACTAAAAATAGAAAAACTAGACAGGAGTTATGGTAGAAGCCTCTAGTCCCAGCTACTAGGGAAGTTGAGGCAAAGGATTGCTTGAGCCCAGGAGTTTGATATTACTGTGAGCTATGATGTCATAGCATTCTACCCAGGGCAACAGATTAAAACTACCTCAAAAACAAAAAAGTTGGGGGAGGGGGCCGGGCACAGTGGCTCACACCTATAATCCTAGCACTCTGAGAAGCCAAGGTGGGTGGATTGCCTGAGCTCACAGTTTGAGACCAGCCTGAGCCAGAGTGAGACTCTGCCTCTAAAAATAGCCAGGCATTGTGCCAGGTGGTGTCTGTAGTCCTAGCTACTTGGGAGGTTGAGGCAAGAGAATTGCTTGAGCCCAAGAGTTTGAGGTTGCTGTGAGCTATGACAGAGCTGGGAAGGGCCTCAGAGGTGGCACTCTATCAGGAAGGGTGGCATCGCACTCTACCAAGGGCAACAAAGTGAGACTCTGACTCAAAAAAAAGGAGTACCACAAATAGGCACCCACCTATTTGTGCCTATACAGCAGGTGCTCTAGCTGCAGCTGTCGTTCCATACAGGTAAGAAAACCAAGGCCACCAGAGGTTGTGGGATATATTCACATTTGCACAACTGGATGATGGCCAAGCTGGAGTTTAAACCCAGCCTGACCTCTGAGATATCCTCTTAACCACCAAGCTGTAAAGATGCCACCCTCACCTGTAACGTACCCTACAGGGCATGAGACAGTGGACAGTTTATCCCCCTGCTCCACATCACAAGGCCCTGGCTAGCTCCCCAGCCCTCAGAAGCAATGATGACAATCTCTCCTGAGTGTCCTTAGGCAGACAGGTTCCCCCACTACACTGCCCTTGTCCTAGCATCTGCCAGCTCTTTTCCTGCACACTGGGAACAAATGCAAAGCCCCTGATATGGTCCCAAACATGGTGGCCAAAGGCCTAGCATGCCTTGCAGGTTGCTGCTAAGAACTCCAGAACAGTGGGAAGTAGTTCTGTTTTCCAGTGCTGGTCCTGTCCCATGCTACCAGAGGACTGGCAGCCTCAGGGCTCAGCAAGCAGAAGAGTTTGGGTTACATGTGACCTTTTGGGCTGTGGTTTAAAGTAAGATCCAGACAAAAGTGATCAGGCACCTGTGAAAGCTTGAGTGGGGAGGACGAAGGTGGACTCTTGGCTCCCAGAATTCACTGAGCCAGAATTGGGGGCATTTTCTTGGCACACAACTGAGGATAGTTCAGGGAATAGGTGCCAATGCCTACTGTGGACAGGTCCCAGGCTCTGAGCTCAGGAAGCTGTGGGGATGCTGGTCAGAAAGGCAAGGAGCACAAGGAAGGTTGGGGGATGCTGAGGTAGGGTAGTGGTGGCCCCAGGACATAAGGAGGGCCTTCTCTGGAGTTTGGAATTCAGTTGAGCAGGAAGTGAGGTGGACAATCATTACTGCCATTTCCATTCACTTGGCAGCTCCTTACTGGCCTCTCTGCCTCCCCAGATAGACGGTTACTCCTTGGGGCAAGATGTGAGGTCAACTGCCTTTTAGGTCTCCATATGGGAGGCCAGGAAGAGCTGGAGCTGGTCTGTCAGGAATACAGGGCATTTACACTCAAGCAGCCCCAAAAGATGAACAAGTCTTGACCTGGTAGCTGCTGAGCTGCTCCTCCTGCCTCCAAGTACCCCTCCTCCAGAAAGCCTTCTCTGACATTCCCAGCCAAGGGTGCTTTCCTGGTCCTGGAGCAGGGGGCCCCTAATGTTTTCATGCTACTCAGAGACTCACACCCTTATGTGGTCCTAGGCCACCTCTTTTGCTGACTCCTGAGTGTTGAGAGGATGAAGATAAACAGATCTTGAGCACCTGCTATATACCAGGGCCTGGGAATTGCTGGAAGGAGTGGGAGGGGAAGATGAGTGGGATCTGCTCCTTCCCATCCTGGAATGGCCTGTAGGCAATAAGGGGACAGCACAAGCACCAAGGCCTGCCCAGAAGCTGGCCCCTGGTCTGTGCATCTGTGTCTTGGCCACTTGCTGACCTCTGAGCTGCCTCTGGTTTTTCAGATGGAGTAGTGGAGGCTTCAAGAGGGTGAGACCTCCCCCAGGCTCCCTCTGCAGCTTTCCTGCACTGAGAGGAGTGAGAAGGAACAGAGCTGGGGCCCTGTGACCCAGAACCTTCTCCCCACTCTTCAAGTCTGTCAACCTGTGAGACCCGGCTTCCTGCCCCCAGCTAGGTGCCATGACCAGATATGGGAAGGGCCAGGAGACCAAGGTTAATATTAGTCCTGGTGCCAGAGGCCTGGGCCACTGCTGGGTGAAGTGCAAAAGACTCCCTTTCAGAGTTTGTGGAGTGCGGCGAGCAGAGCACCTTACCCTCTGCCAGCTTTGGTCCTGCGATTATTGCTGCACAGCCTGCCACATGTCAAGGCAAAGTGCAAATGGCTCGGTGAAAACACGACTCCTTTGGCACATCGAATGTTCTAAAGCCCTAGCACAGCCACCATCTGTCTTATCTGAACCCCCCACAGTCCTGACTGGGAGGTGGCCTGGCCTGTTACTCCTCTGGACTGATGGAAATGCCTAGGTACTGCCAGCTCAGAAGCAGCAGAGCAGACATGAGGACCGGATCCTTTTCCTAAGGCAGAGTATCCCTCTGCCTTTCCAAAGAGGACAGCTCTTGGCTTTCCCTGCCCCCATCAAAACAATCCGGCCACAGAGTCAGTGCACTACAGATTGCTGGATAAACACCCAGCAACACCTGATTCTGCGCCTTCTGTCAGAGCATGAACAGCTAGCTACCTTCCCCAGCGCCCTCCCAGAGATCCCTTGTGCCCAGCACATGCCCATTACAGGCCACCAGCCAGCCCCCTTCCCCAGGCCCTAGGGCAAGTGAGGGGGTCCTCCAGGTGAGGGCCAGGCTGTAGGTCTTGTCTGGGTTTCCTCATCTATAAAATGAACAAGGGGAACTGAGGAATCTGAGATCCTCTGATTCTTACAGGCCTGCTCAACTCTCAGAGTACCCTGGTCCCAGGCCATTTACTAACAATCAAACCATCTCTTCCAGAAGTGGCCACCAGAGAGGGACCAGGCCAGCAAGGGGGCCACTTGCCTGGGTCGGGCACGCTGGCGTCCTCTGCCTCTCGTTTGTCTCTTCACTCAAAGTGAAAACCAGAAAGCCAGGAACACTAGCTCCCCACAAGCCCTACGGGAGGGATGCTTAGAGTGGGTGAGGATTACGGATGGGGAAACTGAGGCCCTGACTTGTCCCCAGCTGTACACGGGTCGGGTGTCTCCTGCTGCCTCCCCGCTGGGGCGCTTCCGATGGCGACTCGACAGCCCTACCTGGCACAGGTGCCCGGCTTGTGGGGCAGGCGGAGGGTCTGGCGGGCGCGGGGCGCGGGCTCCCTCGGGTGGATAGCGCCCGGCCAGGCCAGGCCAGGCCGGGGAGGCGAGCGCGGGGCGCGGGTGCAGGGGGAGCAGGCAGGGAGGCTAGGCGGCGCGGACTGAGCTCCGCCCGCGGGAGAACAAACAGGTTTTCTCCGGCCTCCCGGAGCCTCGCCCCTCGCCCCTCCCCTCGGCCGGCCCCTTCCCCTGCCCTCTCCTGGGGTAGGTAGATGCGCCTGGCACATTCCGCACATTCTCCCGCCAGTGTCCTCGCCCGCCTGCCCCCTCCCGGCCCCGCCCGCGGGGCTGCGGGAGAAATCAAGACCCTGGCAGCCCTGGCCTAGCGGGCGAGGAAAACTTCCAGGCCAATTCTTCCAGGCTCGCAGCCCCGGGCCGGGCAGTCTCCGCCACGTGAAGGGCCCTACTGCCTAGTTGGCGCGTTCCGCCCCGGCCCCGGCCCCGGCCCTGGGCCAACGACTTGCACAGATGCTGTCGGGTTAATTCTGCGGAGAACTACCATTCCTAGATCCATTTTACAGATGGAGATTCCAGACAGGGAGGGAGGGGCGGAGGGCTGGAGGCTGAGATCATACAGGAAGTCCCCGAGCCAGAGAAGGAGGAGAAGAAAGCGAGGCAGCCGCTCACCCTGGAAGGCCATCCTCAGAAGACCTGAGTCGCCTGAGGCACAGCAAACCGGGCCACCCCACAGGGCGAGTAGGGAGACACAGCCAGACAGTCCCAGCAAATGCAGTTGAATGCACGTTTGCTCTCCTTCGTGCTGAGTATTCGCTCTGTGCAAGCCCTGACCTGGGGCTAAGGTGGAGGGAGCACGGGTCGGTTATCCAACCCCAGAAATGATGTGGAGTTGGCCAGGAGTTGGAGTGGGAGGATGATAGGCTCAAAAGAATGGACTGCAGGTTCTCCTTCACCAGGGCCTACCTGGTCTCCATTCTCACAGGCCTCCCATCCTCCCCTTTCAATCCGTGCCCACTGCCGCCGCCCTAGTCCAGCCCCTGCCTGCAAGACTAGCCTCTTTGCTGGTATCCCCACCTTTGCTCCTGCCTTCCCTCCTCTCAGCTTCCTCACAGAAGTCAGATTGATAGTTTACATGTGACATAAGTCTTTCATGCCTTTCCTTTGACTTGGGGTAAAAGCCAAACTCCTCTCTCTGGGTCTAGCCACTCTGGCTCTGTCCCTTCAAGGCCACCTTCTGTCTTCTGAATGCATCACGTGTGCTGTCTGTCACCTTGGGGTGAATGCCCTTCATGCCCCTGTGGGACTAGCAGACACTTAATCATTCTCTAAGACTTCATTCAAGTGCCCGTAGAGCCTCTCCTTGCCTGCCACCCAGTCAAGCAGATCACTTCCTTCTGGACAGTCCCCTGGTTCCTCCACAGGATACCAAGTAGCTGTCACCTTGTATTGCTCTACACTGTGAACTCCAGAAAGACTCATTGCTGGTCAAGGGAATGAGCACAGAGGATCTGAAGATTTTGCAGAAGGCAGGGTTGGAGGGTTGACTGAGACTGGCAGCTGCCCTCATCCTTGTCTTCCCAGGGTTCATCAGGTAGGGAGGAGGCGACTGCATGTGTGTGTGGGGGGGGGCTTGTACATAAAGTCACTTCGGTTCATATTCGTCTCTTGCCAACAAACATTTTTCTGCTTCCATACCATATGCTTCAGTCTGGTGGCCAGCATCTAATGTCTCCTTTCCAACCACCGTGGCAACTAATGGCTATGGATTTGCCTTGGCAGCCTAACTTCTAAACACACTCACTATTTGACCTAGAGCATGTCACACTCCCTCTCTGGGCCCCTGTCCTGTTCAGGAGCCCCTAGCTCATAGAGGTAGAGCGTACAGGATGTAGTGTGGATCAGACATAGAGGGCAGGAAGTAAGGAAGAATAAGCTTGCTCCAGAGCCCTGAGTCAGGGTAGACCAGTTGGAGAGCATGAGCAAGCATCATGTCTAAGGGCAAGGCCAGCCAGTGAGGGCTGCCCCCAGCTGGGCTGTCCCTGGGCCCCAAGCTCTTCTCATGTCCCAGGTGACTCAGCCCCTTCCCAGGCCAGATCTGTGATGATGACTCCAGCCAAGGAGACTAGGTAGCCCTCAACTCCTCCCTCCCAGCCAGGCTGCCAGGCCCTGCAGCTGATCTTGCCTGCAAACGGGTTTGACTCGAATAGTAACTGCCCTGCCCTGCCCTGCCCACCTGTCCTCTGCCTTAACAGAGTCTTTCAATAATGCTTCCCACCCCCCACCCCTTGCCAAGGCCACCTTAGTCATCTCAGCCAAACTTCCAGGCCCCTACTGACTTCTTCAGCCTCCTCAGGCACTAGGCGTGTCCAAATGACATGGACCCAGATATACCAGGTATGACAGTATCACCAAGACCCTACACAAAATGTCCCCATGTCTGGAATGTCATTTCTTACCCAGGGATACCAGGTGACCTCCCTCTCACAGCTGCAACATGAACCGTCTCTCAGAGCCCCCTCAAGTTCTAGGCGAAGGCTGCCTCTACACTGGCTCTATCCCAGCATGGCCTGAGCTTGGCCCTGTCCCTCCCCACTCACATCTCTTGTGCCTCAGCCTCCATATTCAGCTCTGAAACCAGCCACCCCTTTGGCCCTGGTGGAGTTCTTCTGAAGCCCTCCCCCGAGTTTGGCAGCACTACCATCTCCAGAGGACAGGGCAGTCCTCCCTCCTCACCCACAAGCAGGCCACAGCAAGACCCTGCTCTGAGGGCACATGTGCTGACTCTGAGTGAGATGGCCTGGCTGGGCTGCCTGAGCAGGTGAGAGGCCTGGAGGGCAGAGTCAGGGAGTAGCAGTGGTGAGGACTCTGCTGAGAAGAGGCATAGCCCATGTGCAAGTGAGGGAGACAGTCTTAGGGAGGCTGCATGGAAGCAAGCAGATGGATAGGATGGCAGGATACTGCTGGGAAAGACGGGCCCGCCATGCTTCTGGGGGCCAGGGCTGGGAACAGACTTGGGCAAGCTGTTCCAGCTGAAAAGTCTCCAAGGCGGAGGCAGATGACCTAGGCAATATTCCCACAGGAGAAGAGCAGCCAATCCCAGCCCTGCAGTTGTAAGAATAGGGAAATAGAGACCTGAGTAGGGACAGGATCTAGCCAGCATCATGCAGCTAGTCTGAGACAGAGTTGGGCCAAAATCCTGGGGCCCAGTTGCTCTGGATGGAGCCCCACCCAGCTGGATAGAAGCCGGGGTGCTCAGGTTCATGTGTGGGGAGGGCTGGGCTCCTGCTTGCACCCTCATCTCCTCTTTCCTCCCTCCTTTCAGCGGCCCGCCCTGCTGCCTCATCCTCCTAAGCTCCTCAACCAGTTTACAGTTGCTGGTTTGACTGCTAATTCCAAGCAGGGTGGGTCCCCTGGGGGCAGGGGTCTCCAGGTGTGGCTGCACACAGGATAGGCCCTTTATAGCCCTGAACTTGTGAGGCCAGGCCTCTGAAACCAGCTCCCCTGCTAGGAACAGGCCACACCCCTCAGCATATGAATGTACCCCACCTAGTCCACCAGGTCTGGCCTGTGGGGCTCCCCACCCCACCCTCGGCCCATATTCCCAGCAAAGGGGCTGTGGTCCCCCTTCCCTGACACACACACACACATACCCTCACTTGTCTAAAGCCCCCATGCACTGTCACTTCCACCCTGCCCAGAGACCAGTCAGATCCAATCCCAGCCTAGAGCAGCTCCCAGTCTGCTGGGGAAGGCAGCCCAGTTCCCCTACAAGGATACAAGGGACTGCATTGGTGCTTAGGGGTTGATTGTTCAGTGGACTGCGGCCCTACAGTGGTCATGGCTTATCTTAAAGCTAGGAAAGTAGAGGAATCATGCGTCTCCTCAGAGGGGTGGTTGTCCATCTATCTCCTCTTGCAGCCTGTGCTGCCACTGCCCTTGGAGTCCACAGCTGCGGATAAGCCCAGGAAGCACTCAGCTATCAGCCTAGCTCTTTGTGACCTGATGCCTCAGAACACAGACTCTGCCTTTCATCTCTGGCTATGAAGCAGCACAGGCCAGGCCCCCAGAGCACGAGTGCACCAGTGTAGCCAAGGCCTCGCTGGCAGATAATCCCCACATGCCCTGAAGAATGGTTTTTTGCTGCTTTAAGAATCATCCACAGATTGGAAAAAGAATGTTCTAATTGGAAAACCTCCCCGCCATGGTTTTCCGGAGTTTTAGTACATTGGCTGGCAAGGAGGTTCCTGGGATGAGAAGGAAGGGAAGTCATGAGGAGGAGACAGTGGGCTCCCTGCCCAGTGCCCCCTCGTCCGTCAGGAGCTCAGCTCAGCGGCAGCACTGCCAGAAAGGGGGTCCCACACTCAGGGCCCAGGTCCTCAGCCTGGGGACTTGGAAGCTCCTCCCCACAGCCTGGCCAGGCCCTGCCTCCATAGGCCTTGCTACTGGCACAGGGCAGTTGCCCACTGGGCACTGCAAGCATGGGTAGAAAAAAGGTATGGAAGCTGTTGCCTGCTCAAGAAATACAAAGGCCAGAGACAGAGATGGGGTCTGTGGGTCCCCCGACCTGAGTGAGGCCCAGGTCTGGGAGGCCTGGCAGGGAGATACAGGCTGCACGTGAATGCTGACTTCTAACAGCTAGATCTGTCCCCTGATGGAGGGAGCTCTAATTCAGGGGCCTTGCTAAGCTTGGCCTGGCTAAACCACTGGCTGAGGGAGCTGAGGCCATAGCAGCAGCCTGAGAGTCTGTCCAGCTCCGGGAGTTGTGGATTAGTTCCTTTTGGTTGGATATTGCCCATGCAGTTGGGAAATACCCACATGAGAAGGGGAAATGCAGCAGATCCTTGAAACTCTGGGACAGGGGTCCTCAAACTTTTTAAATAGGGGGCTAATTCACTGTCCCTCAGACCATTGGAGGGCCAGACTGTGGGCCCCGGGACGAACTGGCTGCTAAGCAGGAAAGACAGTGGTGGCAAAAACACCTAGCGGGCCGGATAAATGTTCTAGGTGGGCCACATGTGGCCCACGGGCCATAGTTTGAGGACACCTGCTCTGGTGCAAATCTGAGTCTTCTTCCCAAAGGAAAGAGCACCATACAGTGACTCACTTCTTATATTATCAGCCTTCTCCTCAAACCTCGTTGGGACCTTATCTGCCTTGATTTCTTCAAGGGGAGCAGCCTTTGAGAGACTAAGGAGAGGACAGTTCAGACTTTGCCCCTCATTCGTCTGAGCAGGACTGTGGTCCCTGACCTTTCAAAGACTGCTGCTTTCCTCCTCCTCCTGCCTCGGCCCAAGTTTTGCTGCCGGCCCAGGCCCCTTGGCAGAAACTTAAATCTCAGCACAAGGGAATTGGACCAGCCTGTCTGGGGGATGCATTTGGCCCCTGTTCATTGCACTTGGCCCCAGTAACCTGTACTTGGGGATCCTGGGCTCTAGACTTCCTGGCATCATGCACCCTGCTTCTCTTCCCTTTCCTCCCCTACTGGTCCCATCTCAGGCCTATAACTAGCATATGTCTCCACTGGTCACGCAAGGTATGACTGACCACACAGGGTTATTTAAATTTAAGTGAATCATAATGAAATAATATTGGAAATTCAGTTGCTCAGTCACACTGGCCACATTTCAAGTGCTCAATAGCCCCATGTGTCCGGTGACTACTGTGGTGGACAGCACAGAGAGAGGACACAGGACATGTCCAGGATCACAGAGAATTCCACCGGGCAGCTCTGCTTCTCCCTGGAGGGAGCTCTCCACCTCCTCCTCAGCTGAAGCCAGGCTCCATCCTCCAACAAGCCCCCCACCCCACAAGTCTGTCTACAGTAGACAGATGTCCTTCTCCCTCTGGGTAGACTAGACTGTCATCCTTTGAGGCTTAGGCCAGCTGGCTATAACACTCACCATGTGACATTCAGGCAGGTCTCTGTGCTGGATGTCAGACAGTGCCTAGGAGGATGCGATGCAGGCATGAGGGTGGTGAGAACTGTGTGACTTCAGCAACCATGTCTGTGGACCAGCCATCCCAACCCTCCGGCTCCTAGGTGTCTCTGGAGATATTGTCAACTCCACCGCAGCCACCTCTTCTCACAGGAGCAGTCTCCACTTCTCTGCCCCAGCCTCCTGTCTTCAGCAGGCTTGTTCAACTGCTCCTGCACCAAAGGTCTTCCAGGCTCCCGGCCACAGCCGCTCCACTGTCTGCCTCTCATTAGTCCTTTCCTTTCTTCATTCCCTCTCTGGCCAGTTTAGGATCCATAACCTGTCCCTTCAACTGAGTTCTTTTCAACTCTGTTGTCCCTTTGTCACATCCACCTGTTATGGCATCAAATCTGAACAAATCTAAAAGTCTGCTTTCTTCATACCTGCCCAAAGGCAAAGAACTGTGCTGGCAAAGGTCACACAGTTGTGCAGAATGCGGCTGATAGAAATTTCTGGAATCCCACTCCTTCTCCTCTTCCCCCTTTGTAATTATCCCTTTCTCTTCTGCATCATAGAAATGTCCAGTCCATTTGGAGCTCTTCCATAAACATTTTTTTTGAAAAAGAATCTCACATGACTATGCTCTAGCCTCCAGTCACTGCCCTCTCTGCTCCTCTACTGAGCCAAACTCCTCAAAGGAGTTAGTTGTCTAGACTCACTGTCTCTACTTCCCTTCCATTCGCCCATAAACTCACTCTCATCTGGATTTCAACCCTACCACTCCCTTAAAATCACTCCTGTCACTAATGATCTTCATGTTGCCAAACTCAGTGTTCACACCTCTTCACTCAACTCACCTCTTAGCCACATTTGATCACTCCCTCCTTCTCAGCAAACTTGCTTCTCTTGGCTTCCCTGACACTCCACTTATCTGGACTTCTGAAGGTTAGGAGCACAGACTTTGGAACCAGGCTGTCTGCATGCAAAACCCAGCTGTGCCAATTAATCACTGTGTGACCTTGGGCAAATTACTTGCCCTCTCTGAGTTTCAATTTCTCACCTGTACAATGGAGGTGAGAGCACCAGCATCTACCTTCACAGGTTGTTGTGAGGTAATAGGAAATGACACATGAAGTGCTTAGAATAGATAGAGCTTGCTAAGCGGTGGTGCTTAGTGTTTGCTGTTTCTGCTATTGTTACTTGAAATCACCACACGGATGGCTAAGAGTCAACTCAAACTAAATATGTTCAAGATAAAACTGCTTTCCCTGGCTCGGCGCCTGTGGCTCAAGCGGCTAAGGCGCCAGCCACATACACCTAAGGTGGCGGGTTCGAATCCTCAGCCCGGGCCCGCCAAACAACAATGACTGGCCAGGCATTGTGGCGGGCGCCTGTGGTCCCAGCTACTTGGGAGGCTGAGGCAGGAGACTCGCTTGAGCCCAGGAGTTGGAGGTTGCTGTGAGTTGTGATGCCATGGCACTCTACCCAGGGGGATAGCTTGAGGCTCCGTCTCAAAAAAAAAAAAAAAAAAACTCCTTTCCCCCATTTTGTGCTCTCCAAATGGTTCTTCCCTCACTCTTTTTCATCATCAAAGGCACCTCCTAGATAGCCAGGCTGAAGGCCTAGGTGTCTAACTGATTTCCTGTCTGTCCTTCACCTCCTGGTGTGATCAAGCAGCAAGGCCTGATTGTGGCCCCACCTCCAAGACCTACCCAGAGGCCGCTTCCACTGCCACCACCATCCTCCTCATCCAGCCAGTACCCCCTCACATCTTCCCCGTCTTCTGGTTTCTACTCGTGGCCCTCTGCATCTACTCTCTGCAAAGCAGACGGTCACCTTCCCCTGTTCTCTCTAAGTGATAAAGTGATCATTTCCAGCTGTCCAAGCTAGAAACAGGGCCACCATCTGAGCCTTCCCTTCAGGTCTCATTCATCACCTAAGTCTCATTCTGTCTCCAGACCTTAGTGTTGACTGAGGTCACCCCACCCTGGTTACTTTCCACTGCACTTCCACTGTCTCAGTTTGGAGGTGGCTGCTCTAGCTGAAAGTGGTCTGTAACCACCAAGGCCTAGCAGAGCGTCTCTGCCTCCTTCTGCCCCAGGGCTTATTACCTGCCTCCCTCCTCCCTTCTTCCTGGAGGTAGGAGATGTACCTCATGCTGGCCTGGTGCCTCAGTGGGCACACAGGAAACATCTGCCAAATGAATGAAGGAAGGGATAAAAGATAATTTCAAATGCAATGTGTGAGCAAGGTGGCATTTTTAATCAGTGGATTGAAAGGGTGTCATTCAAGAGATGATGTTGGAATAACTGGCCATTTGGAAAAACAAGCTGGGTTTCCTACCTCATACTCCACACTGAAATAAACTCCAGATGGCTCAGAAATTTAATGTAAAAGAAATAAAACCATAAAAGCACTAGAAGGAATCCTGGGGTGGAGACTGCCTTTCTAAGTTTGTCATGAAAACCAGAAACCACAAAAGAAAAGACAGAGAAATTAAAAACTTTTGTATGGTAAAACCCAGCATAACTGTCATTAGACAAATGACAAACCAGGAAGAGTTATTTGCACCACATATGAAAGTGAAAGGCTTAATCTTTCTAAAATAAAAAAGGGCTCCTTTTAAAGCAACCCAATAGGAAAATGGGCAAGCAACGACCACAAAAGAGGTCAGGACAGTTGCCAATTAACATATGAAGAAAATGCAAAGGAGGTCAACACTTTCTACCCCTGCCTTAGGTATGTAAAAGTTAAAATGGGGGGGCAAAACCCTGGGTTACCAGGGTGTGGTGAGATGAGCACTCCTGACTCAGGATCCCTAGGAGTGAGAGGATCTGGTCAGTGCAACTTCGTGGGATGGTGATCTAGAAATATGTGCCACAGTGAACGATGAGAACTCTCTGACCCAGCAATACCAACATTTTAAAATTCTTTTTGTTATCTCATAAAGTAGTGCATATTTATGTTGCATTAAATGTGATGCATATAAATGTCTACCCACAGCTCAGTGCCATTAGCTATGCATTCAGCTTCCCATTTTGGTACCTGGGAATGATCTCTCCTGGCTCAGATGAGAGCCCAACTTTTCTGCGTGTGCCCTAAGCTTCGTCTCCTGTCGCCTACTCAGGGACATCTTGCTAACATTTCTCCCTTTCTCCTGGGCCATCAGTTATTCCCTTGTGACTGATCATCCAATCTGTATGCAAACATTTTGTAATTCTTCCTACCATAAAAGTAAAAAACTTTTTCTTGACCCCATCATTCCCCCTAGCTGCTCTCCATTTATTTTATTTCTTCCCCTCACAGTGACAACCCTTGAAAGAATTATGTATACTCACTGTCTCTGCTTCCCTCTTTCACTTCCATCACTACACTTAAATGGCTCTTGTTAAGGTCAGTGGTACTCTATGTTGCTAACTCCAATGGTCAGTTTGCATTTTACTAGGCATGTCAGCAGCATTTAACTCAGGAGATAACTTCCACCTTCTAAAAACACTTTTCCCTTGGCTTCCAGAACACATCCCTCTCCTGGTTTCGCTCCCACACCATACCAATAGCTCCTTTTCAGTCTCCTTTGACCCCTTCTCATCTCCTAGACTCTCACCCCTGGCAAATTTCCTAATGTAGGAAGGAACACAGGATTCAATCCTTGGGACTCTTTTTTTTTTGCAGTTTTTGGCCAGGGCTGGATTTGAAACCGCCACCTCCGGCGTATGGGGCTGGCACCCTACTCCTTTGAGGCACAGGCACCGCCTGGGACTCTTCTTTATTAGACTCTTTTCCACGATGATTTTAATCCATCCTGTGTCTTTAAATCTCACCTGGAGGCTGGTGACCTATAAGTGCACATCTCCAACTCAGGCCTTGTCCCTGAATTGCAGGTTCTTACATCCCAGGGCCTAGTCAACACCATCACTTGCATATCTATCAGGCATCATACTCCATGTTTCAAACCAAAGTTATTGGTTCTTCTAAACTTATTTCTCCTGAAGCTGTTCCCACCACAGGTGATGGTCATGCCATTCTTCTAGTGGCTCAGGCCAAAAACCTTGGCATAATCCTTGACTTCTCACTTTCCCTCACTGTCCACGTGCATTACATCAGCAAATGTTTCAACTTCCCCTTCGAAGTAAACCCAGAATCTGACAACTTCTCCCCATTTCCACTGTGGTGAGTAGATGGATTGTTTCTACTTGTTTCATTGCACTGAACGTTCTTGAACATAACTTCTGATCACACAGGCAAGAGATTATTTAGACCAGTGATTTTCAATCGGTGTGCCATGACAGGATCTTAGGTGTGCGACAAAAATTTTTAAAGATCATTAATTATTTTTGAAAGAAATTCAAATCACATTCTTTTTTCAAAATTTTTTTTAAACAACTTAAGTGTGGCACGGAAGTTTAACTATAGGTTCAAGTGTGCCATGAGATAACAAAGGTTGAAAAATACTGCTCTGGACGAATGGTTCTCAAACTTTGGAGAGCATCAGAACCCCCAGAGGGCTTGTAAAAATACAGACTGCTGCACCTCCCCCTGGAGGTTCTTATTAGGTGGACCTGAGGCAGGAACAAGAATCTCTATTTCTTTTTTCTTTCTTTCTTTTTCTTTTTTTTTTTTGAGACAGTCTCACTCTATCACCCTGGGTAGTGTGCTGTGACATCATAGCTCACAGCAACCTCAAACTCCTGGCCTCAAGTGATCTTCCTTCCTCGGCCTCCCTCGGCCTCCCAAGTAGCTGCGACTACAGGTGCCTGCCACGATGCCCAGCTAGTTTTTCTATTTTTTTAGGAGAGATGTGTGTGTGTGTGGGGGGGGGGGGTCCTCACTTTTGCTCAGGCTGGTCTCGAACTCCTAAACTCAGGCAATCCACCTGCCTCAGCCTCCCAGAGTCCTGGGATCACAGGTCAGCCACGCTCCCAGCTGAGCCTCTGTATTTCTTTTCTTTTCTTTTTCTTTTTTTTTGAGACAGAGCCTCAAGCTTTCCCCATGGGTAGAGTGCTGTGGCATCACAGCTCACAGCAACCTCCAACTCCTGGGCTCAAGTGAGTCTCCTGTCTCAGCCTCCCAAGTAGCTGGGACCACAGGTGCCTGCCACAATGCCCGGCTATTTTTTGGTTGCAGCCGTCATTATTGTTTGGCAGGCCCGGGCTGGATTTGAACCCGCCACCTTAGGTGTATGTGGCTGGCACCTTAGCCACTTGAGCCACAGGCGCCTCGCCTCACCTCTGTATTTCTAACAACCTCCCAGCTGATGCTAAGCTGCAGCTCCTCCATTCACAATGGGTTTACATGCTCATAAACCCACCTTAAATTGAGAATGTCATAAATTGAAAGTGCTTTCCTTTTATTTATTTTTTAATTTTCTTTTTCGTTTGAGGCAGAGTCTCACTCTGTTGCACTGGATAGAGTGCTGTGACATCATAGCTCACAGCAACCTCAAACTCTTGGGCTTAAGTGATCCTCTTGCCTCAAACTCCCTAGTAGCTGGGACTATAGGTGCCCACCATAATGCCTGGCTAGTTTTTCTACTTTAGTAGAGACAAGGTCTCACTCTTGCTCAGCTGGTCCTGACTGAGTGATTCTCCCACCTTGGCCTCCTAAGGAGCTGGGACTACAGCCACCTTCCATACACCCAACTAGATTTTAGTACTTTTAGTAGATACAGAGTCTAGTTCTTCTCAGTCTGGTCTTCCAACTCCTGCCATCTAGGCAATCCAGCCTCCTCGGCCTCTTAGAGTGCCAAACTCCTGAGCTCAGGCAATCTACCTGCTTCGGCCTCCCACCGAGGATTATAGGCATGAGCCACGGCGCATGGCCCTGAAAGTGCTTTTTAATATACCTAATCTACTTAACATAGTTTAGCCTGGCCTACCTTAAACACACCCAGAACTCTTACATTAGCTGGGCTCACACCTATAATCCTAGCACTCTGGGAGGCTGAAGCAGGTGAATTACTTGAGCTCAGGAGTTGGAGATCAGCCTGAGCAAGAGCGAGACTCCCCATCTCTACTAAAAATAGAACAACTAGCTGGTAGCTATGGTGAGCACCGTAGTCCCAGCTACTCAGGAGGCTGAGGCAAGAGGATTGCTTGAGCACAGGAGTTTGAGGTTTCTGTTAGCTATAATGCCACAGCACTCTACCCGGGGCACAGAGTGAGAGACTGTCTCATAATAACAGAACACTTCCATTAGCCTACAGTTGGGCAAAAGCATCTCACAAAGTCTGTTTTATATCAGTGTTGAAGATCTCATGTCACATATCCAATAGTGCCCTGAAAGTGAAAAACCGAATGGTTGCATGGAGTACTCAAAATTTGGTTTCTACTGAATACATGTCACTTTAGCATCAGGAGAATCTCTACACCAGCGGTTCTCAAACTTTGGAGAACGTCAGAACCCCAGAGGGCTTATAAAAACCCAGAGTGCTGGACTCCACCCCCACCAAGAGTCCCATTAAGTGGGTCTGAGGCAGGACCAAGCTGATCAAGAGCAATCTTTCTCAGTCACACATCATCCTGTTATAAAATTTGAATGTATCTATTGATAGAAACTTCGCCCATAACTAGATGACGACTTTTAAATCTCTAGTTACAGACATGGAAAGTACCTACGATATATTGTTGAATGAAAGAGGAAAAAAACAATTTGCAAGATACATGACAGCATCAAGAAAACACCTCAGGCCAGGCTCACTCCTGTAATTTGAAAACATCAGGAGGCAGAGTCAAGAGGATCATTTGAGACCAGAAGTTTGAGACCAGCCTGAGCAATATAGAGAGACTCTGTTTCTATCAAAACAAAAATAAAGGGCGGCACCTGTGGCTCAAAGGAGTAGGGCACCGGCCCCATATGCCGGAGGGGGTAGGTTCAAACCCAGCCCCGGCCAAAAATTACAAAAAACAAACAGACAAACAAAAAAACCCCAAAATAAAACAAAATGAAAAAATCTAGCCAGATGTAACGTGATGGCACACGTATGTAGTCCTAGCTACTCGGGAGGCTGAGGATGGTTTGAGGCAAGGAATTTGAGGTGGGAGTGCC
Source organism: Otolemur garnettii (assembly GCF_000181295.1). Classification (NCBI taxonomy): domain Eukaryota; kingdom Metazoa; phylum Chordata; class Mammalia; order Primates; family Galagidae; genus Otolemur; species Otolemur garnettii. The sequence goes on from NW_003852585.1 coordinate 266,043, forward strand.
CTGTGAAAATGTCACTGAACTCTAGCCTTGGTGAGAGAGTGATATCCTGTCTCAAAGGAAAAAAAAAAAAAGAAAGAAGAAAAAGAAAGGAGAGGAAAGGGAAGGAGAGGGAAGGGGGGAGGGGAGAAGAGAGCACCTTCAAGTCGCAGGTATTGGCCCAGGCTGTGCCCACAGGGGATAAGGGGGCTGCTGTTTTTGGGAAAAGAGGGAGGGAGGGAGAAAGAAAGGGAGGGGGAGGGAAGGGGAAAGCGTCCTCTCAGAGAAAGGCCACCATCAGACTGAGGTTCTTTGTAGTTTATCCTCTCCTTGTAAAAGTCGGACTCACAGCAGTTTTTCCAGACGAATGAGTCTTTCTCCTTTGTTGTATTTCACCAGAGAAAAAGGCGGGGGAGGAAGAGGGGGCCAGCAAGTGCTCGGGAATAATAGAAGGACGAGAGAAGAATCCCCAGTGCTGTAACCTGCCCCTCGCCAGTGCCCAATCCGCTTGTGAAGGAGGGTGGAAGCAGGAAAGTGGCACGGGATCCCTCCCTTCCATAACGTCCAAATTTCACACAAAGCACAGCCAATGTGGACTCACATTCATCCATTTTCTTTTAGTGCATCTTGTGGCCTCTTTGATGCTGGTTTCTTGTACCAGGAGAGATGTTCCTACATGGACGGGATCCACTTCCATCTCCTCTTCCCCTGGCCCCACAGACAGCTTCAACATGGGTGGCCCCCTAGACCTCTGCTCCCAGGACCGCTTAGCCCAGCCCAACAGAAGGACAGGTGTCAGGTGTGCATAGCTGGGAGGAGAGGGAGTGGGGACTGCTTGACTCAGTTACTTGTGCGAATCTTTTATTCTGGAATTAGAGACTCAGAGACTCTGTGTGAAATAGCTGGAGGGAGAGGACAGAGTAGGAATTCTGTCTTCAGAACTGCTGTTCTCAGGAGTGGGGAATGAAGTTAGTTTGTGAGGTGGCAAAGCTGAGGGGCCTGAGGAACAAACAAAGGGAGGAAGTGAGCTGACATTAAAGGGATGGGGTTCAGATGGACCATCCAGAGTAGAGGCCAAGCATATGTGGGGGACAGAGGTAGCTACAGATGGCCCATTGAGGCCACAGGAGTGCATGTTGTCACCCAGGCAGTGTGAGCAGGGCTGAGTGTGTGCAGAGTGATCAGAGCTCCAGAGCCAACAGCTGCACCCAAAGGGACCCCTTTAAGGCAAGAGCCTGCAGGAAGGTGTCAGAAGTCACATTTGTCAGGATGCATCTGGGTGTAAGGGGCAGAAACCTACTCAAGCCCCCAAGAGCTCTCAAAATTGCTCATATCTCCTAGTGAGACAGCCAGGGTCCTTTCCTCTTCTCAGAGAAGGTGGGGTAGCAGCAGGCCTTCAGGGCAGCCAGGAGCTGAAGGAGGCTGTGCTGCATGTGGGGAGAATTAAATCAGACTGAGGCTGGCGTTTTAATATGTTCTGAGTTTTATTAACCACAGATACCAGAAAGTTCTGAAAATTAACCAGGATTCTCCTAATGGATAGGCAAGGATGACTTGACAGAGTTCGGGTGAAGAGACTGATCAGAGGGTACACAGTTGCTGGGGCTGATTTAATGCTTTTGATGTCGAGCTGAGTGCCCTGTGCTTTACTGAAATCTTCTCACTCCATCTTTGCCACAGCCCTGTGACATGTGTACTGCTATTATCCCCACTTTGCAGATCAGGAGGCTGAGGCACAGAGCGGCAAGCCTAGTGCTTACAGCTGCATAGGCCAGACTCGTAACTTCCAATCCCTGCTGGGCTCAGCTTGCTCAGTTAGCCACTTGCCTGTAGAACCAGGGGCTGTCTGTGGGAGATGCATGGATGACACTAAACTGGCATTTACTGCAGGTTTGCTGAGTGCTAGGCATGATGCTAAGCACCTCTGTCGGCAGACGTCCTGAGAAAACCCTCCTTGGAAGCGTGGCCCCCTTCTTTCTGCCACTTTGTAAGGAAACTGTTTTTTTTTTTTTTTTTGAGACAGAGTCTTATTTTGCCACCCTCAGTAGAGTGCTGTGGCATCACAGCTCGCAGCAACCTCAAACTCTTGGGCTTAAGGAAACTGTTTTCTTTTGGTCAAAATTAAATTATTGGAATCCTACAGTCCTTAAATATAACAGAGTGTGGTGCAGCCTGTTGCTTATGCCAGTTTAAACATCTGTGCAAAATGCCACATCTGAAAGAAAGCATGTGATTGGCTTTTAGCAGGATATTTCTAGAAATATCAGAGGGTGACTTGAACTTGGCTGCCCCACCTTGAATGTCTCAGTGAGAACAAGGATTCCACCTTCCCAGCACCCAGCAGGAAAGGCCCCATGGCCATCTTACTCTGGTGAGGGGTGTGTGCTCAGTCTGGCTTCTCCCAGGACTGAGCTGGGCAGAGCCAGTCCTCCTGACAGGTTGCCCAAAGGGTATTTGTCCTTGCTCCCCACTGTTGCCACCATCAGCACCAGGCAGCACCCTGCCTGGTGGGCAAAGGATTTGGGACTCTTTCCTCATCTTTGGGCTGGAATGCCATGTGGTCCATAGGAGGACAGCAAGGCTGGAAGCAGTGAGGTCATTTGCTCACTGCCACACAGCTGGGAAGCTGGGGAGCTTGGACAGCAACCCCAGACAGTAGGGGCTCTTCAGAAAAGTGACTCTGCTGGGCCAAATAACTGGCCTGAGGAGACAATTTGCATTTTCCACAAGCATCCCCAGAGACCAAGCTGTGCTCCAAGGGAGGACCATAGCTCCCGAGGGAGGTGGAGGGAGGAATGGGGAGCTTCAGGAGAAAGATGCAGGGGTGGTGCTGAAGCACTTGCAAAGCCAGGAAGCTTCATGGCTTTCGTCCATGGCTTTCTCAGCTTTGAGTCCTGGGGTACATAGAGGTGGAGGATAATAGGATATGGAGTAACTGAAGGATGTTGGCACTGATTTCAAATGCATGTAATTGAAAAGTTTGACTGCTGGCTTACCGTGTTCTCAAACTGAATTGTACTCTTTATAGTCATGTGAATTGGCCCAGCAAGACTTGCTTTGCCACTGTGCCCCTGTTTAATCACGGATCTATGTGGGTTCCAGCAGAGAAACAAAACCAGTAAGAGATACATATTAAGAGGTTTCTTCCCCCCCCCCTTTTTTTTTTGAGACAGAGCCTCACTATGTCATCCTGGGTAGAATGCTGTGGTGTCATAGCTCACAGCAACATCTAATTCCAGGGCTCAAATAATCCTCGTGCCTCAGTTTTTCTGTTTTTAGTAGAGAGGTAGAGTCTCCCTCTTGCTCAGGCTGGTCTCGAACTTCTGAGCTCAAGCAATTCACCCACCTTAGCCTCCCAGAGTGCTAGGATTACAGGCATGAGCCATCACGCCTAGCCTAAGAGATTTCTTACAAGGAATTGGCTTACGTGATGGTGGGGACTAGCCAGGAAGGTCCAAAATCCACATGGCAGGCCACCAGAAAGGACAGGCTGAGACTCTTGAGCCTGGGCCAGAACTGCAGTCCAGAAACAGAATTTCTTCTTTCTCTGCTCTTAAATTTTCCTAACTGATTGGCTGAGGCCTGCACAAATGATCTGGACTATCTCCCTGCTCAGAATAATCCAACAATAGACTTTCATGATATCTGTAAAATGCCTTCACAGCAACACAAAGATCATTGGTTGACTGACACCTGGGTCTGAAATGTTTTGATTCTCGACACCCCTGACATCAAATGTGTAAGCATGTGTTTTCCTCCAGCCAAAAACTAATTCTCCAAGTCTCCAGATGCAAACTTGATGTCCCATAATCCAGTTGTAACACTTGAAACCCAGAGTTAACACAGATCCCACAAAATTGCCCTCATGTAAGATGCTTGTCCCAAACCCCAGGAAACCACCCATATCTGATCAACTGGCTATAAAATGACTATTCTGATGACCCCTCCTCATGTTCAAAAATTTGCTAGAATGGCTCAGAGAACTTAGAAAAACAGTTTACTTATTATCACTGTTTATTATAAAGGGTACAACCCAGGAAGAGCCAAAGGGCAGAGAGGCGTAGGTCAAGATGTTGGGGTAGGAATGATCCTCCCAGAACCTCCGTAAGCTCACCAACTCAGAAGCTCTCCAAACCTTGTCATTTAAGAGTTTTGAATGGAAGTTTCATCATGTAAACATGATTGATTAAATCATTGCTCATTGGCGATTGAACTATCTCTCCTCTCTCTCTACCACAGAGTTCTGGAGGTAGCTGAAAGTTCCAACTCTCTAATGACATGGTTGGTTCCTTTGGCAACAGTTCCCCCATCTTTGGAGCTGTCTAAGGAGTCCACCAAGAGTCACCTCATTAAAGTCAGGTCTGGTTCAAAGGGCTTATTATGAACAATAAAAGATGCTCTTCTCATGGCCATCACTTAGGAAATTATAAGGGCTTTAGGAGGTCTGTGTCAGGAATGGGGGACAAACACCGAATATCTGTGTGCTTTTACATCATGGTTTCTGTTTGCAAGCAGCATCAAGCTGTGCACTTATGTGTAATATGCAATTCTTGTAGTGTATATTATGCCTCAATACCTAATTAAAAACCATGAGAGTACCAAACTCTGAAATTTTAGGGATTAGTTTTTTGATTTTTTATTTCATAATCTGAAGGGTTGAAAGAGAATTGAATGGGGATGGACTTTCTTTGCTGTTGAACAAAGATGGTCATTGTATTACCAATGATGCTCAAGTCCACCTGCTAGGACAGACAGATGAGGTTTTCAGTAGCCATTGCCAAGAGCATATCTCAAAAGTAGGATTCTAATCTAGTCCAGTCTCCTGACTCCATCCACCATGGCATTCCTTCTGTCCACTGAAGAGCCAGGTGTTGTGGGGCAGCCCCAGCCCTGCCCCTCCTCACCATGCCTTTCAGGCCTTGGTCTGAGTCTCTCCCCACTGTGGCTTCTGGCTCTGATTGCCTTTGACTTCTGGTAGGCTCCTGCCTCCAGGCCTTGCAAGCAGCTGCATGCCCAGCCCAAGTCACGCTATCCTATTGGGGTCCTGAACATAAAGGGCAGAGGGATTCTCCCCTTAGTTCTACAAGGCAGCAATGCAAAGGCCCTCAGAGGCATGGGAATCTTTGCAATGACATGTGTTTTTGCAAGGTATTTGCTTAGAACCACCAGGATGACCATTTCAGTGATGTGCAGACAGTGTGAGGGCATGTGGTTAACACATACACACACACACGTGCACACACTTAATCACGGAAACTATTTGTGTTGTGTGTGCTTGATTGTCTGGTGTGCCCACAGCATGCTGTTTTCTGAAGCCCATGGAGCTGAAGTGAGTAGAAGGCCCTCTCTTGCCATGATCCGTGGGCTGGTTGTGAAAGGCACAACATGTTACCACAAGACAAGGCTCACAGCCCAGCAGTCCCAGACTTTGCTTGTGGCTAGATCTGGGCACAGAATAGAGGTGATGTCACTGGGGCTCCACATTAATTCATCCAATTAACTAAGAGTTAATTAGTATTTCCAAGTGCTTTGAAGATGAGAGGTGCTGTTTATTCACAATTGGGGTGGTGGTGGCAAGCTGAGAGAGGAAAAGCAAGGAGTGTGGACATTGGAATGGGACGATGGGTTGATGCTTCTGCCGCTGCCTTTTTGGGAGGCTGTTATGAGACATTTCTGACAGTGTGTGAGTTGCTAGGACAAAGTACCACAAACTTGATGGTGGCTTGAAAAAATAGAAATTTGTTGTCTCCCAGTTCTGGGGGCCAGAAGTCTGAGATCAAGGTGTCAGCAGGCCTTCAGGAGCCTCTAGAAGAAGATCCTCCTTTGTTCCCTCCAGCTTCTGGTAGCCCCAGGTGTTCTTGGCCCATGGCCACATCACTCCAATCTTTGCCTCTGTCTCCACATGGCTGTCTTCACTCATATGTCTGTGTCTCTCTCTTCTTATGAGGACATCATCATACTGGATTAGGGACCACCCTAATGATCTCCTCCTAACTTGATTACATTTGCAAAGATCCTCCTCTTTCCCAGTCAAATCACATTCACAGGTCCCAGGGATTAGGATTTCAACACCTCATTTTGGGGACACAATGCAGTGTGTAACAGTGTCCATCTGCTCTCCATTGGCCAATGGGTACTTCACTCCTGTGAATTTCCCTCCTTTTTTCCTCAGCACAGCCATCTGGGAGCAACTGAGAGGACCAAATACTTCTAGAAGTAGCTGGTCAGAAGCTTCTAGGAGGGGATTATTGTTATAATAGTTATTTCATGAATGGACTTTTCTTTTTGAAAAACCTTGGACAAATCTCAGCCCACCTTGGCATCTTGGCCGCTGAGCAAGGCAGAGGCTGACCTAGGTGCCTCCCAGCCTGCCCCTTCTCAGTTCTAAACACAAGAAGATCAGGCTGAGTGGGTGCTGGAGCCTGGTCTCCAAAGCCTTCCCCATTCCCCTGCAGTCCCAGGGCAACTTGGATCCATGGAACTTGGATTGTTATTTTTTTCTCATTATTGCTAGGGTCTCACACTGAGGCAGCTTCTGCTTCTCTTTAATTCTCATTATCCCAGCATACCATTTCCTGTGCTAGCACTGCAGGGGGTACAGGAGGCCCTACCTCTGGGGGCACCTTAGTCTAGAGGAGGCAGGAATAAAAGGCAAAAATGTCAGGCTAGTGTGATTGTGACTGAAGCCCTGGGGAAGTACAGAGGGAGTCTCACCTGGCCTGGCTGCCAGCTGAGTAGGAACATGTGGGAGTCAGTCAATTACAGAAGGCAGAGATACTCCAGGGATAGGCACTCAATTAATCACTAACTCCCAATTCTGTCTCCCAAGTCCCTGGAAACCACCATTCTACTTACTGTCTCTGTGGATTTAAATATCCTTTATGACCAGCATATTTTGTGTCCTCAAAGTTTTAGCCATGCTGTAGCATGTGTCAGAATTTCCATCTAATTTTTAGGGATGGACAATATTCCATTATATTGACAGACCACATTTTGTTTATTCATTTATCTACTGATAGAAACTTGGTTGCTTTCGTCCTTGGGATATTTTGAGTAATGCTGATATGAATGTGAGTGCACAAATATCTCTTTAAGACCTTGCTTTCAATTCTTTTGCGGATGGACTCGGAGGTGGAAGTTCTAGATCATGTGGTAATACTTTATTTGGGGGGGAGGGATTGGCTATATCATTTTCCACAGAAGCTACATTGTTTTCCCACCATCAGTGCCCAAGGGTTCCAATTTCTCTACATCCTCATCAACACTTGTTTTTTTTTTCCTGATAACAGCTGTCCTAATGGGTATGAGGTGGTGTCTCGTTGTGGTTTTGATTCACATTTCCTTAATGATCGGTGAGTGATGTTGAACATCTTTTCACATGTTTGTTGGCCTATCAGTCACTCATAAGCAGGGTTGGCGGACTTTTTCTGTAAAGAGTGGGATAGTAAATACTTTATGTTTTGTAGGCCAACTGGTCTCTGCAATAACCACCCAACTCTGCCACTGTAGGAAAAGGCAGCCATGGACAATTAAACAGTTGGGTGTGCCTGTGTACTGATAAAACTTCATTTACAAAAGTAAGTGGCAAGTGGGATATGACCCAATGTTCATAGTTTGTGTTAAGGTGAGGGGCCCATGGGTTATTAGTGTCTACATTTCACTTCTTCCGTGGGACTGAGCTTTCTGAGGGTAAGGGCTCTATCTCAGTCACCTCTGCATCCCTTTGCACATAGAAGGTACCTAGTTACTATTTTCTGAATTGACTCTCCCCCTTCCCCTACAAAGAACAAAGGTGGAGGTACATGTGTCCCCCAGCACCTGCCTCAGGACGCATCTCAAGAGTCATCAGGTGCCAGGCTGCAATATAGGACAGAGGCTAAGAGCCCATTACCCTCTTCCCTCCTTTTCTCCCCTATTCAGATTACTCAAGAATATTTTCTGGGCTGAAGGAGCTAATGTGAACAAACCTACTGGGGCTGAGTGGGTAAGAGGCAGACCTGACAAAGGGAAGTCTCTAATTTGGGTCCACCATCATCCAAAACCTTCCATGGTCAATAACTAGGTAGTGCGGGTGAACAGAGGTGCACATTGGAATGGAAGGTTCTAGTGTCTCTCAGCATAGCTCCTTTCTTTCTCACAGTTCCCAATGACCTAGATAGCCTCAGATTGGAGCCTGTGTCATGACTGCCTCTCTTTCACACTGGTACCTTTACTGCATTAGGCTGCCTGAATCTGCCTGGGTGCTGTGGGTGCCCTGGACTGGGGATCAGGAGCCCGTGGGCCTGCCAGCCTTGGCTCTGCTAACTGCCCTGCAGCACCTTTGGCCATGGCTCCTTTCTCTGGGGCTCCCCCGGCTGGCCAACGTGGGAGTGGCTTTGTCCTCTGAACAGCCTTCAGGTGTGGGCACTTAGCAGGCACTGTCTGGAGCAGGGAGTGAACCAAAAGCCCCTGGCCTTGAGGAGGGAAGCAGTTCACAGAAATGTATCTGGGCAGCTAAGCCTGCGAGCACCACCGAGGGACTTGGGCAGCCACTGTAGGAAGCCAGAGCAGAGAGACAGTGTGAGGCAGTGCTGGACCAGGTGCCCCAAGGCAGGTGGGCTGCAGAGAATGCTGCTGAGGGAACGGCCACACAGGCTGCACTTATTGGGGTCAGATGGGGGCAAGAAGAATGGAGGACAAGGGAAAGCTCATCAGGCAGTATTTCAGCTCATCAGGCAGTATTTTAGTTCAGCTGGGGAGAGGACTTTCCACTAGCAAGTGCCATCTCATACAGCAAGCCAAGAATCTTCAAAGAGCAAGGAAGCCTCAAATTTGTCAGTGGTCAGCACTGTTTACCAGTCCCTGGAGGGCTGTGGGCAGAGGCCTTGATCACTTCTGTCCTGTTTGCTGAGCCTGCCTCTGCATGGGTCCAGTCCTTCCCTGTTTTGGAGTTATGGATCTCATGATGGAACTCCTAGCCACAAGCACCTCCTAATCACCATGGAGGTGATTATCTGTGTTTCCTGAGCCCTACTCTGTGCTGTGGGGACACTATGGCTCTGCCATCAAAGAGCTCCTGGCAGGGTGAGGGTGGAAAAAAGGATGTGCAGGGAACATGCAAAACAAGAGGAAGATCAAGGGCCACAGGCTGGAAATCCAGAGTAAAGAGACGACTTCCAACCAGGAGGATGAGACCAGGCTTTTTAGGGCAGGAGAGCTGGCCTTTCTGGACCTGGGGACACATAGGGAGAGGAAATTGCAGGCAGCCAGGACAACCTGAGCAGGCTGTGCTCAGGACTTAATGCTAGCTGTGCTCTAGCCAAGTTGGCTCTAGAGCACAGCCAGCGTGAAGTCCAGTAAGAGAAGTTGGAAAGGTGGGCTGAGAGAAAATGAGGATCCACTGACATTTCCAGCAGAGAAGAGACAGCATGCCCTGTGTGTGTAGAGGCTGCAGCAGATGAGTGATGAGAGGAGACATACACATCAGCTTGGCTGTCCCAGTACACCTGACCTAGGTGCAGATGGGGCCAGGAGCTGAACCAGCTCAGGGAAGGGAAGGGAAGGAAGAGGGACTGAAGTGAGAGATCACCCCAATGGACATACAGAACTTGGCAATGGACTTTTAGTTCTCCTTAAGCTGGTAGGGAACTGCCTTTCCTTGGCCCTGATTCACCAGTCAGGCTATGCCATAGGGGAGAGGCACAGGCCTGGATCTGTGCTCCAGGATGTCATTTTAGGGCATTGTGTTGCAAGGCCATCATCTGTCATGAAAGGAAATGGATGGTGGTGGCCCTCAGGTGTTCGGCCTGGGAGCAGAACAAGTTCAGTATTGTAGGGGCTGAGGTGATATTGTAGTTGGACTCAGTGACCTGGAGGAAGGCTATCTCACTGGTTTGGAACCATCCTCATGGCTTGTGAACATAGTCCTGGCCACTCCCAGGGTCTCAGTTTCCTCGGTTTAGGAATTCAGGGAAATAGAGTGGTGGGGAGGGCATCTGCTGACCAGCTGGTGGCTCAGGGTCTGTGGGTACAGAGAGTGCCCCCAGCTTCTTCCTCTTAGACCTCTTCCAACACCACCTCACCTCTTAGATTGGTTTCCATGGGGTTTCCAGCCCCATGTCCCTTCCATAATGTTTTGTACTTTTCCTTTTTGGAACTTGGAGTATTTTCGGGTTATGTTTTGATCTGTGTGACCCTACCAGAATGTCTGCCCCAGGCAGGCAGGGGCTGTGTCTGTTTCCTTTACTACCGAGACTCAGGGCAGGGCCTCACACACACATATTGACTGAGAAAGTGAACAGAAGAGCAAAAGCAGACAGGAAGCAGAACAGGAATGGACAATCAGGTATTTGACGATGGACATCCTTGGCCTTGACAGTGGCCAGTTGTTTGTGAGCAAGGCCTGCTAGCCTCACTCATCTGGGTGACAATGTGCTCCCATCAGCTCTGGGAGTACGTCTGCAGCTTCAGCCCAGTCCCATTCTGTGTCTGGTCTCCTCCTTCTCACTCCCCCTTGGAACCTAGAGGCTGAGCTCAGAGTCCTTTCCAGGTGTTTCCATGTAAGGCTTCACTTCTGTCCTGCAGCTGTATCATTGCTTGGGGCTTTGCAGCTTATCTGGCCTCCCAGGCTCCAGGAGGGCAGTCACATGGCTTTGATCCTCACCCTCTACTGCCCAGGAGCTAAAAGTACATCCCCCTCAGCTTGGCACCTTCAGCCTGACCAGTCTCCCACCCCAAACTAAGCAGTCACTTCTGTCCTTCACCAGATGTAAGACACACCCTTACTTTATGGACTGCTAAGAAATACAACATGCTGCTAACTTAAGTATGACAAGCCACTGCCTATAAGACTCTGTGTTCTTTAGTCTGAAATGCCAGCCAGGGGTCTGCACCTACTGTTTACTCCTCCTTCCAGCCCCAACTCAACACATCACCTCCCCCACAAAAGCCAGGTCTCCTTTCTGTGAACTCACAGCGCTTCATCTTACATGTGTGCTTTATGTCCTGCCTGACATTACAGGAGCTTGTGGACATGTTCTAACTCTGTTATTCTGAGTTTCTTTTTATGTTGACATCCCCCTGCCCCATCAGCCTAGCAGTCTCTCCTCACTCAGAGGTGATGTTCCTAAGACACAGAGTACCTAGTGTAGGCAACACATTCACTTTATCCCAGATGCCTCCTCATCCATTGAAAAAGATGGAGAGGAAAACAGAATTCGTTCAGATTATAAATAATTCAATTAATCAGGTTCAGCAAGCAAAATATCACCTGAAAAATTTAAAAAAGGAATGTATAGTATATGTGCTATGCTCTTTAGAAATTGGCCTGAAGGATTCTGTAAGTGTGAACTACAGGAAAGTCACCCTTTCTGCATCATCTCCTGGCATTTCTGTCACCTAGCTTGATTTCTATGCCACTGGGCCAGATCACCACTTTCTCACTAAGAACAACAGAACTCTGTTGATAAAGAGAAATTTTTTATGGAAAACAACACAGGTCACCAACAGTTCCTGAAAAAGGACTCAGAAGCCTAAGGAGCCAAATAACCCACAGTCTTTTTTTAAACCAAGGGATTGGAGGAATCACAGTCATTTAAGTTTCAACTTTCTCTGGGGGCAGGGTTATTGGCCGGGGAACGTGGTGACAGTGCCCAGGGCTTCACCTGGCCTTCCGCAGGTGGTGAAAACTCTTCACAGTCCTCTCCACAGCTTCGTCCATGGTGACTAGTGGCCGGTAGCCCATGGCCTTTTTGGCTCTCTCGCAGCTGTAGTAGTGGAATGTCCCAGCTAGCGCAACCCGAATCGGAGTGAAGGTGGGCTGCATCTGGATGAGCGGACTCAGCACTCTCACCAGCAGGGACAGCAGGAAGGCCAGGTAGTAGGCCAGCCAGTAGGGGATGTGGTACTTGGGGGCCTCGTAGTTGAGGCCTGTCAGGATGCGGGACAGGAATGTCCAGAAACGGATGGGCTCATCATTGGTGATGTGAAAAGCCTGATGAGAGAACAAGAAGTTAGGGGCACCTCCCCAGTGGGAGGGGTGAGCAGGCTGCACTTGGGAGTTAGACCTCAGCTACAAGCCATGGGCTCAGCCTAGAACTAATACTTCGGGAAACTATGAGCCACTCCCTGTCTGCCTGCCCATGCTTTTTTTTTTTTTTTTTCCAGACAGAGTCTCACTGTGTCAACCTTGGTAGAGTGCCGTGGCATAACAGCTCACAGCAACCTCCAACTCTTGGGCTTAATCAATTCTCTTGCCTCAGCCTCCCAAGTAGCTGGGACTACAGGTGCCCACCATAACACCTGGTATTTTCTTGTTGTAGTTGTCATTGCAGTTTGGCAGGCCTGGGCTGGGTTCAAACCCGCCAGTTCTGGTGTATGTGGCTGGTGCCATTAGCTGCAGAGCTACAGGTGCTGAGCCTGCCCTGGCTCTTTTGCATGGCAGCTTAAAAGTGAGACATCCAAAAAGCTAGCACAGACTGCCTCCCATGTCTCACTTCTGTAGCACATCATGTGTTCCACCCTCACCTCTGCCAGTGAGCAGAGGGAAGGCGATGAGAGTTTTATCTGTGGGCCAGGATTTTAGGTGAGGCTTAGATTGCAGTCAGGAAGGAACATTTATTAATTTAATCATTGTTAGTCATGGTAAAAGCCATCTTCTTATTTTATGGTGCAATGGATGGGTCATATAACATTTCTCCAATGTGATGTATTTGTTCTAAATCAGAAGCTGTTCCCACCCCACTCCCAACCACTCTGAAAGGGATGAGTGGGTAATAGCAGAAGTTCAGGAGAATAAGAGAGGGCCAAGGAACAAGGGGGGGTTTCTAAACCCAGGGGTGAGAAATGAAGAGCATAGAGCCTAGGAGGTAGAGGAAAGAGTGAGGGGGATCCACATATATACCCCACTGCAGAGACAGCCACCATCCCAGCTACACTCTGTCCCCCAGGTGCCAAATGCCAGGAGATTCAGATCCCCTGCAGCTCTGGAGGGAGAGGCAGAATGGGGAAATGGAGAACTGAGGAGCACAGAGGAGAGGGGGCGGACCCTGCCCCAAGTAGTCACAGTGACAGGTGGGATGCCAAGTAGAGCTTACTGGGTCTCCAGGTTTTGTCTGCCCCAAGTGATGTGACACTACAGAGACACTATACTCCCAGATGGGCCCAATCTTGGTACAAGGGGGTTCTAAACTAGGTCCTCTATAATTCAGGATCACAGGGGCAACTTGTGAGCAAATCCATAGCAGGGAAAAGAAACACGACTGTAGGCAAACGTTGGAGCAGTAGGCACCTTACCTTCCCACCCAGCCCTGTGTTGCGGGACAGGTGCTCTGCAGCCAGGATATGTCCATGGACCACGTTCTCCACGAAAGTGAAGTCCACCAAGTTCTCTCCATTTCTGCAGGTGCACAGGGAACAATTCAATTCATGTTCGGGGCACTCAGCTGCAAGCCCAGTGGAGAACCTACATGTGGGACCAGGGCCACTCCCGAGTCTCAGCATTTGAGACTGCTAACTGCAGAATGGCTGCCACCCCCATACTCGTTGAAGATGTGCATTTGGGCCAGGACTTCTGGGACACCTGGGGGTAGGGGAATATTTAAAGGCCAGCCACAGCCAGTGAATGTAAAGCTTGGTGCCCTGTGCATCCCATCCTAGTGTGGCCAGCACTGGTGCTGTTCACACTGGCACTGATGTGGGCCGCAGCAATTCAATCCTTCCCAGGACACACTGGGATGATGCCTTTCTCTGGCTTCACATTTTCTCAACCAGTCTCTCTGCAGTCTCTCTAGTGATAAATCAGGGTGACAATGAGGCTGAGTAAGAAACAGGACAGTAAGGTGCAGGGCTAAGAGATGGAAAGAAAGGGAGAAGAGAGAAGTAAGAAATAAAGGAAGAAGGCATATCTGGAAGACAGCCACACTCTATTGTCCCTGGCAGAGGTCTTGTACTTTCCTCAAGGAGAACTGTGATGCTGCCACCACCCACTTTCCTCAGTTTCCTCAAACAGGGATGTAAATATTCTCCCAGCCTATCTGAGAGGGTGTACTGAGCTGAATGGTGTCCTCCCAAAACTCATGTTCACCTAGAACTTGTGCATTTGACCTCATTTAGAGATAGGTTCTCTGCAGGGTAATTAGTTAACAGCTGAGGTCATACTGGGGTAAGGTGGGCTTTAATCCCATGACTGATGTCCTTGTAAGAAGAGGGGAATTTGGATACAAAAATCAAGGAAGACAGCCATGTGAAAATGGAGGCAGAGATGAAGTGATGTATCTACATGCCGGGAATGCCAAGGTTGCCAGCAAACTCCAGAAGCTGGAACAGAGGCCTGGAACAGACTCTCCCTTGTTGTCTCCAGAAGGAATTAACCCTGTCAACATCTTGATTTTGGACTTCTGGACTCCAGAAATGTGAGAAAATCAATTTCTATTGCTTTAGGTTTACACTAAGTTAGTGGCAATTTGTTATGACAGCTGCAGGAAATGAAGATAGATGATAGTAAAGACGGTCACTGCTGGGGTCTGAATGTTTGTCTCTGAACATTCATATGTTGAAACATAATCACCAGTGCAACAGCATTAAGATGTAGGGGTCTCTGCCCTCATGAACAGGATTAAAGCCCTAATAAATGAGGCGCAAGGGCTGTCTGCCCTTCTACCACATTAGGACACATAGCAGGTGCCGCCTATGAGGAATGGGCCCTCACCAGATACCCAAAGTGCTAACATCATGACCTTGGACTTCCTAGCCTCCAGAACTGTGAGCAACATATTTCTGGGGTTTATAAGGTACCCAGTGTCACATATTTTGTTACAGAAGCACAAATGGGTGAGACTGTCACATCTGCTTGGCCACCCACTACATGTAGATGAGGGAGGGCTAGAGAAGAGCCACTGTGGATGACTTACCCAATTATAAACTTCATCTTGCCATTCCTGGCTGCTTCAATGAGGATGGGGACCAACTGGGGGTCCCTTGGGCCGAAAATGCCATGAGGGCGGATGGCAGTGGTTAAGAAATTCTTTTCAGGATCATTGGCATCCAGGACTACCTGGTGGAGAGGAAAGGAAGTTGTTGGCTTGAGCCAAGACAGTGTTCACTGGGTGAGTAGCACCTGCCATCAGGGACAAAAAGACGACATGCTTTGCTGGTACATAGGCCACCCACTGACCAGTGGTCTGCCTTGAGCTGACAACCCACACAAGTAATAGGTATAATTCTGGGCTACCTCTGTATCTCCCCAAAAATCTGAAAACACAGGCAGGGCAGCTAGGGAAAACCAGTAAGACCAAGTAGAAAGGCCTTGGTTTGGGTCCAAAGGTTAAAATGCACATATGTAGCCCAGAGGCACGCTTTGGAAGCAGTGTGTAGAAGGGATCAGAGGGGCTTTGGTTACCGAGGCAGTTGTGACCCTGCAGTGAACTGCTGCTACCAAGGACCGCCTACCTTAAGCTATGTGCACTGGCTACACACTCCTACCAGGCCTTGGCCACCCCAGGAAAGGACTTGGACCAACTCCAGTGGACCATGAAGAAGGTCTGAGAATGGAAAGGGGTCAGAAGCCCACGCCCTGGGAGAGAGAGGGCAGCAGCTGGGCAGCGAAGGAGGTGAGCTGACACATGCAAAGGGCTCAGGGCAAGAGCTTCAGGAGCACCAGTCATATTCCTGTTAGGACTGTCAGGAAGAAATCAAAGATGTCTTCTGTGTGGCTTGCTGGACAAACTAGAACTCAAGAGCCTAAAAACAGGTTTTGCCTCAAAAGTAGGAAAACAAAGCATTTGTTATATCTTTGGTAAAAAGGCGGACCATAAAGGTGCCTACCCTGCTGGGGCTGCATGCAAACTCTGTGAGATGAGCTGTGCCAGTGTTTTGGTGAGGTAAGGAGAGTTACTGTGGCATCATGTCATCAAAGACATGCTTTTTCCTTCAATAGATTCCTGGAGCTGTGCCTCCTCTGGTCCACATGGCAATGGAGGAAATGAATAAATAAGCCTGCACATGACCTCTCCCAAAGCTCATCTCTATTACTGAATGGAAGAAAGTTAGATGTTACATCTAGTTTATTGTCAGTAAAGTGGTTTTAAAACCAACAGTGGGTGCTGACCCTGGCTGAAAGGAGGCTGCAGGTGACTTACAACCAGAGTCATTTGCAAGCTTTGCTTATTTCCACTTGAGTACCCAAAAGCCAATGAAAGCAAGACACTGATGGCTGACACCAAGGCTGTCATCTGCAGCTCCTGAGTCTAGATGGGCTCAGTCCTGGTGCCAATCTTGGCACCTTGGGTGAGAGTGTACAGGGTGTCTGTGGTGACTGAACTTCTTGTAGGGCCCAGTGGAAACTTTAGTGCTCCTTGGACCAAGTCTGAGCAGGTGGGTCTCCGAGTAGCAGCATGGCATAGCCTAGAGACAGGACAACAGCTTGCCAAAGGCCAGGTCTCTGCCCCCATGTCTCCCTGCTGGCCCATTCTACTGGGACTTTCTGAGCTGAAGTAACAGCGGACAGTGGAGAGGCAGTTGCAGGCAGCACAGGGGACTCATGCCAGTCCGGTGCTCAGCTGCAGGTCAGTAAGTACTGGTTTTGGAAGCAAACCTCAGTGAGCACAGTAGGCTGGAAACAGTGGGAGAGGTAAGGTCATAGCTACCCAGCTACAACAAGTTTTCTGGGGCCGGGGACCTCTGGCCTACAGCCTGGAATGGCCACAGGGTAATAGCCTCCACCAGGAGCTGGCAGCTGTCACCCCTTAGGCCCACAGCCCAAAGGTGCAGAGGCTGTGTCACTCGACTCATGAAAACCAGGCACCGCTTGATGCCACTGCTCTGCCAAGTGGGAAAATACTTTTCCTTAAAATAAAGCAAGATCCTTCCTTTGTTTTTTTTTTTTTTTAAAGGTGGGGTTAAGAGAGCTATTAGGAAGGTTAGCCTAATGTCAGATTGAGGGAAGGTGAATGGTAGGATCACACCTATGGTGCATAATGCAAGGGTACATGTCGGATCTATGAAGTATAGAGCATAAATGTCTTAACATGATAATTAAGTAAATGAGATGAGGTATAAACTAACCAGTGTGATGTAAGCATTCCTATAACGTATATGATGTATGTGTTTATGATTTAATAAAAAAAAAAAATCCCATAGCAGGCAAGGAAGCTGGCATGGCAGAAGGTGTGGGTTCTGGAAATAGACTGCCCAGGTTCAGGAAGGTTCTGAGTCTCTCTATGTGCAATGTCCTCATCTATAATTTGGTGACAGTGGGACTGTTGTTAAGTTAAAACATGAAAAATGCTCCTGGAAAATACTCAGGACAGTATCTGCTCGCAACAAGCTATTCTGATATTATTTTTAAAATTTAATTTCCCCTCATAAATTTTACTACCCAAATTAGTCACTTAGGCCTCAGAATACCAACTTTATAAATTCATACATATTTTTCACAAGAATCTAAGCCCTTCAGATGGCACTCATTCAACTGATTCTAAGTACATACTCTCTCCTGTAAGATCTTAGTCTCCGTGTAGTAGTCAATGGGCTTTGTGGCATAGGGGAGGTCTTCAGTTCCATTCTTGATGTCAAAACCCTCAAAGACGACACTGGCACTGCTGGTTAAGATGAGTTTCTGGCAAAGGAAGATTCAAAAAAATATGAGTCAGACATTATTGCCATTGGAACAGGCTGATGATCACATCTGAGGAACTGTACAAGTGACCTGCTGCAATGCCTTTGCTTTTCATGCCTTGTTATAATAATCCAAAGATGACCATATTTTATCACTATGTGGATTCCAGACACATTATGCTATTACATTCTAAAACAATAGTTCTCACAGTTTTTCTATCCTATCACACCTTAGAGATTCTATTATTCATGGTATCTAACCTCAAGAGTGATTCTCCATGGGGGAAGGACAACCCACAAACTTCCCGGTGGTGTCCAGCCTGCAGCCTTCAAGGTATATACAGATTATTTGAGGACCGTTTTGCCCATCTGTAGTGTTGGCTATCATGAAAAGTATGCAATGCATGTTTGTTTTTACTCTTTAGCTTTCATTAATGTTTGTGTAGTTAGTATGTGGCCCCAAACAACTCTTCTTCTAGTGAGTAACAGAAAAGAAAAAAGCCTAGACATCCCTAGGGGATGTCAGTTTGAAAAAGATCACTAGTTATTCTGACACTGACCTTGCACATGTACACAACCACTTAAGAAATGCTATTCTTAAAGGAAGATACTCTTTTCTGAGGGTCCCCAGAGTCTAGACTTCTGGTTAAGAGCAGCTCATCTGACACTGGATACTACTGGCTTGAATCATATCTTTACCACTTTTATTCAATATCATACTGGAAGTACTAGCCAAGATGGTAGGATAACACAAACAAAATTTATAATGATTTGAAAAGAAACCAAAATCTGATCACTTGCAGATGACAAAGATATCTACACAGAAAATGAGGGTGAATATATAGAAAATATTAGAGCAGCAAAGTTGAATTAAAAATCAGTATATAAGGGGTGGCACCTGTGGCTCAAGGAGCAGGGCTCCAGCCCCATATACCAGAGGTGGTGGGTTCAAACCCAGCCCTGGCCAAAAACTGCAACAACAACAAAAAAGCAGTAAAGGTATCTTTTTAAAAAAATCAATATACAAAAATTAACTGTATTCTTATACATTAGCAATAATTTTTTTTTTTTTTTTTTTTGAGACAGAGCCTCAAGCTATCCCCCTGGGCAGAGTGCCATGGCATTACAGCTCACAGCAACCTCCAACTCCTGGGCTCAAGCGAGTCTCCTGCCTCCGCCTCCCAAGTAGCTGGGACCACAGGCGCCCACCACAAAGCCCGGCCGTTCCCTGGTTGCAGCCGTCATTGCTGTTTGGCGGGTCCGGGCTGGGGATTCGAACCCGCCACCTTAGGTGCACATGGCTGGCGCCTTAGCCGGTTGAGCCATAGGCGCCGAGCCACATTAGCAATAATTTAAAATATACAAGTTACTCAGCAACACAAATAAAGGACATAGGAATACATTTAACAAGAGGATGTATACTATCTTTGTGCAGCAAAGTATAAAACTACGGAAAGACATTGAAGAGAGCGATAATAGAAACATAGCCCATATTTATGGAAAGGAAAGCTCAGTATTGGAAAGATGTCAATTTTCTCCTACAAGTTCAGTGCAATCACAATAACAGTCTTATCAGGCTTTATCAAAGAATTTGACAAGCCAATTCTAAAACATACATGGAGAACCTGTCCTTTGGGATATTGAGACTTATCCTAAGGCCATTTTAACTAGGGCAGAGCGTCCTGGGAAGGACACAGACAAAGAGGCTAATAGACCAAAGGAGAGAGCCTGGGGACAGGCCTATGGAGGATATAAACACCCATGACAACCAAAACATGCTGTGCGTGGCACCTAACAGTGGGGAAAGGATGGATTAGGCAATAAATGGTGCTGAACTGGTTATTTCTATGGAAAACAATTAGAGCTCTACTTCATACCATACACAAACATTAAATTCCTGGTGGATCAAAGAGTTAAAAGTGGAAAATAACACCGTAAACCTTTGGAAAAAAATACTTTAACTGATCTTTTGATGTCAGTATTGGAAAACGTTGTTTAAATATAAGACAGGAATCATTTTCTGCCCTGTTACCTGCTAAAATATTCTGCCCTTTCAGGGAATGAACTAGAGCCACATATACCAAGATGGATAAAGTTCCAAAATACAAGACTGGGGAAAAGTAAGTTACAAGATGGTGTGTTCAATAAGATGCCATTTTTATAGGTTTGTAACATGTAGCTACACATGGAGAAAACAGAAATGATAAACCTCAATTCAGAATATTGTTGCCCATGGCCAAAAGAGAGCAATGGCGTTGAGGAAGGGTACATGGGGGACTTCAAGTCATTTCTTCACCACTGTGAAGAGTGTAGGGGTGCGTATTATCCTTGAAGTGTATTTGTGTGCCTGACATCTTGCCATTAATGAAGAGCAGCCGTGTATTTCCCAGAGCTTGTTACACCAGCATGGTGGAATGCAGAGAGGCCAGGACTTGTTATCAGAAAATCTACTTTGAGTCCCACCCCTTCCATTTACTAGCAAAGAGACATCACTAGCCCTAGTTACCTAAAGATGAGCATATTAGGTGATAATTGCAACAAAGAAAAGTATCTTGTCCACTACAAAGTATAGGTGTCACTATTATTATAAGTGGTCCTTTCCAGGGGACAGAGTGAAGACGATCTCCTGCCCCACTAAATCCTGTTGGGCCAGGTGATGATGCTCGGGACTGGTCAACAGCACCAAGGAGGCCTGTTGGAGGGGAGGGCCTGCTCTGGCTCACTTCAGGCTTTTCTCTCACGCACACAGTACCTGTGCCTGTGTCACTGTGAGGGGTCAGGGTGCTGGGCTGAGAGGGAGCTGTTTCACTCAGTGGCTGGAGTCCTATAAAGAGCCAGAATTTCTAACACTGCAGTAAGCTAAGGCATGAGACAAATTTGCATCCCCTCCGGCCTGTTTCTATTGGCTAAAAGTAAACAGTTTGTTTCTCTTTTAAAATATAAACAAGACCTGGAAAACAGTGTGGTGGTTCTTCGAAATTAGAAACATAGAATTACTGTATGATTCAGCAGACCTACTTCTGGGTATATCCCCAAGAGAACTGAGAGCAGGGACTGGAACAGATATTTGAATGCCGTGTTCACAGCAGCACAAAGGTCAAAACACCACAAGTGCCCATTGATATATATCTGCAGGGATAAACAAAATGTGGTCCATGCACACATAGAGAGGAAAGGAATGAAACTTTGACACACATAACGACAGCAGTTCTCAACCTGTGGGTTGCAACCCACAGGAACTGTATTAAAGGGATGAGGCATTAGGAAGGTTGAGAACCACTGCATTACGACATTGATGACTGATGAACCCTGAAATGTTACACGCAGTGAAATAAGGCAGACACGGAAGGACAAATGCTATAGGACCCCACTGACATGAGGGCCTGAAGTAGGCAAAATTCCCAGATGCCGAATGTAAGAGGAGTAGGGGCACCTGGGGTCCGGAAGCAGGGGTTGTGGATTTTGTGTCTAATGGGGATGGAGTTTCAGTTTGGGAAGAAGAGATAGTTCTGGAGATGGTTGGTGGTGACGGCTGCACCACACTGTGAATGTGCTGAATGCTGCTGAACTATACACTTAAAAATGCTTAGGATGGTAAATTTTATGTGATGTGTATTTTATCACAATAAAAAAATTATCAGCAAGTGTCTAAATTTTGTAGCTCTTTAATCGAAGATCAAGAACTAGCCTTAGATGCTACAGGTGGTTTCTTTATATACAGTTGGAGTGATACAACTCAAACTGGCCTTGACAAGCAGACCTTCATGACACTCAGTGACTTCTAGAGCTTAATTTCTAAAATCTTCACAGCCCTTTAAGAAGTGACCTTGGCTAGACCCAGGAGGATTACAACAAGCACTTACTCTAGCTTTCCCCTTACCTGAACCCCAGCCTCTTTGCAAGTTTCAATGACATTCTTGGTGCCAAGGTAATTCACTCTATAAAAGAGCTCCTTGTTGTTGCTGGATGGTGGGGGTGATGCACAGTGGAAAACCGTGCTTACACCTTTCAGAGCTGGGTACAGATCCTGGAAAAGAAAACAGAGACAAAATAATCTCTTGCTCTGGGCAGGTCAGCTACCTCCTCACATTCTCACTCTGTAGTCTGGCCTTGTATAATTCTATAATCAACACGGAAGCATGTTTTTATAAAGGAATATTCAACAATACCACATATATTAATAGAAGTCTACCAGATAGAAACTGAATTGGCTCTTTCATCATCCCCCTCCCAATTACCTACTCCCTAATAAAAAGGGGTCTGGGGCATGAGAAGCCTTTGGGATCCAGACAGAGGCAATACCCCTCTGGGTGTTCAGGGCACCTAGGGAAGGTGAGCTCATAGACAGAAATTATAAATCATATGAAAATGTCCTACACCATTAAAGACAGTGTAAATAGCCAATATACTAGTGAATTCCTTCCTGTGAAACTGGACATGATATAGCAACCTGAAAGGGATCTTAAAATAGGTCTGTCTAGTATACTGCTAAAAGGAACTATAAAGTTCCTGAGAGAAATGGCTGTTTGTAGCTCTGAGGCAGAAAATACACAGGATGAACCAGGAATACCATGTGGTACCAGAAGTCAGGAAGATTACTGAGGTCACATTAAAAGGACTCAAGGGGAAACTGAAGAAGTTCCCATTGGCCAATGAAGGACAAGACATGTTCATTACCAGTGAGAACACATTGTTTTTTTCAAAACTGGTAAATAAAGGGAAAGAATCAAGCATTTAATTTGCATAAGATACAAAGATTTGAGCCACTAAATGAAGAGGAAATGATAACCAAGTCACCGTTTTCCCAAACCTTAAGTAAATAGAATATGATTGATGGTGGTCACCAAAAGAAAGATAATGATGACTTATGTGCTTAGAGTCACTAATTAATATTCTGCCACAATGTCCTCTGTCTCTATACACAAAGACACATCTTTTTTTTTTTTTTTTTTTGAGACAGACTTTCACTTTGTCACCCTGGGTAGAGTGTCGTGGCATCATAGCTCATAGCAATTCTTGGGCTCAAGTGATTCTCAGCCACCGCACCTGGCCCAAAGACATATTTTTTTCTGGAAGTATCTGAGAGTAAGTTACAGACATAATGCCTCTAAACTCTTAACCATGCAACTCTAAATAACCACAAAACAATGATCACACCGAAAAAAATTCAACAAGTATAATGGGCGGCGCCTGTGGCTCAAAGGAGTAGGGTGCTGGCCCTATATACTGGAGGTGGTGGGTTCAAACCCAGACCCAGCCAAAAAGTGCAAAAAAAAAATCAACGGGTATGACACTCTTATCCACTGATTAGCCTATATTAAAATACCTCCAATTGTCCCAATATCTTTTATAGCCATTTTTGTTGTTGGGTTCCAAAACACAATCATGGATCACACATAGTATTTAGTGCTCATGTCTGTTTCCTCACTATTAGATTCAGACTTAATGGTTTTGGCAAGGGTCTGCTCTGGGGGTTAGAAGGTGTCCTTCTCAAGACATTACCCCAGGAGCTGCATGTTTTTGCCACTGTCGGTGTTGTTAAGTTGGATCACTTGGTGAAGGTGATGGCTGCCAGATTCTAGCTATCAAACAAGAGGTAACTTTCTCCCAGTGGACTTAATAAGTAGTCTGGATGGTGATAATTCTACAGATTAATTTCAGCATTTATCGATGGTCCTTACCAGAAACACTAATCAATATACTGGTTTCAAAATGGTGACATCTAATTATAGCATGCCTTTACATTTGTTAGCTGGCATTCCTCTGTGAAATAGAGTTGCTTCTTCCTCTGATCCCATTTTTTTCCCAGTATTTTTATAGACCCATGTTGTCTTTTATTTGATGCATTACATCAAATTATTATCCTTTTTGAGCCTCAAAATGTCCTAAATATGACCAGTGGAGTCTCTTCAAGTTAGCTCCTGTGTCCTTCTGACACGTCCTCATTAATTTTGTCCTAAGAAAATGTTTCAGGCTTATTTTGTACTACCCTTTCTCCACAGTCCTAGAATAGGCTACTTTCCCAAGGAACTCTAGTTCCTTTTTATGAGAGGTGGTCTATAGAAGGCAAAATCTGGGTATCAGGTATGCTTATTATCCTTGGGGTACCAGCCCATGATGCCCCAGAGGAGACAACTGAACCAAATGCAGATTAAGTCGTTAGTCCAACAGAAACATTATACAAGCCACAAATACGACTTTACATTTTGTAGTAATTACATTATAAAGTAAAAATAAATAGGTAAATTAATATATTTTATTTCTTACTATATATCTAAGATATTGTATCATTTCAACATGTAAATATAAAGACTTTTTTTTAAGACGCAGTCTCACTCTGTCACCCTTGGTAGAGTGCTGTGGCATCATAGCTCACAGCAACCTCAAACTCTTGGTTTCAAGTGATCTTCCAGGCTCACCCTCTGGAGTAGCTGGGACTACAGGTGTCCACCACAATGCCTGGCTACTTTTTCTATTTTAATAGAGATGGGGCCTTGATCTTTCACAGGATGGCCTTGAACTCCTGAGCTCAAACAATCCACCTGCCTTGGTATCTCAGTGTGCTGGGATTATAGGCATGAGCCACCTTGCCTGGCCAATATAAAATTATTAATGAGATATTTATATGCCTTTTTTTCTGCACTCAGTCTTTAAAATCTAGTGTGGATTTTACACTTTCCGTGCCTGTCACTTCAGAATTGTCATACTTTAAGTGCTCAGTAGCCACATGGGGCTAATGGCCACCTTATTGGACAGCAGTTTCAGATCTAGCACTTTACAGGAAATACTGGATGACAGAATGGCAAAATCCAGACCATGGAAACTACTGCAGGGTGATCAACATGGTTTCTACTAAACATTGGTTATTTAACAATTAGACAAAAGTTTAAACAAATAAAGGGAATCATACATTAAAAGATACTTAAACATTTCAACAACATGCATAGTCCTGATCTTGCCTGGATCCTTATTTGGAAAAATAATACAAAAATATTTCTGAAACCTTCAGGGGTATTTCAACACTGCCTGGATTTTTTAGGAACCACTGTCAGTGTTTTTTAGATGTAATCTTGGAATTGTGTGTGTGTGTGTTTTTTAAAGGATCCTTATCTTTTAGAGAAAAATACTGAGAAATTTACAGATGAAATGATAGGATGTATAGGACTGGCTTCACAGGATACAGATAAAGCACAATTGGCCATGAATGAATCTCAAACAGAGGAAAGCTCTCAGCACCAAGAGAGAAAGAGAAGGAACCCATAAAAGAGAGGCTAAGAGACATGACGAATATAATGAAAGATGACCATACGTCTAGTGAGGCTTCCAGAAAGAAAGAAAAGTGAGAACGGGGTAGAGTCAATATATGAAGAATTTTCCAGATTACAAAGGTCTACTAGGACCTGTTGAGTAGGATTTAAAACCAAAACTACAACTTGGGTATAGCTGTGTTGAGTACAAACCATAAAGGCTAGAAAAAGAAAATCCTAAATGCCATGAAAGGAAAAGCCAGATGGCCTACAAAGGATAACAATCCAACTGACAGCAACAAAAGATGCCACAAGACAGTGGAGCAATTTAAGTGTTATCACTACATAATGTATATAGGAATATATAACTACTGATGATGGAAATGCCACATCATATCTATCTTTCCCTCCATAAAGTCCCGAGACTTTATTATTATTCACTGTCACTTTTGCTTCCTCTCTCTTACCCTCTATCAAATTTATCTGAAGAACCCCAATCCTGGTTAAATGCAACTCACCCCCTCTGTGCCTGCACCCAAGCTGCTGAGTGTGGCTGGAGGATAGCACATCACCCTGCAGGGATCCTTCTAAATTTCTGCTCAAGGACAGTGGGGAATCATACATGAGAAATGACAGCGTGGCAGCTGGGGGCGCATTCTGGTGAGAATTTAGCTTGCATTCTTGTCTCCTTTGAGGGGATACAGCAGTGACCAAAAGAGACAAAAATCCCTGCTTTCCGGAGCTTATGTTCTGTGGTAGAAAGGAGGACAAATATGCAAATAAACAAGTAAATCCAGAGCACATCAGTACTTTCAAGGGTCACGCAGGGGTATAAAGCACAGTAAGTGGGAGTGGGAGGGGTTTGTTGCTTAGCATAGTATGTCCACAGACTTACAGGTTAGGGAACAAGGTCTGTGGTTCTTGAACAGTATTCTTGGCAGAAAGGGCAAATGCAAAGGTCCTGAGGCAGAAACTTGGTGGTCAGTGGAGCAGAGCAACGAAGGGATGGTGGGATGGAATGAGGCCAGAGAGGTGGTGGAGACAGACCACGCAGGGCTTCATGGGTGATTATACAGGCCTTCTGTGGTCTGCTCTTCACAGGATGGGACACGGAGGGGGGACTTTTGTACAATGAGCCGTGTGATCTGACTGATGCACCAAAAGGGTCCCTCTGACATCCAGGTGAGAGGTGTTGCTGGCTCAGACCTGAGCAGGAGTAATGGCAGGAGTGAGAAGTCTCTGGATTGTGGAGTCAACAAGATTTGCTGAAGGATGGGACAGAGTAGGCTATTTATGGAGATGGAGAAGACTTTAGCAGGAGGAGGAAGAAGGGCTTGCAGTAGGAAGCCAGGAATTCCATTTGGGATGGGGCGAGCTCGAAATGTCTGCAAGTATCCACACAGGGATGTCCAGCAGGAGCTGGACATATATAAGGCCAAGAACCTATGGATTAGAGATATGGAGCTGGGAGACTGTAACTCATCCACAAGATGCTTGAGGCCCATGGCCATTAAAAAGGTAAGCAGCAGGCTGTGTGCTCTGCCCTGCTCAGCAGCCCAGAGACGTATGGGAAGAGAGAGAGAAACTGATTTACCAGGGTCAGGCTTACAATGAGATAGGGACTTCTTTGTATTACCTGGGACAGGCTGTAGTCCCACTGATCTCAGTGAACACTTGTGGAGGTGCTGCTGTGGAGGTGCCTTTTAGGAAGGAAATTATCTTTGACAATGGGGGTGGGCTGCAGCCAAGCAGTCCACAGGCCTTAGCAGCAAGACTGAGGTTTCTACCAGAAGCTGTAACCCCCGCTCGAGTTTTTGGTCCACCCTCAGATTTCAGACTTGCCCAGCCAGCCTCCATGATCATGTTATCCAATTCCTTGAATGAAGTCACAATCTCTCTGGTGCTCTCCCTTTCTCCCTGTCTCTCCCCTCCCCTGCACACATCCCGTCCTCGCCGTTTCTCTAGAGAACCTTGACAGATACTTGCCACCAGGAGAGAAAGGGGTGAGGATTATGCCACAGTGCCAAAGCAGCATGGCATGGACTGGGGGACAAAGGTGGGCATGGCATGGATGGGGAACAAGGGTGGGCGTGGCTAGGCATCCGAGAGGGGCACAGATGGGGCACTAGTGGGGGTGAGTGGAAAACTGAGGTGACACTCACAGTGGAACACATGCAGGTTAGATGAAGGGGAGGACACGTTTACTGGTGATGGTAGGTCCAGGTCTAGGGAATAACAATGGAGTACAAATAGGGCAAGATTGCTGGGTGGGAGGAGGCCAGGGGTGAGAGAGTTGAGGGTGTGGGTTGGGTCACCCACATGAATGTTGTTGGCGTGGCTTATATCCACCTGGAGCTGAAATCACTAAGGAATGAAGTAGAGTCACCTCAGAAGAGGAGTGCATGGCTGCTGGGGTTTGTGTACTCTGATGGGATCATCTTCAACACTGGAAGGGGCTTAGTGCAGAGTGAGGGAGAACAATGTGGAGGTGGCAATACCTAGCAAGGAAGATGTCTGCCCCATCTCTAGGCCCAGAGGTGTGCACAGTAGAGAGCAGATATAGGTCAGCATGTAAAAAGCAGACATGGCTGTGTGCTGATGAAACTTTACCAAAAGGCTGCCATGTGCTAACTGCTGCTCCAAGGTGGATACACAAAAGTGCAGGTGCCAGGCCACAGGGTATGGGAGAGGAAGGAGCTATGATGCTGTCAGGGAAACAATGGCCTTAAAACTTAAAGAACAAAGCAAAAACAATAAAAAGAAAACCAAAAACTGACACCAAAGCTGAGAATAAGAGCCCAGTGACAAGGCCAAGGAAAGCCATCTACAATTCCTGCAAACACGCCAAACATTGGCATTCCAAATCAATCAATAAGGAAAACAAGGTAAATCCAAAGACAAATGGGCAAAGGACAAAACCTGAACACCCATCAACAGAGGGCACAGTGGCCACTTACCTAGTCAGGGAGGACACTTGACTCTGAACATCACTGAGATAACATTTCATACTCTTTGGAATAAGACCAAAAACATGGAATTACACTCAGGGTTGGCAAGGAAGCAGAGTAAGGGAGATTCTACTACACTGCTGATGAGAATGAAAACTGAATGTAGCTTTGTCCAGCAATTTGGCAAAATCTAATAACATTCAAAACATTAATACCCTTGCAATGTGGATGAATCTTGCAGACATTAGGTTGAGTGAAAGAAGCCAGTTGCAGAAGTCCACCTATTTTTTTTTTTTTTTTTGAGAGAGCGTCTTACTTTTTCATCCTCAGTAGAGTGGCATCACAGCTCACAGCAACCTCCAACTCTTGGGTTTAGGCCACAAAACCCAGCTAATTTTTGTTGCAGTTGTCACTGCTGTTTTAGCTGGCTGGGGCCAGGTTTGAACCCTCCACCCTCAGTATATGGGGCCGGCGCTCTACCTACTGAGCAACATGTGCTGTCCAAGTCAACCATGATTCCATTTCTATGGAGAGTACAGAAAAGGCCAACCCACAGGGACAGACAGGTTGGGAAGGGAGTGACTGGGGACGGATTTCCTTTTAGGGTGATGAAAATCTTCTAGAATTAGTGAGAAATGACTGCATAACTTTGTGGACATAGTAAAACCCACTTGAATGATGTACTTTAAAATGTGACATTTATGGTATGAATTATATCTCAATAAAAACAATACCCTGTGGCCTGGCACCTGCACTTTTGTGTGTCTACCCTGGAGCAGCAGTTAGCACAAGGCAGCCTTTTGGTCAAGTTTTATCGGCACACAGCCATGTCTGCTCTCTACGTGCTGACCCTGGCTGCTTCGCACCACCATGGCTGCAATGAGGAGTTGCAACAGGGACAACAGTAAGAATGTGGTGTGTGCTAAATTCTTTCCTGTAACTTTCAAAGAATTTTTTCAAACAACATTTTGGCTGGCATCTGAGCATGAGGAGTATCATGGTTTCCCTCTGGAAGTCTGTGAAAACAGTGAGGCTGCATGGGCCATTACCTGCTGGTTGCACAGGTCACCCAGAAAGAACTGCACTTGCGGGTTATAGAACCCTTGGCGGATATCAAACACATTGACAGCATAGCCTCTTGCCAGCAACTGCTCCACCATGTGCTGGCCCAGGAATCCAGAGCCCCCGATCACTGTGCATTTCTTAGCCTGTGGAGAAAGGGAGAGGGAGGGCAGGGAGGAAGCACAGTGAGAACTGGGAGCTGTAAGGAGCCAACTCACACACCCTGAGCCACTGCAGTGGCAGACACACTTGTTTGTTTGCCTATAACTCTTCTTGAGCCAAGTTGGAAGCTTTACATAATTCTAGTGTTCTACTATTAACACAGCTTCCTGTCCTAGGATTGGTAAGGAGGGAAGAGAGATAACAGATGATACTCAGATAGACTTGATGACAAGACCCATGTTTTGTAGTGAAAGAAAATTAAACCACCTATGATTGAAACCGGACAATTTGAAACAAAATAAACAAAAAAAAAAACCCAAAGTGATACCCCCTTGATCCCAATATCTTCTCCCTGGGTACTTCTCCAAGGCCAAAAAAGAAAAATAGAAAGAAAAAGTCAGCCATTTGATAGTTTTCACTTAAAACATCAGAAAGACTATAACTCTTCTTCCTGATATTTTAAGTGGAAACTGTCAAACGCTTTCCCCTTTTCCTCCACAAGGGGGCTGTGGTCACCTAACCTCTTCTAGCCTTGGCCTAGGGATCTAAGACTGCCTTAGGAGCCTCTCCAGGTAGAGTTATACTGAGCATGGGCGAGCTGTTCACTCAAGCCCTAGGCTCTACTTTCCATTCTCTGCACTTCCAGGAAGTTGAAGAACCAGAGGAGAATGAGGGCATTTGCATTCAGCCTCCCAAAGTGCACAACTTCTTGAGTAATTCCATCTGGGATAATGGAAAGAGAGAATACCACATGCAGACGCTTATGTTTTGACTCTAAGGTTCTGATCATTCCTACATACACATAAATCATGCCATAGTAGGTAATTAGCACCTTGACTTACAATGAAATATTTCCTCAGGCTGGAGTCAAATTAAATACAAAAATTCCCCAAATTGACAATTGAGAATAAAATTCCAGACTGGAAACAGGAAGCAGGACTCAAAAATGGGTTAGTGAGAGGAGTGATAAAATTGACGTCTTAGCGATAGTGCTGAGGACAGAGCCATCTACACAAACTAATTTACCTGCAGTATGTGTATAACCTTAGCATAAGAGAATGGTCCAGGCCATTGTGTTTTCCCCAACCTTTCTTGTTTTGCTTTGTCTTTAAGTGGGACCTTTTCCCCCCACAGAAACCTCATGCAGAATACATAAGTCAAGATAAAAGTACTCTTTTAATTGTAGTAAATTTAAAGATTTTCCTTCCCATAAAGACAATCAATGAGGAAAAAAGAAGTTATTTTGAAGAACACAAAAATTTAAAAACTGTATGACGATGGCAGTTTGTTATAACCTTTGGAACCTAGTCCCCCCTACCAGCTCCCAAGTAGCAAGAAAATCCCAATTTATACACATTCTTCGCTTTATACAAAACCAGGGGGATCTGGTGGGCTACAGGAACCTCTTGGTCTTGGGGATCTTTAATTTTCTAACATTTGATATAAATACATTTCACCTTGGTGTGATTCCATTTTTGAATTCCATTCATTGAGAAGGAATTAAACCAATCCTTTGCAGACATGTGTGATGAATCTCCAGGAGGCCTGACTGGAGAGGCCTGGTTCCTGGACTCAACAATTCCTTCAAGTCTCTTTTGAGATTTGTGACCTAGGTCTTAGGAGGCCTTGCAACTGTTGCTGTCCTCTGGCAAAGATTCTGCTGTTCTAAGCTCCATCTAGCCTCCTAGGGTCCACATGACGGCAAACCAAGGTGCCCAGCTGATAGCCAATAGTTACTGCCAGATGTGTGATGCAGCCACATGCATGTACCCAGTGGAGAGCAGCCCAGGAATCCCAGCCCTGCCCAAACCACAGAGTCGTGAGCTCTTAAACCATTGCATTCTGATTGTCAGCCAGCAATAAGTAACTGATACATGTTAAATAACCTACATATTTTATATGAAAATAGACAACACTGATTGATTTAATATTAATAAATTTACAGATACAACTTTTAACTCACAGGTAAATATTAACAGCTTGCTACCGTATGTGTGTCAACATTCCCCTTACCTGATTTTGACTAACCTTTTCCACGTTAGTACTCACTTTGGAAAGATCCTTGGTGAAACCCATCTGTGCGTCCTGGATTCTCATTGGCTCACTCATTGCTTGTTGCATTTCAGTGCAAAATGTGCTTCTGTTTGCAATCAACCCTTCTTTTCTTAAAGATATATTTAGAGATAGACATTAATGTATAAGCCAAGACATTTTTAGCTGTCAGTGTTTGGAATGATGTCATCCTCCCTGGAGTTTTTAGCAATAGCTGAACCATGGCTTTCACTGGTCAAAGACAGCTAACATTGCTATGATGTCTGCTGTTCTTTTAGGCAGGCATCAGTGGGCCCACCACTCACATATACTTGGATTAGAGGCAGAGGGGAAAGTCTGTTAAATTACCTCATTTTTGTGGTACAGCATTTTCCATGGCACTCATGTGCTCCAATTACCTTCAAGTTCTGTTGGGGTGCCCATTCAAGTTGGTGGTGCACAGGCCTGGGGAGGCCTGGTCCCAGTCCAGGCCCTGATGTAAACTGTGTGAATGAATCTGCTCTAGTCACCTCTATTACCTGCAGCACAGTTTCCCCCTTTGATAAGAGGAACTCATGGCACATCCCCAGGAAGTCGGGCACAGAACGCTGGGGTGGGGGATGTCTGGAGTGTAATGGGAGATGGGCTTTCTTGGTTGGATAAGTTAAGGCACCCTGCCTGTGTGTGCAAGAACTGAGTGTCTGGGGATGTCAGTAATACTCAGGAAGTGGTTAGAGTGTGATGGGGACCCAGCAGTTCACAAGCAGGAGGCAGCAGGGACAAAATCTGACAAGGTTACCAGAGAAGTCCGACTTTAGTGACAGTCCCTGGGACATGCCCCTCTTTAGCCACCAGCAGTAATCAGAGACACAAAGCAGCAGCTGGTTTTGTGTCTGTGTTTTCTTGGTAGTGGTCAATTTACTTGGTTACAGATGCCCTAACATGTGGAAAAGGCAAAAGCCATGACAAGAAGAAGTTTAACTTTGCTTGTGAAAGGCTAGATTCAGAGGACACTTGTGGAGGAGGCAGCAGGCGGTGGGCAACACTGTGACAGCTCCCGTCCAGTTCCAAGCTGTGAGTTCTGTACTCCTTGCCACCTTTCACACATGGGTGTGGTCATGTGTCCCTGCAGGGAGACGATTTTGTGGGCATGCTGAAGGGTCACAATGGCTTTGAAATGAATGTTAAACTTCTACATCTGATGCACTCATTTTGGGGGAGAACTTTTATGAACTCATAGTGAAAGTTATTAGGACAAGGTATTTTAAAACTTTTCCATGGCCCTGTTTAGAATGCATGTAGAAGAAGCAAAGTCAACCTCTAGTCCTGTGTTTGTCCCCTCCCTTCCTTTTCCCCACACTCGCCTCTATATTGCCGGGGCACTGTCATTTGCTTGCCCTAAAAAGACATGGCTGAGGTTTGGCTCATTTGGCTCAGTGTGTGTCAGGACTAGGACAGCTAGCTGGAGAATAAGGATTTTGACGCCTTGCACCAAGCTTTGCTGTCTCCCGAGTAGGAAGCACAGGCCTAGCATGAAGTGGCCGTTACACATTTGCTGACCCATACACACCCCTACTGCTCCCTGCCACACACACACGCATACTCCCATCTAGCATAGCGGGGCTCCAGTGGGGCACATGGCTCTCCTATTTATTTGTCCAGTGGTGCTACAGTCACAAGCACCCACTATCAGAGTCTTACTCCATTCCCCCGCTACTCAGATGCGTGAGCAAATAGGAAGGCAGATGGAGTCTACAGGGGCAAGAGCCTCATCACATCTGGTCTCTTAACTGGGTTTCTCCACTCCCTGGAGGAGCCTGCTCCTGAGAGCCTCTGCTCACCCTCATTGCCTGCCAAAAACACATCACACTACTGTCCAACGCAGCTGGCAAGAAATTAATGAACCCAGAGCCTGTTGCCTAGGTTCAAATCCCAGCTGTATACCTCACCAGCAGGGCAGCCTTGGGAATGTTATTTAAAGGAACTAAACCTGCAGCTCCTAGTCTGGCAAATGAATGGCCTCATAAGGTCATTACGAGGATTATATAAAATTAAATGAGAAAATCTGGGCAAAGCCTGAAGCACAGTGCCAAATGCCTGTTAACACCTCATTAAAGGCAGATAATTTTATTGTTGTCATAAACATTACTTCCTCTGCAAGAGCCACCCTTCCAAAGCCTCCTCTGTGGCCCTCTTTGGATAGTTCTGCCACTCCAGACCTCTCCTGCCTTGCCTGCTGCCGTGACAAGTCAGCTTGCATTAACATGGCTTCCAGGTCCTGCCTAAGGCTAATTCCTAGAGTTGTCTCAATGACCACATGCTGGCTAGTGAAGTGTACATGCAGTGGAAGCTTAGGGCAAGGGTGTGAAGAGGCAATAAGACAGATTGAGACTCACTGGTGAACTACTCCCCTTACTGACTCATTCAAGGAACAGCATCACGACTGATCACACATGTTACTAAGCTCTTCAATCAAAATAAAAATTAGAGCTGCACAGCCCCAAGGTTTGCATGAGAAGTAGGGAAAGAAATGGAACAGTGGAGGGCTTGTACAGGTTGTCTAAGGATGATGCAAATCCTTCTGAACCCCTCTAGTGATGGGGAGGAAAGTAAGTAGCCTTTTCACTTGTGATCCCTGCAGCAGTCACAGGGTGCGCATACTTTTGGCACTGAGGTGGCCAGCCTGGTCTGTAGGTTAACACTCAGGGCACCAGAACAGTTGTTTCAAATGAATCAGGTGACAAGAGTCCAGTAAGTGGCCCCCCCTGCACAGGGATGGCCCTTAGGAGAGGGGACAGTGGTGCTCTCTGCCAATGAAGGTACCCAGGGCTCCAAAGAAAAGCTAGGGTGGCTTCCACCTTGACATGTAAGGACAGTCTAGACTGCTGTAGTTGGGTGAAAATAAATCTGTCCATGTCCTAATCCCTGCAACCCGTGAATGTGCCCTGATAGGAAAATATCTTTGCAGACGTAATGAAGTTGAGGATTTCAAGATGGGAAGATGATCTTGCTGGGCTCTGAATCCAATGACAAGCATCTTCTAAGAGACATACAGAAGAGAGGGAGAAGAGAAGGAAGTCACATACAGTCAGAGGCAATGATGGGGTGATGCAGCCACAAACCCAGGGACACCTGGAGCTCCCGGAACCTGGCAGAGGAAGGAAGGATCCTCCCTAGGGCCTGTAGAACTGTGAGAGAGTGAATTATTGTTGTTTTAAAACTCAGTGTGTGATCATTTGTTACAGTAGACCCAGGACGTACATACAACTATTATTTATAGTTCTGAAATCCAGATGGCACAGCTGCCAAACCCACAGGTCCCCTGTACTGGTAGGAAAAGGAAGAAGCCTGCCTATAGGGGTGTCCAAACTGAGGCCCACTGACTGCATGCAGATTATGTGAGGACTTTCTTACATATCTGTGGTGGCAGATATCACAAAAATTATGCAGGGAACTCTTGAATGTTTTCTCATTAGGTTTCATTAGTATTTGTGTATTTACTATGTGGCCCAAGACAACTCTTCTTCCAATGTACAACTGAGAAAAAAGGAAGGTTGGACACCCTTAATTCGGGTCTGTGTCTCTCCTCATTTGCTACAGCAGGATGTAGGATGTAGAACAAAACGTGTCCTGTTCTGATGGAGCTGTACTGCTCAAACAATCATCACACTATTATCAGCAAACCAGCTTCTTGTCAAAATAAAACCTAATTTGTCTCAAATTATACACCAATTCTTCTAAAGTTTGTAAATATTATGAGTCAGATAAGAACTTTGGTGACAGCTTAGCTGTCTCTAGGGAGTGGGGTATCTAGGACTAGCCTGGAGAATGAGCCAAACCCCACTGGCAACCCTTGCCTGCTCACCTAAACCCACTATGTGATATATACTCAGGTTAAAGTGATCAGGAATACTTCTGATTGAGCAGACATTTCTCCAATGAAGATCTACTTTACAGAAGGCCAACAAGCTTGTGAACATGCTTGACATCACTAATCATTAGGGAAATGCAAATCAAATCCACCATATCACCTCATATGTGGGATTAGCATGACTATCATCAGAAGCCAGAAAACAGAAGGTAATAAGTGCTGGTGGGGAGATGGAGAAAGTAGAACCCTCATGGACTGTTGGTGGGAATGTAAAATGGTGCAGCTACCATAGAAAACACCACGGCAGTTCCTCAAAAACTTAAAGAGATCAGTATATGATCTAGCAGTTTCCCTTCTGGGTGCATACCTCCAAACACTGAAAGAAGGAACTTGAACAGACAGTCGTGCATCCACGTCCACAGCAGCACTATGCCTATAGCCAAAAGGCAAAAGCAACTCAAGTGCCCACTGATAGAGGAACAGATAAACAAGATGGGGTCCAGCCACACAATGGACTAATATTCAACCAGAAAGAACAATGAAGTTCTGAGACATACGACAACATGGATGAACCTTGAGGACATTACACTCAGCCAAATAAGCCAGCCACAAAGGACAAATACTGTAGGATTTCACTTATGTGAGGGACCTAGCGTTGTCAAACTTGTAGTGACAGAAAGTAGAATGCTGGTTGCCAGGGCTTGGAGAAGGTGGAATGGGGAGTGAGTGCTAATGGGGAACAGGTTCAGTTTGGTAGGATGGAAAGAGTTTTGGAGCTGGATGGTGTTGATGGTCATATAACAACGGGAACGTACTTAGTGCCACTGAACTGTGTACCTAAAGATGGATACTATGGTACATTTGCTGTTATACTTACTTTACAACACATACATAGAAGAATACCTTGAACTATTTTTTTTTTTTTTGAGACAGAGCCTCAAGCTGTCCCCCTGGGTAGAGTGCCATGGCATTACAGCTCACAGCAACCTCCAACTCCTGGGCTCAAGCGAGTCTCCTGCCTCCACCTCCCAAGTAGCTGGGACCACAGGCGCCCGCCACAACGCCTGGCTATTTTTTGGTTGCAGCCGTCATTGTTGTTTGGCGGGTCCGGGCTGGGGATTCGAACCCGCCACCTTAGGTGTACGTGGCTGGCGCCGGTTGTGCTATAGGCGCCGAGCCAATACCTTGAACTATTGAAAATAAGACCCACAAAGAGCAATGTTCTGGGGGCTGGTGGACTGTGAGGGCTCACATATCAGAAGCATCAAGTCATTTTCCTTTAACATGTTAGGTAGTTGAACTCGTTAAAAATCATTATGTGCACCTTGTATATACAATGAGACTAAGTCTTAGGTTAAGAAAAATCCAGGAAAAGAACTGGTGAAGCTGCCAATAGGGCTTGATGAAAAGAGGTGATTTAGCCCAGTCTCCTCCTTCCTGCTGGGAAAAGTTACCAACCACTGACTCCTGGGGACAAAGGAAGGGACAGTTTGTTTTATACTAGACAGAGAGATAACAATGTCTCCTCCTTTTAAAAAGTGTTAGTGTGGTCTCTTTGTAAAGGGGACGGTCATCAGAGCCCTGCCTGTCTCTGAGGCCAGTATGGGAAGCTGGACTGCGGCCACTGAGAGCTTATCACTTCAGCTCACGGGCAGAGAGCACACTGCTCTCAAAGTCCTCCATCAATAGAGCATGGTTATCCAAAGAAAGCCAAATAATGTTTCTCAGACCTTTCTTTGTCTTCCTTATATGGGGAACTGAGCCTGGGACTGTAAAAAAGGATTCCTGCCTCCCATCACCTGGTGCTTCGTGCTCAGCGCTCTGCAAGCTGGGCTCTGATCTGGTGGAAAGAGGGGGTGCACCTGAGATTGGACACATACCTTCATTCTGGATATATTTCATTGAGAAAATATTGCAAGGCAGCAGTTCTGTGAGAGCAAAAGTAATGCTTACCTTTCAGAGTTCAAAGATGTGATAGGAGGAAGAAAATACATGGACTAGGATCACTGAGGCCACTGGGTAGGAGGCCATGTCTCTTCAGAGGCCTCAGTTGGGCCCTTATTACACTGAGGTGATCTAGCTCGACCTTGCCCTCCCACAAACCTGTGGCGTCTGAGTGTTTCCATCAGTCGTGTCTTTGCTCATCTATTTACTTTTAGGACACAGTAAGCTCCCACCTTGGATTTTGTGGCAGACCACTTGGAAACCCAAGAGCATGCCTAGGAGCTCAGCTTGTGCTATTCCCTCTGTCTGGAATACCCTACCTCTCTCCTCCATGGGAGCTCCTCCTCATCCTCTAAGACCTGCCTCAACTGCTCTCTGTGACAATTTCTTCCCCTCCCTGGGAGAGGTAAGCTGCTCCCTCAGCACCTGTTTATGTTCTGGTCTAAAACTTAGCACACTGTGCCATACTTATTTTCCATGCCTGTCTTGCCCCACAAGGCTGGAAGGCCCTGGAAGCCCAGCAGAGAGCCAATAATGGAGCATGGGTCTGAATGACTACCTGCTGAATTATGCCCCTGCTGCTGGCCAAGAGGTCTCATCTGTAGATCCTCTGCATAGCTGAAAATCTGTGTGTTTTTACTTTCGACTTCTCCAAAACTTGGCTATGAATAGCCTACTATTGACCAGAAGCCTTACTGATAATGCAAACAGTAGATTAAGACATGTTTTGTGTATGTATTCTTATAAGGTAAGCTAGAGAAAGGAAAATGTTATTAAGGACATCATAAGGGGGCGGTGCCTGTGGCTCAAGGAGTAGGGCGCCAGCCCCATATGCCGGATGGTTTGAACCCATGTGCTGGCCAGCCCCGACCAAAAACTGCAAAACAAAAAAAAGAACATTATAAGGAAGACGAGGTATACTGGCTACTCATTTTTTTGTTGTTGTTGAGACATCATCTCAAGCTGTTGCCCTGGGTAGAGTGCCGTGGTGTCACAGCTCATAGCAACCTCAAACTCTTGGGCTTAAGCGATTCTCCTGCCTCAGCCTCCCAAGTAGCTGGGACTACAGGTGCCCGCCACAACGCCTGGCTATTTTTTGGCTGTAGTTGTCATTGTTGTTTGGCGGGCCCGGGCTGGATTCAAACCTGCCAGCTCCAGTGTATGTGGCTGGCGCCCTAGCCACTGAGCTATAGGCACTGAGCCCACTGGCTACTCACTAAGTGGGAGTGGGTCTCATAAAGGTCTTCATCTTTGTCATCTTCACACTAAGTGGGCTGAGGAGGAGGACGAAGAAGAGGGGTTGGTCTTGTTGTCTCAGGTATGGCAGAGGCAGAAGAAAACCCACATGTAAATGGACCTATGCAGTTCAAACCTGTGTTGTTCAAGGGCCAACTGTAATATTGCCTGAAGACTTGCCTGACAGCAGGCCCCTTTGCATAGGAGCACATTATCTTATTAAGATCCAAAAGCACCCAGTCAGATAGACCATACTGGTTTCATTCAACAGATGAGAAACTGAGGATCAGAGAAGCCAAGTGACTTGCCGAAGGTCACACAGACTGGGTAGAACTTCGGTTTGTCTCTTGTCCTCTGAGAGTAGACTGACTAAAAGGTAGGGTTTGGAGGGACGGGAAGCTAGAAGGGTGACCAAAGACAAAACTGGGCAGGAGGCTCCCCTGCCAGGCTAAAGTGCCTGGACTTTATGCCATGACCATGGGAAGCCTCTGAAGGTTTGAGAGCAGGGAGCTGACCTGACTGAGCTGTTCACTGGGAAGTACGGCCTGGTGGAGCAGGGGTCCTAGTTAGGTGAGAGGTGGGAAACAAGGGCTTCTCAGCAGTCATCTGACCAAGACTTACCAAGCACCAAATATGTGCTCCTCCTCTGTCCCTGGCCCTGTCTTGTCAATAGTGAACAAAACAAAGATGCCTATCCTCAGAGAGCCTGACTTCTAGTGGAGGGGCAACAAAGAACAAAACAAATAAAATATACATTAGGTTAAAAGGTGCTAAGCACTGAGTTAAAAATAGAGCAAGGTAAGGGGCTTGATTGTACTGGAGGCTGCAGCACTTCAATAGGATGCTTAGGGTGGCCTCACTGAGGCCATGCAATGACCTGGAGAAGGGAAAGATTTAGTTAGGCCCAGCCAGCAGAGCGGACAGTGAAAGCATAAGTTCAAGGCAGAAGTGTGCTGGCACGTGAGGCCCAACAGCAAAGCAGGTGGAGTGATCAGGGGAGAGGAGAAGGAGGAGAGTAGGGGTAGCATGATGTCCTGCCAGGCTTTGCAGACCATGATAAGAACTTTGCCTTGACCTACTTGGGAGAATGATTATGATGAAAGCCTGAATTGGGAGAGGAACATCCGAGATAAAAGAGAAAGAAACAGTATTTCAAGGGAAGAACTGATAGAACTTGGACGCTGGATATGGGGGAGGAGGCAGGGAAAGAAAGTCAAATATGACCCAAAAGTTTGAATCTAGTTTATTGTTCAAATGGGATGAGGCAAAGGGCAGAATTTCCATTTAAGGGGTGCTAACAAGTCTCAGGCCTTTCTCAGCCTTATAAATTTAGGCTTTGTCCTCTGCCTCCCTAAGTT
Organism: Otolemur garnettii; assembly: GCF_000181295.1. Taxonomy (NCBI): domain Eukaryota; kingdom Metazoa; phylum Chordata; class Mammalia; order Primates; family Galagidae; genus Otolemur; species Otolemur garnettii. The sequence continues at coordinate 305,470 of NW_003852585.1, forward strand.
AGTGCCCCCATGCCTGGAAGGGAAGTAGGTGAAGGTGAAAAGCCACAGAGCAGAATAGGCTCTGAAGACTCTTGACCTCCACTTCTGCAGCTCCAGCTCAGTTCGCAGCCTTTCAGGCGCTTTTAATTCTCCAAGCATATCTCTCACTTCCAAAACTCCTGTAACTTTGCTCAGAAGAGTGTCTCGACCTGGAATGCTCCTCCCTACCTGCCTTGACTGTTTGGGTATCAAAGAGTATATACTCTGATGACCTCTCCCAATCCCTCATACTCACTCATATCGCTTCACTCCTTTCAAAGTCCGTTCCCAAGGTCCCTAGCTTACAGTCCTGGCCTGCTTTTAGCCAGGTGATAATTAAATTGATCCTTTCTTGAAACTTGGTCTGGGGGCTCTTACTCATCTGACTCAAGCTGGGGGGTATTCTCGAACAGATACACTCAAAGAAAGAGCCTTAGCTAGATTCAGTTTTTAAGTCCGAAAAACTGTACAACTTATGCCATGACATTCATTCAGTATGTCCTTTCTCTTCTCTGGGTCTCAGTTGCACCAAGAGCACAGTCCGCACGATGCATTCTGTTCCTAACCCAGTCTTAGACCATAGCGTAAAGGACCCCACTCAGGCCACCCCGACCAGCCCCAGTACCCTCCGGCCCTGCCCTGTCGCCAACACAAGGAAGCCTCCAAAGGCAACGGCACCACTCTTACCTGTCTGTAGGTTCCCTTGGTCCGGTCTCAGTTGGCACGCAGCTAGCACCACAGAGCTCCAACTGCGAAACTTCGCTCTTTTCTCCCCGCCCGCGTGAGCCGAGAATCTGCCGAGCTACCCCAACCAAGAGGATTGGTCCGGCTTGGCGATGGCTAAGCCAATCGGCGCTCGCAGTGTGATCTTACCCAATGAGGCCAGGTCTCGGTTGCCAGCGCACCGCCCCCTCCGGGCCTCAGAGTGGGCAGGTTAGCCCCACCTACTCCGACCCTACGCCAATGGCGAGCGGCGGCGGCGAGCGGGCGACCATGGGAGGCGGGGCCGCGCGCAGGGTGCAGCGGGAACTGCGCCTAGTTAGTGTATAGGTTGGTTGCCGTAACAACCGGTGGCGGTTCGTTGGTTATGGTGAGTGCTGGCCTCCTCGTGGCTCCCTGCACCTAAAGGCCGAGCCCTTCCCAGGCCCCTTCCTAGCCACGCCGGCTCTCCTGAGCCGTTCTCGGCTTTGTGGTATCTTTCCTTCCTTTGAGCTCTTTCCCGGAAGGGTACGGTAGAGACGCCAGCCACCCGCTGGGCCTGCGCTTCCCCGATGCCTCCCCTTCACCCACAGCAGATCCTTACCCGCCCTTTGGGTTCCCCTGGCCTTCCTCGTTCTCCTCCGTTGGCCCCCTCTGAGTAAAAGAACCCTCGAGTTCCCCACTGGCCTGGACCCCTCCCTCTCAGAACCTGGCTTCCTGGCCGTCTCTCTCTGTAAGAGTTTGTGCAAAGAGCTAGGAAGAGATTTGTTGTGTTCTGATTGTTAATATGTATTTTGCAATTTAAATACAGAGGCATTCAGGAGATGCTTCAGGCTACTTGGAGAAGTCACAAAGGTGCCAAATGCATTGAGTTTTATTACTCAAAAGTGACAGTATGCATGTTAAAAACTTACTAACACTAGAAGTAATCAGAAAGTCCGAGTACTTACTGGCAAGTAGAGTACTGGCGAGTGGAGTTGCAAGGTCGTTTCCAGAACCAGGATTCTCTCATTTAGGTAGAGCTGATTATCTCTAGTTATCCACAGTCAGTTCTTTTGACTAGCTATTCAAGATGAGAGGTATCTAAGAAGACTTAAATGAATCTCCTTGCTTCTAGAAACAATAGTAAAAAAGAAGAGGGGATAAAGGTCCTAGAAAGATTCATTGTTCTTTCCAGAAAACCCTGTTATCTCTCTTGTTAAGCAAAGCTTTGGAATTACTTTGGATAAACTAATTTAAAAATAGATATGGGTGTCTGTTACTTTAACAATGGACTATATTACATAATTTTGTGCTTGTTTGTATAATGTGTAAAGGCTTCCAACTTTAAGAAGGGTAACATGACATCAAGTACCCAGCGAAAAAGGATGAGTCCTAAGCCTGAGCTTACTGAAGAACAAAAACAGGAAATCCGGGAAGCTTTTGATCTCTTTGATGCTGATGGAACTGGGACCATAGATGTTAAGGAACTTAAGGCAAGCTCCGCACATTTCTGCTATACTGCCTGGCCTTTCCTCTGTGTCTTCCTTGTCATCTCCCTGTCACTGCTCTACTCCTTTTGCCCTCTTCTCCCTACAAAAAGTAACCAGGGAGGTTGTACTGTACTCCATTTTCTTGTCTGTACTTACCTCTAGTGTTATTAAATAAAATTGATTGCAAGTGTTGATTAGATCAGTGTTACAGTGTTCCCCAATCATTTGTGATGAGATGCTAACTTAATCCTCTCCATGGTGTCATTTTGGCTCCTGCTAAGTTTAGATGTTCATATTGAGACATTCCTGTTTTCATTATAGGTGGCAATGAGGGCCCTCGGCTTTGAACCCAAGAAAGAAGAAATCAAGAAGATGATAAGTGAAATTGATAAGGAAGGGACAGGGAAAATGAATTTTAGTGATTTTTTGACTGTAATGACTCAGAAAATGGTAAGTTAGCTAAAACAATATGCATATTTTCTATATTTGAATTTAGAAATGAAAGTGAATTCACTGAAGAATAATCAATACAAACTGGAGAGTTTACCTGACAAAGGGTATTATTTATGACTGAGAATTAAGATGAATAAGTTCTTTTTGGCTTTCTTCAAGGTCACAAAGTTACTGAAGTCACTTTACCCTCTGTAAGGTAGTAAAAGTGCTGCTGTCACTTTTCGGTTATTGTCTTTCTCTGACTGAAATTTAATATGTTAAGCATAAGTGGTAAAACCTACAAACACCAGTAATTTTTAAACTGTCTCTCATTTTGACGATACAAAGTTCATATAGTTTTTTTTTTTCAGTTTAGTATGAGGGTACAGACGATTGGGTTACATTGTTTTGGTTGGTTAGGTAAAGTCCATGCTGTAGTTGTGCTTCTCACCTAGGAGGTGTGCCATATACCCTTATATTGTGCCTGTTAGGCGAGAGCACATCGAAGTCTGTATACTTTAAATTTCAGACTCCTTCTCGCTCCAATTTTTTGTTCAGAGCAGACTCAGCCTAAGGGGTATTTACTTCAGCAGTTGTGCTTTGATTTTTGGTACAATAGGGATATGATTTTTCAGTGCTTCTAAGGTTGGTTTCATCCATTCCTAGTATTTGAGGTGTCACCCTTTAAATGGTTGAAAGGGCCAAGAGAATGTAAGCTCTCACCCCACCAGGAGGTCTGTTCATACAGGGCCAACAGCTAAGTAAGGCCTTGCTCTTTCATTGGCTTCTTGGCCCCTTCTTAGCATGGTTCATCTTCCCTCTCCTTGCCTATAGAAAAGTAACTACATCAGTGTCCCAGGCATGTTTTCCGTGGCATGACTAAGTTCTACACTTACCTCCAGTGTTATTAATGTTATTAAATAACCATACCTCCACTCCTAATAGTTGTATTGTTTTGAAATCATCTAATCATACCTTCATTTTTCTTTGTGGACCCAGTTAGAGATGAGGAGGCCCAACATCCCGTAACGACCTAGTAAAGCTATCCTGCGTTTGAGGTCACTTCCTAAATTGTTCGTCTTAGGGGCTCTTTCTATCTTTAGCTACTGGCAGGTGCCTTTCAGGAATGTCCAGGGTTTGAGCTCCTGGATATTTTACTCTCTTCCTCTGTTAGAATAGTTGGGGCTCCAGTAATGCTCTGTGATCTAATAACAAGTAAAATAACCCTCCCTTTCCTCCCTGCCTCTTACACAAGAGGATCCCTCTTCTACCAGTGTAAGCAGTATAGTTACTACAATTTTAACTCTACCCACTGTTCCTATATTTTATTTTATTTTTTAAATTTAATTTTTATTAAATCATAACTGTATACATTTATGGGGTACAATGTGATGATTTGATATATGATGTGGAATGCCTAAGTCAAACTGATTAGCATAACCATCACCTCACTTATTTTTTTGTGGTAAAGACACTTTATACTCTTAGTTGTTTTGAAATGTACCCTTGCATTGTGCACATTAGGTGAGATCCCACCAAATACCCTCCCTCCACTTGCCCTCCCCTCTCCCGCTCCTACATTTTCAAAATGAATCCATTTACTTCTTGCTTTGTAAAGGCAGAATGTTTTAGGTACAATTTTTTATATTTACTTTTAAATTTCTGGGTTTATAATAATTTATCGAATCTTTTTGTATGTTGGATGATATTTGATCTCTTGTTACCCAGAACTCGTATCATGAAGGCCACATGGTGATATGGGACCAGGGTGGAGGGGTTAGGGAATGAATCTGAGAAGTTAGTAGCTCCACAGTTCCTCCTTGGCTTTAGAACTGGAGAAATTTCTGCACAAGAGAAAGAAAAACACAGGAGCAACCAGTGCAGATACCTAGTGATATCTGATGCTGCACATTGAAAAGCCAAGCCCCGGTGTTCTGCAGGGGCCCACAGCCTCTATGTGTTACAGCAGTTATATGAACAGACAGCAGCTAAGGCAGCAGTTGCACCAGACTTATGTTATTTTGGGCCCCCAAAACAAAGCCTTGTGCCTATTTCTCAAGACTTCTTGGCTGTGCACTAAGCAGACACCTCTTCTTACCAGTTATGAAATAGTAGATATGGGGTAGGGCAATAGTTAGGGAACAGATATCTCTTTGGATTGGAGGGCCTGGGTTGTCTGACATGGCTCCAAGGCCAAACATGGGCTTCCTAACACTTGCCCCGAATCTAGACCCAAGTTATGTTGTTGAAAAAGAAAGGGTGAGCAGACATTTGTGGGGATGTAGGACATGAGTAACTGCAACATCTCCCTATTCACACATTTTATGTTCTCGTTAAGTCTGAGAAAGATACCAAAGAAGAAATCCTGAAGGCTTTCAAGCTCTTTGATGATGATGAAACTGGGACTATATCGTTCAAAAACCTGAAACGTGTGGCCAAGGAGTTGGGCGAGAACCTGACTGATGAGGAGCTACAGGTTTGTGATGTGTCAGATTCACCTTTAGGTTTTTTGCAACATTTTGAAAATTTTTTTCCAGAGCTAGTCTTATTCTGTTGCCCTGGGTAGAGAGAGTGCTGTGGTGTCATAACTCATAGCAACCTCAGATTCTTGGGTTCAGGCCATCTTCTTGCTTTAGCCTCCTGAGTAGCTGGGGCTACAGATGCCTGCCACAATAGCTGGTTGGTGTTTATATTTTTAGTAGAGACAGGGGTCTTGTTCTTGCTCAGTTTGGTCTCAAACTCTTGAGCTCAAGGAATCCTCCTACCTTGGCCTTCCAGAGTGATGAGACTACAGGTGTGAGCCACTGTGTCTCCCTGATTTGCAGCTTTCCTGAGTTACATTTTCTTTGCTGTGAGCACCTCTTTGAAGGAAAGGTAGTGTACTCTTGTCCTTCTGCTGACAACTTAATTCTCCTTTGATAGTCTGACAAACCTATGAACCTTGCTTCCAGAAAAATGTACACATGTATAATTTTACTTAACTATCTTAAGTTTCAGGGATCCCTCTAGTCAAGATGATCTTCAATCTCTCTTCCAGATGATATGACAAAGTATGACTGGGTTTTCTTATAACGTTTCAGGAAATGAGCTATTATAAAAAGTGGCATGTTGACATTGAGTGGGTTATAATTATCTATTCATGTAGCATTATTGAAAGTCTATTGCTTAATCACCTTTTAGTTTAGTTTATGAATTGATCCAACTTGTATCCTACTGCCATGCAGGAAATGATTGATGAAGCTGACCGAGATGGAGATGGTGAAGTCAACGAGCAGGAGTTCCTGCGCATCATGAAGAAGACCAGCCTGTACTGAGGTCGGCATCTTCCACTGCGAGCACATGCAGCAACAGTAGTGCCTGCCATTGTGTGAGATTTGGCTTTTGAGAACCCAAACTATTTTTCCCTTATTGACCTCCCTGTATGAGTTTAGTAGTGACCTCGAATCTATTTTAGACTTTTTGGGGAAGTGTTCTTTGATATTACAGTAAAATGACATGCTGGTGAATTTTCAAACATAAAACGAGAGCACATTAGAGTGGAGAAGGGGTCTTAGGCTTTGAGCACCTGCCATTTTGCCTTGTGTTGTTTCATTCTTGCCATGCTTTCCCACCTATATGGAAACACAGAATGACTTCTTAGACAAGCACATATTGTACCTGTGTCACCACAAGCACTGGGCATTCTTCAGTAGTTCCAGTTTTTAGTTGATGCCTGAATGTAGTTTTCTCTCACAAAAATGAGTGGACTCTAGCACTGGGATTTGGATGTGCGTTACTGCTATTTTGTTTTAACAATAAAACCTTTCTTAGTTTCAATCTTTGTTCTCTAAGGGTGAGTTCTTTAGCCTTGATTATGAGTTCATCTTCTCAACCATTGTATTGAAGGCAGCCTGTTGGATATAAAATCCTTAGCAGCTTGTGGACAGAAAATGAAATATTCCTTTGCTACTTTCTTGGCATGAATTATAGCCTTGGGAACCCGTGGATTTGTAAAACTGGTAGAATTTCCATTTTACCTAAGCCTAAATGATGCCCTAAAAATAGCATCAACAAAGTGTAAGGCCAAAAAAGAGTCTTGTTGGTAATTTGTGCTTGCATAAAACAGGGACAGTGAGGCCATTCTGATGCTAGGATGGATTCAGTCAGCTTCTATGAATTTATGTGTTTATGGTAGCTCATAGACTCTTGAGGTTGGGTTGGGCTCAGTGACCCTGTCTGGCTGCCCTCTTGGCCCTGCACAGGACTACTGACAAGAGAGGCCCTGGTAGGTGGCATTAAAGTCTCTGTTCTGGGGTAACAGTGAGAAGCTAGGAGGGATGAGGGGGCATGGAAAATGAACAACAATTATGGAATGTTCATTTATTCACACATGATTTCTGGGGGCTTCCTAGTTACCTGGGGATAAGGTTGCCCAATTTAGCTAACGAAAGAAGAAAATCTGGGCAAATTTGAATTTCTGATGAAAAATGAATTTTTAAAAAATTGTAAGTAGAGCCCTGAGTTTTTGTTATTTGTTTATTCATTGTTAATCTGAAATTCAGATTGATCTGGGCATTACGTATAGTAGTTGGCAGCCCTCCTTGGGGTGCTGGAATCCTGAAGGACATGAGGTTCCAGGGATGTGAGCTCTACTAAGCCCCCAAACCAGCCTCATGTGGAGGGGGCAGTCATTGAGAAATGCTCAGACTAGCCTCAGCTCTGGGTTCTCATGTGCCCCTCCACTTCTGCCTGGGCAGTTTGGGGTGAGCTACTTCTCCAGGTGCCTGGAGTTTCTTGTCTGCAGCAGGGAGAAGGGTTGTGTTTAACTCAGAGTCACTGAAGTGTGAATAAAATTCACACAAAGGACCTGACTGGTAGGGGTTCAGGAGCAAGGGGGGTTCACTAATGTTTAGTCTCACTCTCATTCCTTTGTAGTCCTTATCACGTAAGCTTTGTTGTTAAATATGGATTCATGAAGCTTTTCTGATTACTGTCCTCAATGTTAATTGACAGCATTTCCTGGAAGGATTTGACCTTTGCTGTCTTGGTGTTTACTAATAGGCATTGTTTTTTTAAAAAATTAATTTTTAAAATTGACAAAACTGTATAGTGTGATGTTTTGCAATAAGTGTACATTGTGGAATGGCTAAATTCAGCTAATTAACCACCCTGGAAACATTCTTGTCTTCTGCATAATGTTCCCATAAATGAAAACCCCTCAGGAATCTCTTAAGGACAGAGAGTGGCCAGCATCATGCTATCCCTAAGGATAGGAACATGCTAAGCTGGGTCTGCAAGTGGCTTGATGGGGCTTGGGAATAGAGAGGGAGCAGAGTCAGTGAGTTGGTGGGAGTCAGCCATGTAGGACTGGACCAGAGCTGTAGGGAGTCAAGAAGATGGAGCAGAGGGAACTAGGGAGTTCATGTGGAGGCAGATGAGAGTGCTAGAAAGACTGGGCAGAAGTAGATGGCAAAGGAGCTGGGGTCAGTTCATGTGGATCAGGACTAGGAGAGCTAGGGGAATGGTGGTGCATGGGGGCAGAGAGAAGAGGTTAGTGCATGTACGGGTGTTCCAGAGGGGTACAGGGGATTAGAGGAGGGAAGAGAGTGAGAGGGAGCAGGGGTAAGTTCATGTGAGTCTGGTAGAGTTTCTGTAGGGGGTGGCCATGTGGTGGGGAGGTGGGGGATAGGATGAACCAGGAGCAAGGACCGTTCAAGTGCGGCAGGCCCAGGGTGCAGGAGGGGCATGGAGAGTTGATGGGGAGTTACAGTGAGCAGAGGTCGCTTCATGTGGGTGTACCAAGAGATGTATGAGTTTGGCTGATGTGAGCAAGAGAGGCAGGCACGGCCAGTTCCTTTCTGGGGAGGGGAAGTGGAGTGAAGTGAGGTGCACGGCAGGGGAGGGAAAGGAAGGGAGCAGAGGGGTCAGCCCTTGTGGTTGGGCTAGAGAGATGTGGAGATCAGGGCTGGAGGGGCAGAGAGCTGTACGGGAGTAGAGTGGCATTCTGACCTAGAGAGGACAGAGGTTGGTTCAAGTGAGGGCGAACCAGAGAATTCAGTTGAAGTTGGGGGGAAAGAGGAGGGAGTGTACCAGAGATCGCCTACGTGGACTGGGGAATAGAGGGAGCAGAGCTTAGTTCACGTGAAGATGGAGCAGAGAGGTGGAGGGGCATGGGGAGCAAGAGAGGGCACTTAACATTGGACTGCGACTGTGCGGACTGCTGCAACTGGAAGAGTTCTTGCCCTCTGCCCACAAGAAGGAATTCAAGTGCAAGGGCATGAGTGAGAGAAACAATAAACATGAAGCATAACAGAAGTAGAGATATTTTGAAAACAGTATGCTCTTAAGAAAAAATGTAAGAACAGATTGATCCAAGAAGGGATAGTTCCACCCTGGGGTTAGGGCCTGTCCTTTTAGGCTGATCCCTAATAATCTGCTCAGTGTGGGGTGGAGAAATGGGTGGAGGATTCCAGGGTCCTCCTCTTTCTTGACCTTGTTTGGTATCTTCAGTTCTGTCCTAGTGTCAGGGGCATGCTAGGAGTGGGCGGTTCCCTTATGTAATTCCGTTATAATTGAGATAATGAGCAAAATTGTCAGATAGTGGTCATGTTTCTTGCTCAGCTGATTTCCACATCCCAACCCTGCTCTTTCCTTCCCCAGCCTCAAGCCAAAGTTAGTTTATATGGGGCTGGACCAGAGGGATCTAGGGGCAGCGGCAAGGATGGCAAGGGAGCAGAATTCATTTTGTGTGTCTCCTTGAAAGAAATGTCCAGTGTATTAGTCCTTTTTTGCTCCATGGTGTTAGAACTATGAGCAGCTGGAGCCATTGGTGGGCATGCTTGGTATCAATGTCAGTAGACTGTCCCTAAGGAGGCTGTGTAAAGAGAGAAGGGAGTTCAAGTTGCCCTCACCGTGAGGCATTGGCCAAGAGGTGAAGGGCTAAAATGCAGACTGGTGTCACTAGGACCCTCTTGAGGGTCTTTCACACTCTATCAGATTTTAAATTCTTTCTTTTGGGCTGTTTTTATTTTGTAAGTTCTATGATTATGGGAAAGACCGAAAAGAACATGCATGTTATCAGTTTTTGGTTAATGACCTCTTTGGGAAGCCCAGTACTTAGACTGTGAGATTTGACCCAGGTCTTTCAGTGACCATGTAGCCACATGAAAGGGCTAAGGGCAACTCCACCATTCACTGGGAGAAATTTCCCTCAAGTGAAATCTGGGTTTTCTGAGAGAGATGTCCTTCCAAACATAACCTCAACTGCCAGGGACTCTGACTCTTTGGCTAATCTCAAAACTCAATCCTAGAACAACTCTTCTCTCAAGGGAGCTCCTGTTTTCAGTGACAACTGTGTGCTGGGGCTGCTCACCTTGATTTTATGTTATTGCCACACTTTCAAATATTAGAATTTTGGCAGTACACTAAAAGGAAGCAATACACACTGAAAACAACAGTTCAGCAACAATTGCCACTTAGTCACTGCTCCATAGAAAATGGCTAGTAATCAGCCTGCTATATACTTAGTTGCCCTTCACTTTGACTGCAACTACTTGCTGTCTGGTGGTGCTCACCTACCCAGTCCCTCTAACACCACTGTGATGTGTCCTCCACTTCACGTCTCAGTTCACCTGCATGCTGGACGTTCTGGAATAGCCTGCATCTTCCATTGTAGCCACAGTAATCAGTCTGTATTGACAGAAGTTGAGAAGCAGTGATGCCATCCTCGTGTGCCATGCTGAAATATATCAGACAGATTTGATGACCGAAATCTTTGTCAGCAGCCCCCAAAACTCTTAAGGGAGTGCTAGGCTTATTTCTGAGAACATTGCCTTCAGCACTGGATGTATCTAAATTTACCCTCACCTCTAGCTTTTCTCCCCACACTCCTGGTCGTCTTACATTCCAAGCTTCGCCTTAACCACTGCATTTGGCTTTTAGCTTTCTGATGTCAGTTTCATTTTCGTTCTCCTCTCTGTTCCACCAAGTATGTTACCAAGACTTTCCCTACAATATTCACTCCGATAATACTTCTTCCTTTTTCATTTCCAAAGCGACCACCTCAACCCAAATTTGCATTGCTGCAATGTCCTCCTAGCTGAGATCTCTGTCCTGTCTTTTCCCAAGACAGTCAGCAGTCCCATCTTTCTCACACTCAGGAAAGTGGCATGAGCTTTAGACTCAGTTACACCTAGTTCAAATCCTAACTCTTCTATTCAGCAGTTTTGGCCTTGTAGAAAAGGACTTAACCCTCTTGAGTCTCTGTTTGCTCATCTAGAAAACAGGGGTGCTATGAGGGCAGAGGGGGATCACAGTTGTTGAATGAGTAGTGTGGAGCCTAATGTCTGGTGGGTGGCTGGGTGTGACAATCTACTCCTCATGGCCACCAGTGTTCACTGTCCGCTAATTAGCCTGTTTTACCCCACAACTTGCATGCTGTGTTTTTACTAAGTGCCTATGTGTGTTACCCTTGAGATAGAATCAGTTTCTACATATCCATTCATGCCTCTGCTGTTGGCCTCCTCATCTTATCCCCAAATCGGTCTTCTCCATATGAAACTCCTCCTTAGAGTTCCCTCTTTCAGGAAACTTTTGATTGTGAGCAGAGGACTGCTTCCCAGCTGGGGAAGACAGCAGTCTTGCAGATATGTCCCTTGCCACTAGGTGGGGTACTAGGACAGAGGCCCCAAGGCAGCGCTACTGAATCTCCTGCTGGCCAAGAGGGCAGTGATCCTGAATAGCCTGAGCAAGATGAAGAGGCTGCCACAGTGGTAAGAATCCTGGCAGGGCTATATACCCCTTGGAAAAGGCTACCAGATGTGGGCACTGATGGAATGACAGCTCTTTTGGATGGATGCCCTATTAAGTCTAATTAAAAGACAGAAAAATGACATGTTTGCATTTCTGATTGTGTGCTATCAAAATTGTTTACCAACTGCATGGGCTTACTAAGGTTCCCTGACTATACTGAACACTTCTCAAAGGGAGAGCACAGGTGCACCTTTGATTTTTTTGGAGGCAGGTTTTGCACCGGATGCGGGGCTTCATCCATCAGCAGGCTTACTCCTTCACTAAGTTTGCTGATCCTATAGCAAATGTCTATTTGCTCATTACAACTTTGTAGCATTTTGTGTCTCTTTTTCTTCCTGGCCATTATCCCTTGTTGCGGGTTGAATTGTGAACCCCTATGTTGGAGTTCTAACCCCAGGACCTCAGAATGTGATCTTATTTGGAGACAGAGTCTTTATAGAGGTGATAAAGTGAGTTTATTAAGGAGGGCCCTAATCCAATATGATTGATGTCCTTATAAAAAGAGGACGTTCAGACACAAAGACAAGTAGAGGGAAGATGATGTGAAGAAACACAGAAGATGTCATCTACAAGCCCAGGAGAGAGGCCTGGAGTACAGCCTGCCCTCAGCCCTTAGAAGGTACCAGCCCTGCTGACACTTTGATGTTCAACCTCCAGAACTGAATTAGATGATCGTTTTTGTTGTTTAAGCCCTCCAGTCTGTGGGACTTTGTTATGGCAGCCACAGAAAATTCATACATCCTAATCTCCTATTGAAAAACTTCCTCTGTTACCCCCAGAGTGTCCTGACTGGAAGTGTACATAGTGATTCTGAGGAAAAAAATCCTAAATTTGGAATTTGTGCCACAGAACACATTATTACATGGACACTGAATATGGCCCCTCCTGTGCAATCAGTGAGCTCCTGGGGGTGTGCAGCCTCACATCTGGAAGTTTTTTCACAACTTGGAGTCTTAGTGTGAACATGCACATGAGGCTGTGTCCTTGTGACCTGTTGGATGTAGGAAAATACTTGTGCAAATACTTCCAAAAGGCACATTGATGATTAAAAACTGCTTCAGTAAAGCATGAGAGGGGTGAATGAGTTGAGGCAGGGCAACAGAACCTCTGATATTATTGGTGGTAGGTTTGTTGTTCTAATTTATATACGGTTTGAGAGAAATGCTTTCAGGATGAACCAGGCTGTCTGAAAGAACAGACAGCAATCTCATAAGAGGCATTGTGGGGTAGCAGTGAAATGGCTCTGGAGCTAGACTTCTGGGTCCCATCATTGGCTGCACTCTAACTACTGAATGAGCTCCAGTTACCTGAACGCTCAGTACCTTGTGTTTTTCATCTGTGAGGTAGCATGTGGATATTAGTATAACCTACCTCAAGGGAGTTGTGGGATTAAATAAGCTAATATGTTTAAAAAGCTTAGAACATCCTGGCACAATAAAAAGTTGTTGAATGAATGAGTTTAGAATTTGGCTGCAATCTTCAACTATAGGGCTGAGGATTTATGTCATTAGCCCCAGTGCTCCAATTTAGGGGTATGCCTTCAAAATGAGGTTTCTTAACCTGGGCACTCAGACTTTAGGAGTCCATGAATTGGCCCAAGGAGCTTCTTAAATCTTCTGAAATGACGTGGATAATTTGTGAGCAATTTTTGTCAGATTTATTCAAAGAATCCAAGAGTCAAAAAAGATTCACAGTCACTGCCTTGGAATTGAACATCACTATTTGGGGTATGGAGAAAAATATTCAAACCCATAGCACTGTGTCATAGTAATGTGTGTGTATGTGTGTGTGAATGTGTGTGTTGCATTTGGAGGAAGCACCTACTTTTGAGATCTTTTGTCCACACCACCATTTCCTGAGATCTGCCTGTTTCCTGGTCCTGCTTGGATTTTTCCAGTGAGGCAGCTCTAGCACTATTTCCATGTTATCCCTGAGGGTATGAGACTGTTGCTTCCCTTACTACTCAGAGGCCTGGGGATCTCTGTGATGCTGTCTCTGTCACATCTAGACATTCCCTGCAACCATTCACTTCTTGGAGCCTCTGGGATCTAGCAACTTCACCAGTCGCCTAGATTTCCTCCTCTTTGTCTTCCCTCCCCTCCAACATTTTTTAGCTTGAAGATCAATCTTCTTGAAGGAAAAATGCCAACAAAAGAGGATTTATTTTCTTCCAAGAAATTGCTCTTGCACTTCCTTACGCTGACTGAAAGCCATTTTACTTATCTGTCTTTAGCATTTTTTGAAAGCTTCAATTCATTTTGGGCTTCAGTCTTCCTAAAATTATTCTTTTGCGTCCACGTCATTGTGTGTGTGCTTTTTATCCATCATTAGATCTTTCCTCTCTTTTTATCTTTTGTATTCATTCATTTATCTACTCACTTACAAAATATTTAGCATTTACTCTGGCCCAGGCACTGTAGTGAAGAAAATCAAGTCTCTGACTGTACGAGATGTACATTCTAATGAAGAGGACAGACAGAACACAAGCTCAAGAAGATATAGAAGGGTAAGGAGGTAGAAAAGGATGAAGGCGGTGCTGGTTTGATCAGAGAAGGCCTTGCCATGGACATGATATTTCAGCAAAGACTTGAAGCCTGGTGGAGAATGGGGGAAAGAAACCCAGGCAGAGGGAGCAGAAATTGCAAAGGCCCTGAGGCAACAACAGTATTGGCACAAGTGAGGAATGATGAAGGAGTGGTTGCCAGAAGGAGGCGGGGGGGGGGGCAGGGTGGGCCTCATAAAGCTGCTAAGTAAAGGTTATGTTCTATGGGAGATGGGGAGCCATTACAGGGCTCAGAGCAGGAAGGTGATGTGACTTCCATCCGCACTGCGTTGTCTTTCTCTCCTGTTTGGCTTACATGCTCTCTTTTCTTAATTTATCTGACTTAGAATTTTTTTTCTTGAGATGGAGTCTCACTCAGTCACCTCGGGTAGAGTGCTGTGAGCTGTGATGCTCAAACTCTTGGGCTCAAGCTGTCCTCTTGCCTCAGCCTGCCTGGTAGCTGGGACTACAGGCACCCACCAAATGCCTGGCTAGTTTGTCTATTTTTAGTAGAGATGGGGGGGTCTCTCTCTTGCTCAGGCTGATCTCAAACTCCTAAGCTCAAGTAATCTACCTGCCTTGGCCTCACAGAGTGTTAGGATTACAGGTGTGAGCCACTGTGCTGGGTCTCATGACTTTAGAATTTTGATCATCTATATTGCCCATCAAAGCAATTGCTTAAATGCACCACAGCTTCCTGCTATAGATTTAGGTCCCCCAAAAGGCCCATGTAATCATTGATTTTATGTGTCAAGTTGACTGAGCCACAAGGTGCCCAGATATTTGGTCAAACATCATCCCAGGTGTGTCTGTGGAGGTGTTTTTGAATGAGATTAGCCTTTGACTTGGTAGACTAAGCAAAGCAGATCACCCTCCCCATTGTGGGTGGGCCTCATCCAATCAGTTGAAGGCATAAATAGAACAAAGACACTGACTTTCTATTAAGAGAGAACTTCTTCTGTCTGAAGGCCTTTAAACTAGTCATCAACTTTTTCCTGCCTTTGGACTTGAACTACAACATTGGCTCTTTTTTTTTTTTTTTTTTTTTTGGAGATAGTCTTACTCTGTCACCTAGACCAGGGTGCAGTGTCACCATCATAGCTCACTACAACCTCAAATTCTTAGGTTAAAGCCTCCTGAGTATCTGGAATTATGTGTGAACACCACTTCTCAGGACTAATTTTTCTGCTTTTTTGTGGATACAGGGTATCACTCTTGCTCAGGTTGGTCTCAAACTTCTGATCTCAAGTGATCCTCCCACTTTAGCCTCCCAGAATGCCAGGATTGTGTGATCACCATACTTGTCCCTCTTCCTGAGTCTTGAGCCTGCTGGGTTTGATACTGAAAGTAGACCATCAGCTTTTTAGGCCTTAGAAGTTAGGACTGGAACTACATCATCAGCTTTCCTGGGTCTTCAGCTTTCTAGCTCACCCTGCAGATCTTGGCACTTGCCAGCCTCTATAATGGTGTTAGTAAATTCCTTACAATAAATTTATTTACCTATCCATACATCTCTGTCTACAAAATATATATTATGTAAATATAAGTGTATATTTATAATATCTTTATATACATTTAAATATATATTATTCTTTACAATATCTAGCCCTCCTAATTGGCTGCTGCTGCAGAGACCCTTGCCTAACACAGCCAGCAGAGGGCAGTCTCTCACTATTCACTGCTATTTCTTCTATGAGTCCTATTGGATCCCTGTTTTCTTCAAAGAGGAGAAATTCTTCCTAATTCTTTTTTTTCCAAAGGAAGGTGATCTCAGAGAAAAAGAGGAGCAAAGAGTTATTGGTATATTTGAATGAAGATAGTCCAGAATAGGCCTGAGATGATGCAGGCAATGCACATGGCATGAGGGAGACACCAAACCTCAGCTACGGTGACATTACCCAACACAGCCTGCTCTTCCTGGTAACGAAGATGTAGGGTACAATCTTAGAAGTGGAAAGGGTGGAAATAAGGAGGGACTCTGACAGAGCATACATACTTTATGCATAACCTTTTCACACACGTGAGAAGAGAACTACAGAGAACAAGGCCTGGAAGGATGCACACCAAACTTTTTTCCTTTTTTCCCCCCTTTTTTTCATATACCAAACTTTTAACAGTGGTTTTCTCTGGAGAGGGGAAGGAATGTGGAGGTAGCTGCAGTGAAATGAATTTTTTCCTCTTATTCTGTTCTGGATTGAGGCTCTTAGAGCAAAATTATATTCATGTATGACATTTGTTTATTTATTTACTTATTTTGAGACAGAGTCTCACTATGTCACCCTCAGAAGAGTGCTGTAGCATCACAGCTCATAGCAATCTCAGACTCTTGGGCTGAAGCGATTCTCTTGCCTCAGCCTCCCAAATAGCTGGGACTATAGGCGCCTGCCATAATACTTGGCTATTTTTTTTTTTTTTGGTTGCAGTTGTCACTGTTGTTTAGCTGGTCTGGGCTAGATTTGAACCTGCTAGCCTTAGTGTATGTGGCTGGCGCTGTAACCACTGTGCTATGGGTGCTGAGCCCAGGTATGACTTTTATATATTTAAAAATATTCTTAGATACCACTTTACATGTGCTAGGATGGCTATAATAAAAAATAAGGAAAATAGCAATTGTTGGTAAGGACATGGAGAAATTGGAACCCTGACTTATTGCTGGTGGGAATGTAAAATGTTGCAGCTACTTTGGAAAATAGTATGGTGGTTCCTCAGAAGGTTAAACATAGAATTACTATATGATCCAGAAATCCTATTTCTAGGTATATATCCAGAAGACTTGAAAGCAGGGACTTAAAAAGATATTTTTACACCAATGTTCATAGCAGTATTACTGACGATCACCCAAAGGTGGAAATCCAAGTGTCCATTAACAGTTGAGTAAATAAGCAAAATGAGATCTGGCCATACAGTAGGATATTATTCAGCCATGAAAAGGGAGGGAATTCTGAAACACACTACAACATGATGGAATATAATAACATGTGTAGTGAAAAGAGCTAGACACAGAGGACAAACATTATATGATTCCACCTCATACTTTGTATGAGGTAGCCATAATAGGCAAATTCATAGGGATAGAAAGTAGGCTAGAGAGTACCAGAAGCTCAGGGGGAGGAGGAAGAGGACCATTATATTACTATTTAATGGTACAGATTTTTTGTTGGTAATGAAATTGTTTTGAGTATAGGTGGTGTTGATAGTTACACAACATTGTGAATATATTTAATTCCACTGAATTATATACTCATGGATGATTAAAATGATAAAGATTATGCTATGTATATTATCACAATAAGAATCCTGAGAAAAACTCTTAAGAGAAAGAGGTGTTATACTGTTACATCAGTTGTACCCTTTTGCAAAGAGAGAAAGAGTAGATTCTAAGAACTAAAGAGGGGCAGCCTCAGTTTTACAGGTGGTGTGGTTGTATGAAGTACCAAACGCTTTCTCATAGCTGGAAATAGAAAGAGGAGACATGAGGATACACTGTCCTTCAGTTCACAAGAAACTCCACAAGTGCTTGACTTGTTCTATTACCGCTTGTCATTGTGATCTTACGGTCTGGTTCAGTGAGTGGTGCTCTGTGGGCACTTGCTAAGTGTTTGTCGAATGTACACATGAATGTACGAACCTCTGTGGCTTCCTACTAATCTACTTGAAAAATTCTCTTTCCTATCATTCTGAGCCCTATTTTCAATTATTTGATGCACAATTAGAAGCACAAGCTTCTAATTGGTTGTCATTAGCATAGAGAGAGTATACTAATTGGGCCAAGTTAAAGTGCTGCATCAAGCAAATCCTGTACCTCAGTGAGCTAACTCAATAAAGGATTATTTTTCACTCATGTTATAGTTCAAAGGTTGTGGGAGTGGGCTAGGTTGGAGGTCTATGTAGGTTCTTTGGGGCCCAGCTTCCTCTTGTCCAGTAGCTCCAGGGGTTCCTAGGCACTCAGATATTTCCAATGTTTTTTTTTTTTTTGAGACAAGTTCTCACCCTGTCACCCTGGGTAGAGTGCTGTAGTATCACAGCCCACAGCAACCTCCAACTCTTGGGCTTAAGTGATTCTCTTGCCTCAGCCTCCCAGGTAGCTGGGGCTACAAGGGCCAGAATCAATGCCTGGCTAGTTTTTCTATGTTTAGTAGAGACAGGGACTTGCTCTTGCTCAGGCTGGTCTCCACTAGCTTTTTTTGTACCTGGCTGGCAGATAAGTGAAGAAAAAAAATGTGGGAGATCATGTGTGAGGTTTCAGTGGCCAGACCTGCCAGTGTCAAACATCTCTTCTCCCAACATCTCATTGGTCATCTCATTGGAGTCACATGGCTACAGGTAATCAAAAGGTATTCTGGGAAATGTGGTCCAGCTACATGGAAGAAAAGGAAATGGTGTTTAGTGAACACGTATCACAGGTAATGATGGAAAATGTAGATTTAGAAATGTGCTCCTGGGGAAACTACAGTTAACCTGCTAGGGGAAGGCAGCCCTGCACTGAAATCCCAGGAGCTCAAGTGTGTAAGATATGGGAGGAAGAGGAGAGGCAAAGAAGGGAGATTGAAAGTAAGGAAAGTGACTATAGGAAGCCCAAAAGGATGGAAGGGAACAGAAGCAAGGGGAGAGTGTGTCAAAAGAGAGGAAGTGGTCAACTGTGTCAAGGAGGTAAAGGCTAGAATCTGGCCTTTGGATTTAGCAACAGAAAGCTCATTGGTGGCCTCAGCAAGAGCAATTTCTGTGGCAGGGTGGGAACAGAAATAAGATTGTAGCATCTTGAGGCTGCAAAGTGAATGAAGAAACAGAGGATCGTATGTAGAAACTTTTTGAGAAACTTGACTGTGAGTGAGTGGCAAGAGATAGGATAGTTGCTAGTGGCCATGTGGATGTGGTGGAGGTGGGTTGTCTTTTTAATGGAAGAAACTTGAGAATGTTTGGATAATAAAGGAAAGGAACCATGGTAAATAAAATCTCAGGTCTAGGCCCAGGAATGAGTAGTTGGACTACTGAAAGAGGAAAAACAGTCTTAAAACAGACTCAAGTGCATATGGCAATTTGGTTTATGGTAGAGGTGGAATTAAACAGTGATGTGAAGTGATAGGCTATTTACAGGACAAACAGGCAGGCATCTATGTATATGGTCATCTATGCATGTGTGTACTTTTCTTTCTCCAAAAAGCGTTTAAAACAGCTTACAAAAATACATTCTAGTAGACAACAGAATAAAACAAGTGTTTAGAGAGTGAGGAAATGGCATGTTGGCTCAGTGAGGGGCAAGCATTCATTTAGATTTTATAATTTTATGTATCTCTTTGATACTGACTACTTTAAATATCAGTGCTAACCTGATTTTAGATACTTCAATCAATTAGTGCTGTGATCTATGATGGATAATTTTGGTTATGTAACTGGTTCTGCAATGTACCATTTCAGGCAGAGATTCACATTTATTCTGGATATTGCTCCAAAAAATCATGCTGTTCCTGCTCTTGGCTCCATGTATTGTGCAATGGCCTTTGACCACAAGCAATAAAACCTGCCATGAACGTTAAGACAGGCACTGACTGTTCTGGCCTCATAAATAGCTTCTAAGTCAGACAACAAGCTCAATTTCATTTCTCTATAATCATATCTTGTTCCTGACCCCAGATGGCACCCTAGAAGCCATCTTTTGGTGTATTTACTCTGAAATCTTTCTCCTAAGCCTTTGGATACCCCTTAGCCACTGCATATCCTCATGCCTACAATGCCTCTTTATTTCCTGTCTCCTCTTAGCAGACTTCTTATTCTACAAGACCCAGCTTGTCACATGCTCTAGAGAACCTTCCTCTTTCTCTCTCTCTTTCTTTTCTTTCATTCATTCTTTCTCTCTCTTTCTTTCTTCTCACCTTCCTTCATTCCTTTCTTGCCGCCCTCCCTCCTTCTTCCTTTCTTTTTCTTTTGTTCTTCTCCTTTCCCTCCCTCCCTCCCATCTTTTCTTCTGTTTTAGAGACGAGGTCTCACTCCATCACCCAAGTTGGAGTACGGTGGCTTGATTATGCGTCACTATACCTCAAACTCCTGGTCTCAAGAGATCTTCCCCTTCAGCCTCCCCAAATGCTGGGGTTATAGGCATGAGCCACTATGCTGGTGTGGGAGAATCTTTAGAGACTCCTCCAGGCTGGATTGGTATTACTCTGTGCTTTCCTAGTCCACCTTCTTCATCATAGCTCTTGTCTTGCTGGGTTAGAAGGGTTATCTACCCCATTGACCTTGTTCTTCAACTCTATTCTTGAGGCCTAATATGTGGTTTGGGCAGAGTTGGCCCAGTATGCATGTAACTCTCAGAGCAGAGAGGTAGGATGTTGATGTAAAAACTAGCATGATGGTTACATTGGAGTGTATATTTGTTAAAATTTTAATTAGGCTTGACATGTAAAATCTGTGAAATTTATTGTATATACACTATTACCTCAATAAAGCACCATTAAGTTATTTTTTTGTTTAAAAAAGAAAAAAAGAAGAAAGCAATTTCCCTATCTATCTATCTGTAGTTACTTTTGCTTTCTAGGAGAATAGCATGGTTTTCTCTGGGTAGATAACACTTTGTGTAGGAAGATACCTGGCTTCTTGGTGTTGAAAGGAGAGAGTCAAAGATAGCAGAATTGCTCCTCTATGGAAAGGCAACAGAGTCAGAGATCTCTTGGTGTAGCCACTTTCATACTAAAGAAAGGGTGTCCCTCTAATGCTGAAGTGTTCGAGAACCCCATGTGACTGCCACTTTGATGTGAAAGTAGGCCTTTCACATCTACTTTTGTGTTTGTTCATTGAGACAGTGTTGATATGGCGCTAGAGCCCATCTGTCAAAGTATCCAAACAGAGAAGTCCTCTCAGCTTGGAGCAGGGGTGCAAGCCACAGGGAAGCTTTGAGAAACTGGAACTGAGGCATAAGTGTGCTAGTGATGAGACTGGGGGAAGCAGAGGGATGGGCATGCCCAGGAAGGGGCTCCTGAAGTTCTGATTTAGACGAGTTGTAAACATGGACTTAGGGCAGCAGTTCTCAACCTGTAGGTTGCGACCCCTTTTTAATAATGAAAATACATTGCAGCATTAGGAAGGTTGAGAACCACTGGCTTAGCGGGTCACACAAAGCTGAGCTCAAGTCCTAACATGGCTGCCTAGCAGCTTGTGTGACCCTAAGCAAGACAGTTAACCCCTCAGAGTCTTGTGTCCCTCCTCTGTAAAACGGTCATAGGCTTTACCTCAAAGGGACAAGAGGAGTGAAGACCATTGTGTGGGTGCTCCAGCTGCTATGACAAAGTGCCACAGACCAGATGGTCTAACCCAAAGACATTTATTACATCCCCATTCTGGAGGCTAAACATCTGAGTGATCACTGTGTAGGCAGGGCTGGTTCCTTCTGAGGCCTCTCTCCTTGGCGTATTGATGCTGCCTTCTCCCTGTGTCTTTAACTGTTGTCCTTCTGTGTGTTCCCATGTCCTGATCTAATCTCCTCTTCGTATATGGGCAACCAGTCATCTTGGATTAGGGCTGACCCAAATGACCTAATTTAATTTGAATCACTTCTTTAAAGGCCCAATCTGCAAATGCAGTCACATTCTGAGATCCTGGGGGTTAATATATGAATTTGGGGGACATAAGTCAGCCTCTAATAGTTATGCCAGCATCTAACGAGCAGGACTTCACCAAATGTGTACACAGTCTTACGTGGGTTTTTCCTGTTGCCCTAGAATTAATGGCTAGAGACAAAGATGGGAAATGTCCACTTTGTACAGGAAAGAGCCGGGGCAGTAGGAAGCAGACACTTTCTTCAGGGCTTTCCAAGACATGAGAGGAATGTCTACTGCCACTACCTCCGGGCCTCAGAGCTGCCAGTCCTCAGCCCTCATTCTAATTGGGTTTGCTTACTGCTATCTGGCTTCCTGTTAAGACTGAGAGCTCCCCAAGTCTTATTTCCTCCAGTTTTGAGTTCAGACCCTACAACAGTGGTTCTCAACCTGTGGGTCCTGACCCCTTTCTAACAATGAAAATACATTGTGGTGAGAACCACTGCCCTACAACAAGTGAGGGGATTCTATCTTTCTGCCATGGGGCCGCTGGGAGTGCCTTCCCATGCTAAAGGCCTATTTTGGTTAAACCCTTTTGGCTGCTAGTGCGTGAAAGCAGCTAAGGGCAAATGCAGTGGCTCTTGAGGTGAGCTTTCAGATGGGTGAACTGGGACTGATTACATCTGCTCACTGTGGGTCAGTTTTCTCTTTTTTAAATGGAGATTCAAAGTAGGACTGACTACATAATTTCTGGTACACAATAAAAATTCAGAGCCCCTTGTTTAAAAATTATTAAGCATCAAATTGTATATGAAAATACCACACTGTACCCCATGATTACGTTAATGTACACAGCTATGATTTAATAAAAAAATTATTAAGCATTTCAAGCCAGTGATAGCAGAGCATTAATTCAAGTGTCCAGAGCCCTTATAACTATGGGAACCATGCAACTACCTCAGCTGTACACCCATGAGACTGACCTTGGTTCTAATCTTGGGCCTGCTCTTGAAAGCAAGCAAGTAAGTATGTGATAATCTTGGGAAAAGTGTTTTAGAAACAGCCAAGTGCTGGACTTAGATTGGGAGCTTCTCAAAGTCTAGTATTTTCTACTTCCTGGTATTTGGGCTCCTTCTGACTTTTCTAATTAGTCTGCTTATCCACAGCACTCCCTCCTTATTCCCCTTTCAAAATCCCTTCACCCAGCATACAGCACCCTTTCACATGGCTATGGGCCTGGGGGTCCCAAAAGTATTAGGGTTAAGGTAGCCATCTATCCCCTAGGCCTCAGACCAATAGCTCTGCTTGTGCCTCTGCCCCAGGGCTAGAACAGTCTTGCTCATCCAGCAGCCTGGGAAATCCCAGCGTTCCCTAGCAACAAGACCCATCCGGAGCTGTTGCTAGGGAAACCCTGGGATTTCTATAGCTACTGTGAGCACACTGAGCATCTCTGCTCCCACAGCTGACTATGTCTGGTGTCAGCAGAAGAGGGGGAAGGGAACCGATTATCTACTGCCAAGGGGGGGGGGGCATATCTCATTTTTCTGAATCCCATTTACCTGTACAAAGAGAGGTAAATAGGTCACCAAGGGCAGAGCCACACCTCTAGGCTGATAGTCCTCCCTTATACAGAAGCCTCCAAAAAAATTCCTGCTCAAATTGGACTTGTGTAGTCCACTGGGCTCCCATAGCTTCTGGTATACCTAGCCCAGAGATCAGCAGACTGCCTTCTATCTCATATCTGTGTGCCCGCCTACCCTCTGTGTCATGGGCTGCTGTGTCCCTAGTACCGTGCTCAGGGCAGGGCTTTGGAAAATTCTCCTTGGTTTTCTGGAGAAACCTGTGGGTTCCTTCTCAAAATAATGTTTTTGAATACATGAAATAAAATAGGCAGGAATACAAAGAAAGCAATTTTATTGAAATACAGTTATTAAAATATTTTTAAAACCATAATTGTGATACTATAAAATATATATGCATATTCATTGATGTATTAAATAACAAAATTGAGTGGCAGGTCTAAGAACTTGTATAATTTAGAAGTATGACAAGTGTAAAGGATATTTGAAGAGAGCTGCTGCCACAGTTAATGTGAGATGAAAATGTCAGGAATTCCTCTTGGTGACAAAGTTACAAGTACTGCTAATCTTCTTGTGGTTGGTTGCTTGTATTCATTATCCATAATGATAAATTTTAGTTCAAGGTTGGAGAAAATAAAAATGTATCCTTCCACCATCTAATTCCACAGACTCCATACTCTTCTGGAGGCTGTGAACTCCAGGTTTGGACATTACACAATGCATAAAAGAATGAATTCTTTTTTTTTTTTTTTTTTTGAGACGGAGCCTCAAGCTGTCCCCCTGGGTAGAGTGCCATGGCATCACAGCTCACAGCAACCTCCAACTCCTGGGCTCAAGCGAGTCTCCCGCCTCAGCCTCCCAAGTAGCTGGGACCACAGGCGCCCGCCACAACGCCCGGCCATTCTTTGGTTGCAGCCGTCATTGTTGTTTGGCGGGCCTGGGCTGGGGATTCGAACCCGCCACCTTAGGTGTATGTGACTGGTGCCTTAGCTGCTTGAGCCACAGGTGCCGAGCCAAAAGAATGAATTCTTGCCCAGGGTCCCCAAGTGAGTAAGTGGCTCAGCAAGAGGAAAGGAGGTTTTGTTACCCTCAGTCAGTCACCTTGCTCCTGAGTACCCCTTAAGAGTGGAGGAATCTCAACAGTGTCGGGACAACTGGATACACTTATGCAAAAGAATGAAGTTGGACCTCACTGAATACTATATCTAAAAATTAACTCAAGATTGATCAGAGTCCTAAAGACAAGTGCTAAAACTATAAACTGCCTAGAGGAAAACAGGGCAAAAGACTTATGACATTGGGTGTGGTGATGTTTTGTTACATACAACACCAAAAACACAGGCAACAAAAGAACAAATAGAGAAATGGGACCACATCAAATTTTAAAACTTCAGAGATTAAAGGAACAATCAACAGTATGAAAGGTAACCTGTGGAATAGGAGAAAATATTTGCAATTCATGTATCTGATAAGGGGTTATTGCCTAGTATATATAACGAACTTTCACAGCTGAACAACAACAATAACAAAAACAAACAACAGGATTTAAAAATGGGCAAATGATTTGAATAGATATTTCACCAAATAAGATACACAAATAACCAACAAAAACATGAAAAGATGCTCAATGTCACCAGTTAGGGAAAAACTACTATGAGATGCTGTTTCACACACACTGGGATAACTACTATGCAAAAACCAGAAAATAACAGTGTTGGTGAGGCTGTGGAGACATTGGAACTCTTTTGCACTGTTGGTCACAATGTAAAATGGTTTAGCCACTGTGGAAGGCAATACGAAAGTTCCTCCAAGAATTAAAAATAGAAGTACCATATGATCCAGGAATCCCACTTCTGGGGTATATGTGCAAAAAAGCTGAGAGCAGATTGAAGAGCTATTTGTACACATGTATTCACAAGAGCATGATTCCTGCAGCCACATGGTGACCAGCATGTCCTCCCCATTAGGGGCAGCTAAGTGGTATCTGGTTGAGTGGTCTTTCTGTGGACCTGATCAGAGACAGTGCTTTCCTGTGTTGGTTGTGATCCTGGATGTGGAAGTTGGAACTCTGGTTCCAGGGCCTCAATTGCAAACTATTAAAGTTAGAGAAAGGGGCCCACAGCAGTCTTGGGTAGGTGGGGGCAGTGGGGAGGGCCAGTCAGGTTGCTAAAAGATGAGAGGTGACTTCACCCTCAGAAAGAGGCTTCCTCTTCCCAAGACAGTTGCCTCTTGCATGTCACCAATCTTCATTGCCAGGAAACTTGCCTCCTACTTCTACCATTGCCAGCCCAAATCACCATGCAAGTAATGCCTTTCTAGGAACATTCATCAGGTTTAGTGACTTTGACTTTTGTCCAGCATCAATGTCACATTTTGTGAAGTTATCCATTGAGAAAATGACTGAGAACTATCCACTATATTTAGAAATATCCACCTGCCTCCCTTCCTACACGCCTGCCTTTTCCTTCCTTCGTCCCTTCCCGCCTCACAGAACACACAGAGACACATCATTTCACAATGGGTTGATTTTATTTTATTACTACTGTGTACCCAGTGGGTGCTATTGCCCAGTGGAGAGACCTCTGGAGGCTTGGCAGATAGTTCTGAGGTCCCTGGACACACTCTGAAGTCACTGTCGTCTGAGAGTGATCCCTGAGGTGGTGGGGCGCTCTCTGTTCTGTGGGGCCTGGCCTGCCTCATTCTGACTGACATTCTCATTCAGCCAGTTATAATAGCCCATCAGCATCACCCCTCTTCCTTTCTTAGGTTGGATTGAAGGAGTGGTCATTTTTGGAGAAGTTTTTCCTCTCAAACGCCCTCCATGGGGTCCTTTTGCCTTTGTGGCTCCCTTGGGCACCTGGAAAGACAACAAAGAGATCATAGAAGGGCAGTGGTTTAGGGGAAGAGGTGGAGGAGGGGAGAGAGGATGGGAGAAATATGGGCTGGGGGGGTTGTGTGGGCCAGGGCAGGGGAGGAGTCTGGGGGAGAGAGGAAGGGAAGGCCAGGAGGAGCTTAGGTGGGTTCCTCACCTTGAAGCTGCCTCTGGACTTGGGGTGAGAAGGTGTTTTCTTCTTCCCCTGTGTGATCTTTCTTCTTTGCGGGTGAATGACTACACCCGAGGCTTGCGATTTACTGGTCATCTTGGCCATGTCAGAGCTCCCTGGTGTCTATCCAGACCTCCTGATCTGTCTGTGTATACTCTCCCCAGTACAGGGCCTGGCCACACCCCTGCTTTTGTTTGGTCATCCACTCCCCAGCCAATGGTAGCAATAGGGGACCTTAGACATCACAAAGCACCATCAGGACATCATAGGGGGTGGTAAGAGGACACCTCCATAGGAAAGCAGGGGGATGCTAGAGGGCCTAAATTTACACTGGTTGGAGAAAGTAGGAATTTCTTTAGTATCTGTCAATGTCCTTCCCAATGGATCTGCCCCCTCTTCACCTCTCTTGTTAAATTCTAGTGAGTTACAAAGTAGAGAGAGAGTGTCTCCTACAAGCCCTTTTTCATGGCCACCCCATTCAGTGGTTCACTCTGTTGTCTCCCACCTTTTATCAGTACCTAGTGTTTACATTTCTTACCTATAATCCTTCCAAGTAATGTGATTATATTACATTTCTCTGGAAATGTGAATTATTCCACTTCCTGCCTACGGATTGCTTAACGACCACCCCATTCTTGGGTATTATCAAGGAACTTTTCCATTCACCTCCTTTTCCCAGTGTTCACATAAGCTCTCCATGTTTTTTATAATATTTCCCAATCTGAAATCACTGGTTTTACGCTGTCGAGACTTCATTAAATAAACTTGTTCCACTAGTTTTAACAGTGTGTTGGAGAGTGGTGGTAGGATGAGGTAGATATTTTTGTGCTAGAAGTTGTGCCAGGTGTTTACATTTAGAAAACTACAGGGTTGGGTGGGCTTTAACATTGTACTTGAGGCTCTTTCTAGTCTGACAAGGGAAATGAAGACCTCCTGATTAAAAAGGAAAACTATTTTTACTCACAGACTACAGATAACATATACAGAAAATTCTATCAATCTAAAGAAGTGCTTCTAGAACTAATAAATGGGTTTACCAAGGTAGCAGAATACAAAATCAATACCAGGTCAATTGTATTTTTATCTTTATAGCAATGAATATTGGGAAATTGAAATAAACAGAGCAATTAAGACATCTTTAGAAAATACAGCATGCTTAATGATAAATCTAACAAAATTTTTAGAAGATCTATACACTGGAAATTGCAAAACATTGAGGACATAAATAATTAAAGACCTAAATATATGTAGATAGATATTGTTCAAGGGTTGGCAAATTCAAAATTGTTAATACGTCAATTCTTTCCAAATTCACCTGTAGGTTTCATGTGATCCTAACCAAAATCCAGAAGACTTTTGACATAGAAATTGGCAGGCAGCATAACTTAAAGAAGTCCTGTAAAGCAGAGAAGAAATATGGAGGGGTTACACTCCTTAATTTTAAGGTTTCTTATAAAGTGACAATAATCAGGATGGTGTGGTATTGGCATAATGATAGCAATACGTCAATGGAATAGAATAAAGAGTGGAGAAATACACCCACACATACACACATATATGCACAACTGGTTGTTGATAAAGATGCAAAAAAAAGATTAGATGAAAAAGGAGAGATAGTATTTTCAACCAACTGGATCTAGAACAATCACATATCTATATGAAAAAATAAGCTTCAAGCCATACCTTAAGCCATATAAAAAGTAAGTGAAAATGGATCATAGACCTAAATGTACAATCATATCTACAAATTTTCCAGAAGAAACAAAGGGGAAAATATGTGTTGTTTCTGGTTATTCAGTGATTTCTTAGATACAGCAAAAAAGTTCAAATGATTAATTTAAAAAATTAATAAATTGGAGTTCTTTAAAAGTAAGATATGCTCCAAGAAAACATTGTTAAGAGAGTGAAAAGATAACCTACACTGGGAAAGTATATTCAGAATAACATTTTTTTTTTTTTTTGCAGTTTTTGGCCAGGGCTGGGTTTGAACCCTCCATCCCCGGTATATAGGGCTGGAGCCCTACTCCTTGAGCCACAGGTGCCACCCTAGAACAACATTTCTTATAAAGGTCTAGTTTTCTAAACATACAAAGAACGCTTAAAAATTCAATAAGAAGGAATCAAACAGTCAAATGAAAAATGGGCAGATTTGAACATTTCTTTTTTTTTTTTTTATTGAATGGTAACTATGTACATTAATGCACTTCTGGGGTACAGTGTGGGGTTTTCACACACAATCTGAAACACTTCCATCAAACTGGTTAACATAGCCTGCGTGTCATTTTCTTAGTTATTCTTTTAAAACGTTCACATTCTGCTCCTAGATTCACTTGTACCCTTGTAAGATAAACCTCAGAAGTGATCCCTCCAATCCTCCACCCTCCACCTATTCCCCCCTCCCCTCTCCCTTCCCCCTCCCCGTATTCTTAAGCTGTTATTAGGTTATAGCTTACATATAAAAAGTATAAATTAGTTTCATAATAGGGGTGTGTACATTGGATAATTTTTCTTCCATTCTCGTGATACTTTGCTCAGAAGAACATTTTCCAGCTCCATCCATGTGAACATGAAAGACGTAAAGTCTCCATATTTCTTTATGGCTGCATAGTATTCCATGGTGTACATATACCACGGTTTGTTGATCCATTCATGGATCAATGGCCACTTGGGCTTCTTCCATGACCTGGCAATTATGAATTGGGCTGCAATAAACATTCTGATACAAATATCTTTGTTGTAATGTAGTTTGTGGTCTTCTGGATATATACCTAATAAAGGAATTGCAGGGTCTAATGGCAGGTCTATTTTTAGTTCTCTAAGTGTTCTCCAGATGTCCTTCCAAAAGGAATGTATTAGTTTACATTCCCACCAGCAGTGTAGGG
>NW_003852585.1:342722-345493 GCF_000181295.1 Otolemur garnettii
GTTGCCAGAGTTTTTCCACTGATTCTGCCCCATGCTGAGTTTACCTTGTTTGGAGGCCTTATCAGAACCGTTCAGTTGGTGGCTTCTTTTGGTTGCCCAGAGAGACAGAGTGTGTCTGTTGTCTTCTCCCAGTTCTCGGGTGCTGGGGCAACCGGGGTGCAGTGGAACAGTAGCAGCTGC
The DNA here is from genome assembly GCF_000181295.1 of Otolemur garnettii. Classification (NCBI taxonomy): domain Eukaryota; kingdom Metazoa; phylum Chordata; class Mammalia; order Primates; family Galagidae; genus Otolemur; species Otolemur garnettii. The sequence goes on from NW_003852585.1 coordinate 342,903, forward strand.
CCTTGAGTGTGCGTGGCCGGATTAGACCTTGTTCAGCCTGCTGGGGCGACTGGGGGGCAGGAGACCGGCAGCAGCCGGATCAGTCCTAGTTTGGCTCCTCCAGGGCAACTGGTGGAACAGGGGAACTGTAGTAGCTAGATCAGTCCTAGTTCAGCACCCTGGAGCAGCCAGGGGGTTGGGGAATGGCAGCGGTAGCACAGGGTACGCGAGCAACCAGATCAGTCCTAATTCAGCCCCGCCAGAGTAGCTGGGGGGGAGCAGGGACTCCTTGACCATAGCCTGTTGGATGTATAAGGCACTAGCAAGCCGATCTGTGCCCTCCCATCGTGGAAGCCCGGAGTGGGGAACTCCCCCACTTCCGTCCGTGGGACATATGTGGCTCTAGCAAGCAGTTCTGGGCCCGCCCAGAGTGGTAGACCCCTCCACCACCACCTGCAGGGCACACGTGGCTTTAGCAAGCAGTTCTAGGCCCACCCAGCTTGGGTGGCTGGAGCGGGAAACTCCTCCCCTGGCCCCCGTGGGGTATGTGTGTCTGTAACAAGATGTTTTGGGTCTACCTGGAACGGAGGACTCCTCCGTCACTGCCCATGGGATGCCCACGGCACTAGCAATTCTGGACCTGCCCAGAGCCGGAGCCTGGGGCAGGGATCACCTCTGCTGCCTGTGAGGCGTGTGACTCTAGCAAGCAGTTTTGGGCCCGCCCTGCTCCGTGAGGGCAAATGGGTTAGTCTGGGAAGGTTAATAGCTCCTTCCCCACCTTGCACCCAGTCACTCGTAATCCCCCAGGTCTGTGGCCCTATTCACTCCAGTAGGCCACTGCTCCTGGGGTTTACAACTGGCAAAATCAGCCAGAAATCTGAGTTTGGCAGGGAGGCCTTGCGTTTTTTAAATTAGGCTTCTGTCCAGCTAGATTTCTCTGCAAATCCTTGCATTTAGCTCTGGGCAGCAGACAAATAGCAATTTACACACAGTTGTCAATTCTAGCCTTTGCCCGCCTACTGCCTTTGTCTGAGGGGGATTATACCCTGAGGGTTGGTGCTTTACTTATGAAAGTTCTCTGCGTTTTACCTGTGGCTGCTGTCCCAAACCTCTGTTGCCCAGAGACGGGGCTGGAATGGCATCAGTTTGCAGCTCAGGATGCCACTGTTGCTGTATTGGCGTCCCCCGAGCCGACCTTCCTCTCCTCACGCCTGTACCACAGTCAGCACAGAACAGCACCAGCCCTTTCCCCCTCCATTTCTCTCAAGGAGATGCCCAAGAATCTGGATTCCATAGGTAACAAACCTCCAGACCTCGGAGTGAGTGGGTGGGGACTCCTTGTAATTCAATGTTGCAGGTGGGGAATATATACAGTTTTATACAGTTTTACAGTTTTATGCCTGGCCAGAGGGTGCCGTGGCACACCAGCGGGGGTAGGAGGTCCAGTTTTTAGGGGGTTTCTCCGGTGGGATAGAGTGGGAGGAAGTTTGAATTCTGCTCACTTGTTTGCATGGAGTAAACTGCGAGCCCTTGTTGTGGGGGAGGGGACTCCTGTCCACTTGGTGTGGATTTTGTAGCTTTTGGTTGTATTTTTGGGGTTGCAGCTTGCCTCAGGAAGGTTGAAGTGCGCTCTTCAATCTTCTCTCTTGGCTCTGCTCCAAACCATCAGCTAACTTGCTAAACTTCTGTCCTTTAAGCCTCCTCTGGACGAGAGCTTCTGTAAAAAGCTGGCTGCAGTCCGCCATCTTGGCTCCGCCCCCTGAACATTTCTTGAAAAAGACGTGCAGATGGTAAATATCCTCATACATAGAACCTCAACATTATTCATCACAAGGAAATGCCAATTGAAATCACAATGAGGTGCCACTATCCACCTATGGAGAATATTGAAAACAGGGCTGGGCATGGTGGCTCATGCCTGTAATCCTGGTACTCTGAGAGGCCCAGGCAGATGGATTACTTGAGCTCAGAGCAAGAGCTAGAGCCATCTCTAAAAATAGCTAGGGGCAGCACCTGTAGCTCAGTGGGTAGGGCACCAGTCCCATGTACCAAGTGTGGCAGATTCAAACCCGGCCCCCGCCAAACTGCAACACAAAAATAGCTGGGCGTTGTGGCGGATGCCTGTGGTTCCAGCTACTCGGGAGGCTGAGGCAAGAGAATCACCTAAGCTCAGGAGTTGGAGGTTGCTGTGAGCTGTGACTCAAGGGCTACAAAGTGACACTCTGCCTCTACATTAAAAAAATAAAAATAGTTGAGCAGGTTGGGTGCCAACACTCACACCTGTAATCCTAGCACTCTGGGAGGCTGAGGCTGGTGGATTGCCTGAGCTCCTGGGTTCAAGACCAGCCTGAGCCAGAGCGAGACCCCTACCTCTAAAAAATTAAAAAAAAAATAGGTGGGCATTGTGACAGATGCCTGCAGTCCCAGCTACTTGGGAGGCTGAGGCAAGAGAATTATTTGAGCTGAAGAGTTTGAGGTTGCTGTGTGCTATGACACCATGGCACTCTACCAAGAGTGACAAAGTGAGACTCTGTCTAAATAAATAAATAGGTAAATAAATGTGGCGGCACCTGTGGCTCAAAGGAGTAGGGGCTGGCCCCATATGCCGGAGG
>NW_003852585.1:345546-399491 GCF_000181295.1 Otolemur garnettii
AAAAAAAAAAAAAAAAAAGAAAAGAAAAGATAAATAAATGAATAAATAAATATAGCTGGGCACTGTGTCATGTGCAGATAGTCCCAGCTACTTGGGAGGCTGAGGCAAGAGGATTACTTGAACCCAAGAGTTTGAGATTGCTGTGCGCTATGATGCCACAACATTCTACCAAGGGCAACTGAGTGAGATTCTGTCTCAAGAAAGAAAGAAAGAAAGAAAAAAAGAATATTGAAAACAGTAGCCATGTTGATGAGGAACTCTCAACATGTACCTTATGACAGTGGAAAATGCCAACACTATTTTTCAAAACAGTTTAGCAGCTTCTTAAAATGTTAAACATGCGACTATCATGGGATACAAGCATACCAACCACTTCTAGGGAATCATATAAAAATCTTCAAAATGTAAAAGTTCTATTATGACAGAAGGCAGATCTGTGGTTGCTTGGGGATGGAGATTCAGGGAGTGGCAAATGGGAGGAATTATGAAGGATAAGAGACAACTTTGGGGTATGAATGATCTGTTCACTATCTTTATCATGGTGATGGTTTCCTGGGTCTATACCTATGTCAAAGCTTATCAAATCTACACATTATTCAGGTTGCTATATGTGAAATATACTTCAATAAAGCTGTTTTTATTGTGTTTTCTTCAGGAACAAACCCTCAACTTCTAAAAAGAATAAAGATAAAATATTTGGAAGGGGAGAATATTTAATCACTGGAGTTATCTAGAAATGTTAGAGTAAGGTGTTAATAAAAATAAAAACTTTAAAACTTTGGTTTATTATTGTTCATAAATTCTCTGTAAGGATTCAACTTACGCCTCCAGGAAGAAGGAGTAGATGTATTTTCCTCTATTCCTCCTGCTAAGTCCAGCTAAAAAGCCTGGACACTGTACATAAAACAAGCATGAGAAGACTCTGAATAATAGAAAGAAGAGAGCAAACAGTCTTGCGACCTTGGGACACAGGAATGCCATGGAAGTGAGTTCCCTGGGTTTTCTTTTTTCTTTTTTACTGATCTGGATCACTTTATTATTTTTTATTGTTTCAGGTTAATTGATGGTACAAAGAATTAGGTTGCAATGTTTATGTTTATTAGGTAAAGATCCTCTTATAATTGGATCCTGCTCCCTTCCTGGGTTTTCTTTTTGCCTCAGATGTCCCAAACTTAGAGGTAAAGAAGCAGCAACCTGGAAATGCCAAAAGGAACAGACAAAAAAGCCCCAACAAAAGCCTGCTGTTTCTAGCCAAAGGACCAAAAAAGGGGCAGTCTTTTCTGTAAGGCAAAAAACTTTTAGACAGTAACTGCTCTACTCTAATCAAACAATGGAAGAAACTGTGGGTCCATCCCATCTAGCCAGCAAAGACCATGAGGCTCCACATTGGAGCCGTAATGAGGCAGTCCTAACCCTCCTAGCCAAGGAGATATTTGGTGGAGGCCTAGTGAGGAGTTGAAACTATTATTAATTCCCACTGGTAACAAAGAGAATCCTTCTGGGTATTGATAGAAGCCAAGTAAGGAACTTGGTCTTCCACTCCCATTTAGCATGATGAAGCAGCGGGCCCCTTCCCCTACTAAAGCAATGCCAGAGAAAGTTAGTTAATACAGAAGGTTTGAATAAGATTCAATCTCATAGTACAGTACTAAAATATCCAGGAAAATCTCAACTTGAATGAGAACAATCAAGAGAGACTAAGACCAAAAGAACAGAGGAGATAGTATTATCTACAAGTATTAGAAATAAACCATCACAAGAATGCTTCAATGAGTAATTATAAACACATTCAGAGCAGATGAAAACATGCAAATCTCAGAAAAGAATTAGGATATAAAAAAGAACTAAATGGAAAGTTTAGAACTGAAAAATACAATAGCTGAAATAAAAACCTTAATTCATATGTTCAACAGCAGAATGGAGAGAATAGAGCAAACAGAGGAGGGAATCAGTGAACTGAAGATGGAGCAACAGAAATGTTCTGATGAATGGCAGAGAAACAAAAAGATGGAAAAAATAAACAAAGTCTGAGGGAAAACCCGGCAAATGGTAAAACAAAGCTATAGTCCAGAAAGAAGGAGGGAAGGAGAGGGGTGGGGGGAGGCCAGGAGGAGGAAGGGTATTTGGTGGAGCCTCACCTAATGTGCATAATGCAATGGTACGTTTCAGAACTATTAAGAATAGAGTATAAATGTCTTACCACAACAAAAAAATAAGCGAGGTGATGGTTATGTTAATCAGTTAGATATAAGCATTTCACATTGTATATCCAGTCAGTACATTGCACCCCATAAATGCATTAATGTACACAGTTATGATTTAATAAAGAAAAAACAGAAAAACAGATGTGATAGTTCTGTTATAAGAATCCCAGGAGGAGAAGAGAAAGAGACCATGATTGAAAATACATTAAAATCCCTAAATGCTCCCATATTGGCAAAAGACGTAAACCTACGGTGAATCCCAAACAGGGTAAACCCAGAGAAATCCATACAAAGATGTGTCATTATCAGAAAACTAAAGACAAAGAGAAAGTTGTCAAGTCAATGAAAGGGAAATGACAATTCCCTATAAGGGAATAACAATTCAAATGAAAGGGGGAATTCTTATCAGAAAACAGAGCGGCCAAAAGAGTGTCACAAGATCTTTCAAGTGCAGAAAATGGTCTAAATAGACCAATTCAAAAAAAGTGGAAGAGTAGATTTTTTAAAATGACCCAACTATACGGTGTCTGTATGAAACTCACTTCAAATACAATTATATAAGTATATTGAGAGTAAACATGAATGCTCATAGCACCTTTATTTTTAATAGTTAAAAATTGGAAACAACCAATATGTCTTTCAATAAATGAATGGTTAGACATCCTGTGGTATGCAATAAAAATGAGCCAACTATTGAAACATGAAATAACTTATCTTTAAAAAGTTACTCTGAATGACCTTCATTATGAAAACAAAGTGCTGATAAATCAGTCAATTTTTTAAAAATGCATCACTCCTTGGCATTAAAAGTATGGGAATTCACGGGAGCCATGAATTAAATGATAATGGGAATCCTGGGAGGTGAGAGAGTATAAAATTCATCTTTCATCCTTGGGGTTTCTGGAAAATCTTGGAAGAACTGAGCTTCCATTGTGATGCTTACATATAGGACAGAGTACAAGAAATGAAGTCTATAACCTTCCCAAGGTGGAAAGTCTAGTGGGAGGGCAATAGGAGGTCTAATAGAAGATCACCTGCTTGGAAACTTACTACAGTATCATATAAATGGGACAGCAAGGGAATTTGCCGATCATGGACTTTGTATTGGTTAGAAGAAAAAAATATTACCCTGAAAAATCATGTTTGTAAATTATATATTTTATAAGACACTGGTTTCCAGATTATATGAAAATTGTACAACTTGGGCAGCACCCATAGCTCAGTGGGTAGTGTGCCAGCCACATACACCAAGGATAGTGGGTTCGATCTCGACCCAGGGCCTGCTAATAAAAACAACAACAACAAAAAAATAAAGAAAAGAAAGAAAAGATAATTGTACAACTCAGGCCCTTTCTTCTCACTTATTTACTTCATGGTTCTTTTCTTAAAAGAAAAATTCTCTTCCTTTCCTCCCTCCCTCCTTTCCTTCTTTCCTTCCTTTTTCAAAAAAGGGGGCTACCATTTTCTTAGATAATGGCTTCAAGCTGGTTTCTATAACCAGTTGTAATCTGGTTCATATTTTCCATTCAATCCCTTATTATTCCCCCAAGGTATTGGCTTCATCCTCAGGGAATGCAGATCTGTGAGACAGTGGCGGAAGGTTGTAACACAGGAATATGGATGGGAGTGAGTAATTGACATTCTATTCAAGTCTGAGGCCCTGGCTGTGCATCTTGCAGCTAAGTGCCTTGCTTTTTTAATCTTCTCTTTTTCTTCTCGCCTCAGTGCTGCTGAATATCTTTATATTCAAAATGGGAAGTATGTATTTAAGTCATGCTATCTGGTGCTTAGACCAAGGACCATTTTTTCCCCCTTAATAGTCTGGAGATGATAGTTTGGACCCCTTTTTCTGATTATTGAGGGAGTGACTCATGTCTAGATGTTGGAATAAAGGAGAGAAGAGGCCTTCTGGAGCAAACAATATGAGTAACAGGGAAGTAAGTGAGAACTTAGGTAGGGACGGGTGCTCTACAGGATGATATTGTCCCCCAGATAGCATTTTCTGCAGCTTCAGGTGTGTGTGGCCTCTTCAGGGAAGCAGATTGGGCTGGATGTCTAGTTTTGACTTTCCCCCTATCTCTCTGCTTGACTGAGATCCTCACTTTTCCTTTCATAGCACCTCCAGAACACTATCAAATCATATTCCTATATTTGAAAGAAAATCACAGAAGAGTTTAACAATTCCAGAAAGTCTCTCTTACAAAGGGATTCCTTCTCCTTTCTTTCTTTCTCCAATGCTTCTATATAGCTGATCTCTTTCTGAGGTCTTGATAGATAGCCTAGAGATCTGGTCTACTCTTCTCTTCTCTTCCTACATTTTTTTCCCTATTTCACCTGGAGGCTGACCAGAGTGAAGGCTATGGCTTTAGTGGGTTCATGATGGATGGGAGGGGAATACTCTAGTGATCCTGACTCCTTCCACCAGGGGTCCTCAAACTTTTAAAACAGGAGGCTAGTTCAATGTCCATCAGACTGTTGGAGGGCTGGACTACGGGCCCCAGGACTAGTCAGCTGCTAAGCAGGACAGGCAGCGGCAGCAAAAACACCTGGCAGGCCGGATAAATGTCCTAGGTGGGCCGCATGTGGCCCGTGGGCCATAGTTTAAGGACGCCTGCTTTCCACCATTACCAGATTTCTTGGACAGTAGTCAGAGTCCAGCACACAGTAAGCACTGGGCACATGTGTCTCTAGTTTCCTCTCTGGTGCAAAGAACCTAGAAGGATTCTAATCTCTACCTCCTGGGAACTAAGGGTCTCAGGCTGAGTTGGGGGACTCTGCCTGGCCAACTTGTGGCCTCTTCAATGGGTGAGGCACGTGGTGCCTGAAAGAACCTCTATCAGCGTGAGGTACAGACTTGGGAAGGCATGGGTCACTTGCTGACTTGGCACCCTGTGGGCCTTTTCATATTTAGCAGCTTGGTAGGGAGCAAGGGAAAACCCTAAAGAAACTACAAGTGCAGCAAGGTTACAGGATATAAAGTCAACATACAAAAATTAATTTTACTTATAAACAGCTATAAAAAAAATTAGAAATCAACACTAATGGAATTTGTTGCCACTAGAGCTGCCCTATAAGAAATCCTTGAAAGTGCTCTAAACGCCGAAAAGAAAAATTGATAGCCACCAGTGTTAAAAACAACCAAAAGTAAAAACTCACAGCTCTTACAAAATTGTAACACAAGAGAGAAAACAAAGCAACTAGGTAGGTACACATACCAACATGATGACTGGTATAGTATCTAACATATCAATATTAGCATTGAATGAGATGGTCTAAATGCCCCACTTAAAAGATACAGATTTGCAGAATAGATTTTTAAAGCAACCCAAATATATACTGTTTTCAAGAAAATCATTTGGCTGGGTGTCCATATCTAAATGGTTAGAGTACCAGCCCCGTGTACTGGGGGTGGCCGGTTTGAACACAGCCTAGATCTGCTAAAGAAAAAAAAAGAAAATCATTTAATGTGTAAAGATTCTCATAGACTAGAGGTAAAGGGGTAGAAAAAACATTCCTTGTATAGGGAAGCCAAAAGCAAGCAGGAGTAGCTATTCTTATATAATATGAAGTGGACTTTAAATCAACAACAGTAAAAAAAGACAAGAAAAGGTCATGATATAATGATAAAGGTATTGGCTCACTAAGAAGATGTAACAATTCTACAAATATATGCACCTAAAACAGTCGCTCCCTGAGTCATAAAACAAATACTACTAGACTTAAGGAAAGAAATAAGCAGCAACATCATGATATCCAGGGACATCAACACTCTACTGGCATAACTAAGCAGATCATTGAGACAGAAAATTAACAAATACTAGACTAAAATGAGACTCTAGAATGAATGAACCTGAGACATTTACATAATACTCTACCCCCAAACTACAGAATATATATTCTTATCATCAGCATATGAAACATTTTCCAATCGTATGTTAGACCACAAAATAAGTCTTGGCAAATTTAAAAAAAAGATAAGACCGTGTATTTTCTTAGACCACAGTGAAATGAAACTGGAAATCAATTCCAGAGGAACTCTCAAAACTACACTAATGCATGTCAATTTAAAAACTGGCTGCTGGCTCGGTGCCTGTAGCTCAAGTGGCTAATGCACCAGCCACATACGCCAGAGTTGGTGGGTTCAAATCCAGCCTGGGCCTGTCAAAAAACAACAATGACACTACAACCAAAAAATAGTCGGGCGTTGTGACAGGCACCTGAATTGCTTAAGCCCAGGAGTTGGAGGTTGCTGTGAGCTCTGGTGCCACAGCACTCTATCCAGGGTGACAGCTTGAGGCTCTGTCTCAAAAAAAAAAAAAAAAGATAAATAAATAAAATAAATAAATAAAAACCGGCTGCTGAAGGATTCTTAGGTTAATGATGAAATCAAGATGGAAATAAGAAAGTTTTTCTAATTGAATGACAAAAACAACACAAGCTATCAAAATCTCTAGGATATAGGAAAGACAGTGCAAAAAGCACTAAATACTTACATGAAAAATACAGAAAGATCACCAATTAACAACCCAATGTCACAACTAGGTAACCACAAAAAGAACTAACCAAATCCAAAGCAAGCAGAAGAAAAAGAGTAAAGATCAGAGCCGAACTAAACAAAATTGAAATAAAAAAATTTACAGAGGATCAATGAAATAAAAACTTGGTTCTCAGCTCAGCGCCTGTGGCTCAAGTGGCTAAGGCACCAGCCACATACACGTAAGGTGGTGGGCTCGAATCCAGCCCGGGCCCGCCAAATAACAATGATGCTGCAACCAAAAAACAGCCAGGCATTGTGGTGGGCGCCTGTGGTCCCAGCTACTTGGGAGGCGGAGGCAGGAGACTCGCTTGAGCCCAGGAGTTGGATGTTGCTGTGAGCTGTGATGTCACAGCACTCTACCCAGGGGAACAGCTTGAGGATCTGCCTCAAAAAAAAAAAAAGAAAGAAAAACAAAAACAAACAAACAAAAACTTGGTTCTTTGAAAAGATAAACAGGGGCGGCACCTGTGGCTCAAAGAAGTAGGGCACCAGCCCCCTATGCCTGAAGTGGTGAGTTCAAACCCAGCCCTGGCCAAAAACTGCAAAAAAAAAAAAAAAAGAAAAGATAAACAAAATCAATATGTTAATAGCTAGACTAACCAGGAGACAACAGAAAGAATTGAAATTGAAATAAGCTCTATCATAAATAAAAAGAATACATTACAACACAGAAATACAAACTATCATCTGAGACTACCATACGAAGCTCTATAGACACAAACTGGAAAATCTAGAGGAAATTAATACATTTTGGGAAACACACAACCTCCCAGACTTGAATTAGGAAGAAACAGAAATCCTTGACTGACCAATAGCAAGTATAGCAAGATTGAAACAGTAATACAAAATCTTTCAACAACAACAATAATAATAAAAAAAAATCTTCCAACAACAAACAGCCCAGGATCACACAGATTCACAGCCAAATTTTACCAGACCTACAAACAAGAACTGGCACCTATCCTACTGAAAATGTTCCATAACATTAAGAAGGATGGAATGCTTCCTACTCATTCTATAAAGCCACCATTGCCTTGATACCAAAACTAGGAAAGGAAACAACAAAGAAGGAAAGTATAGACCAATATCTCTCATGAACACAAATGCAAAAACCCTAAACAAAATACTATCAAGCCAAATCCAATAGCACATCAAAAAGATAATTCACCATGATCAAGTAGGTTTCATCCCAAAATGCAAGGATGGTCCAATACATATACATCAATAAATGTGATTCACCACATAAATGGTATTTAAAAAAACAACAAAAAAAATCATCTCAATAGGTGCAGAAAAAACATTAAATAAAATCCAGCACCCCTTCATGATTAGAACTCTCAATGGACTAGGCATAGAAGGAACATACTCAAAATAATAAAAGCCGTATATGACAATCTATGACAAACCCACAGAAAACATCATGTTGAATGGAAATAAGCTGTATGCATTCTCCTTAAGAACTAGAACAAGACAAGGGTGCCCACTGTCACCACTTTTTATTTTTTTTGAGACAGTCTTGTTATGTCACCCTTAGTAGAGTGCTTTGGTGTCACAACTCACAGCAACCTCAGACTCTTGGGCTTAAGCCATTCTCTTGCCTCAGCCTCCAGGTAGCTGGGACTACAGGTGCCCACCACAATGCCCAGCTATTTTTTTTTGTTATTTTTGTCATGTTGTTTAGCAGGTCTTGGCTGGGTTTGAACCCACCAGCCCCAGTGCATGTGGCTGGCATCATAACCACTGAGCTACAGGCACTGAGCCAACTGTCACCACTTTTATTAAACACAGTACTAGAAGCCCTAGCCAGAGCAATCAGGAGAGAGACAGAAAAAAAGGCCATTTGAATCAGAAAACAAGAGCTCAAACTATCCCTGTTGGCCAATGATATGAGTCGATAAGCAAATTCAGTAGTCTCAGTTTACAAATTTAATGTACACAAATCAGTAGCATTTCTATACACTATTAACAGTTAAGCTGAGTGTCAAATCAAGGATGCAATGTAATTTACAATGAAAATAAAACACTTTGGAATGTATTTAACAAAGGACGTGGAAAATATCTACAAGGAAAACTATAAAACACTGATGAAAGAAATAAAAAATAACACAAATGAAAAAGCGTCCCATTCTATGGATGAACAAAACTGTATCTTTATCACTCACCATATTAAAAATTAACTCCAGCTGGATTAATGACTTAAATGTAAGATTCATAACCATAAAATTTCTAAGAGGAAATGTAGGAAAAACTCCTCTAGACATTGGCCTAGGCGAAGAATTTATGACTGAGGCTCAAAAAAGCAAATATGACAACAATGAAAATAAATAAAGAGGACTTAACTCAACTAAAATGTTTCTTCACAGCTAGGGAAATAATCCGCAGAATAAATAGACAACCTACAAAGTGGGAGAAGATCTTCGCAAACTACACATTTGACAAAGTACAGATATCCAGAATATACAAGTAAATCAAGCAAAACAACAGAAAAACAACCCCATTAAAAAGTGTGCAAAAGGCATGAATGGATTTTTTTTGAAAATAAGATGTGCTAATAGCAAACAAACATATGAAAAAAATTATCAGGGAAACACATATTAAAACCACAATGAGGTAAAACCTTACCCCCGTCACAATTGCCATTATTAAAAAGTCAAAAAAATAAATATTGATATGGATGCAGTGAAAAGGGGATGCTTAGACACTATTGGTGGGAATACAAATTAATAAAACCTATATGGAGAATAGTATAGAGATTCCTGAAAGAAATAAAAGCAGAGTTACCATTTGATACAGCAATCCTACTACTGGGTATTCTACCCAAAGGACAGAAACCATTATGTAAAAAATACACCTGCTCTTGAATATTTGTCACAGCATAATTCACAATTGCAAAGATATGGAATCAACCTAAGTATTCGGTAGTTGAAGAGTGGATTAAGACAATGTGAGATACACACTCATACACACACACACACACACACACACACACACATACAAAGTTTGATAATTAAGTTCAAGAACTCATCCTAGGAATAGTGCTACATACCTTATTGTTGAATATTACCATGGTCACCTTTGAAATACTCCCCTTTGGAACCTATGCACGGATGCCAGAACCTAGTTTAACTTTCAGAACAATTCTGGAACTCTCTTTCTAACCTCAAAGCTGTTATTATACAGCATACAAAAACACTCAGCAACAAAAAATGAATGCCACTCCAGAAGACACTGCCATACATCAACATGGACACAGCTGTGAGACACTTAAGGTTATAAAATCTTACCAAGTTGAGTTGTATGTACAGTGATGCCAATGTAAGCACATGGTGGCAAAGTTTGCAAACTTAATTGTCAGAACTTGTATGATGACATCTCTGATGGCCATTCCAGAAACAGAGTTCCAGAATTACTTTGAAGGGTGGACTAGGCTCTGGCATAGGTGTATAACTTCCCAAGGGGAGTACTTTGAAGGTGATGATAGTGATAATCAGCAATGAGACATGTAGCACTTTTTTCTAGGATGAGTTCATGAACTTAATTGTCAGGCCTTTTTATACACACACACACACACACACACACACAGCTCTGACAACTAGGTTTGCAAACTTGCCACCATGCACTTATATGGCCAGCACTGCACAAACAACTCTGTAAGAATTCATAGCCTTGGCATATCAGTGTCTCACAACTGTGTTCATGTTGATGTATGGTGGTGTCTTGCTGAGTTGCATTCATTATTTTTGCTGCATTCTTTTTTTTTGAGACAGAACCGCAAACGCCCCCCCCACCCCCCGTAGAGTGCCTTGGCATCACAGCTCACAGAAACTTCCAACTCTTGGCTTAAATGATTCTCTTGCCTCAGCCTCCCAAGTAGCTAGGATTACAGGCACCTGCCACGATGCCCAGCTACTTTTTGGTTGTAGTTGCCATTGTTGATTGACAGGTCTGGGCTGGATTCAAATTCACCAGCTCACTTAGCCACTTGAGCTACAGGCGCTGAGCCTTTTGCTGCATTTTTTTTAATGTGCCATCACAAGAATATAGGATCTTGAATCTGAGCAATGAAAAAACACTAAATTTCTTGTCAAAATTGGCAAGAGTGGAAGTGAAATCAGGGACAGGTTAGTCCAAGTTTTTGAGGATAATGCCATGAAGAAAGAGGCAATGTATAAATGGCTTAAAATTTTTTCTGAGGGGAGAGAAAGGGTCACTGATGAAGTGAGGTCCAGGCAGCCAGTAAGGAGCAGAACTAATGAAAACTTCATAAAAATTTGTCAAATAGTGTGTCAAAATCATTGGCTGACTGTGAAAAGCATAGCAGACCTAGTAACCATCAATAGGGAAACAATTAGGAAAATTTTAACTGAAAATCTTGGCATGAGAAAGGTGTGTGCTGAAATGGTTCTGAAGGAGCTCATTGATGAACAAAAGCAAAGGAGAGTTGAAGTTTCCCAAGACATTTTGGAAAGGCAAGCCGATGTTTTGGGCCTTGTTATTACTGGTGATGAAATATGGGTGTACCAGTATAATCCATGACAAAAAGTGTTTTGTCAGTCTAAATCCAGAGTCAAAACAATGTTGCTAACCTTTTCTGATATCAGAGGGATTATTCATTATGAATTTGTACCAACTGGACAAATTGTTAACCATGCTTACTATTTGAAAGTGCTGAAAAAGGTGTGTGAAAAAGACAAAAATAACCTGAACCTTTTGCTAATAACTCATGGCTCTTGCATCACAACAATGCACCAGCTCACACAGCACTGTCTGTGAGGGAGTTTTTAGCCAGTAAACAAATAATTATATTGGAGTATCCTTTCTACTCACCCAATCTGGCCTCCAGTGACTTTTTTCTTTCCCCAAAGATAAAGGAAATATTGAAAGGAAGACATTTTGATGACATCAGGACATGAAGTGTAATATGACAACAGCCCTGATGACCACTTCAGAAAAAGAGTGTGTAAATTGCTTTGAAAGGTGGACTAGGCACTGACATTAGTGCATAGATTTCCAAGGGGAATACTTCATAATGATATTCAGCAATGTGGTCTGCAGCACTTTTTCCTAGGATGAGTTCATGAACTTAAATTATCAGGCCTCATACATACATACACATACTGTGGAGTACTACTCAGTCATAAAATGAAATGAAATAATGTCTTTTGCAGCAACTTGGATGAAACTGGAGACCATTATCCTAAGTGAAATATTTCAGGAATGAAAAAAGAAAGAACTTCACATGTTCTCACAAGTAGGAACTAAACAAAGAATATAAAAGGTCACACTAAGTGGAATAATGAACATTGGAAACTAAGAAGAGAGGTGGGTGGGAGGCAGTGAAGGGATCAGAAACTACCTATGGGGCATAATGTACACTATTTGAGCAATGAGTACACTATAATTCCTGATTTCAACATTGTACAATTTATCTATGTAACAAAAAAAACTTGTACCCTGGCTCGGTGCCTGTGGCTCAAGTGGCTAAGGCACCAGCCACATGCACCTAAGGTGGTGGGTTCGAATCCCCAGCCCAGACCCGCCAAACAACAATGATGGCTGCAACCAAAAAATAGCCGGGCGTTGTGGTGGGCGCCTGTGGTCCCAGCTACTTGGGAGGCAGAGGCAGGAGACTCGCTTGAGCCCAGGACTTGGAGGTTTCTGTGAGCTGTGATGCCACAGCACTCTACCCAGGGGGACAGCTTGAGGCTCTGTCTCAAAAACAAACAAACAAACAAAAAAAAAACAAAAAACTTGTACCCCCTAAATCTTTCAAAATAAAAAATATTAAAAAAAAAAAGAACCAAAAGAAAGACTATTCAAATACACTATTAGAGATTACAGAAGCTGGGAAATATCTGTGTTTGAATTTTGCATAGAACTAATGTTCCTGCTTAAATTCAGATTATAATTTACTTTTTGTTGGCCAATACTACCATAGCAGTGATGTTGTGTCTATCTAGGTGCATCAGCGCTTGATACCAATTTTCTATTACGGTTGATATTCATTTCATTCACTTACTTAACATGTTCTTTGACAGATTTTTCCATGGTAGAGTTAATTACTTTTCTTTTTATTATTAATGAGAAACTTGGAGAGATTTACCAACTGATATACATAAACCATAACATTTAATCTGGAAGTTCCCTTTTCTTGTTAGATTCTGTTTTCTTACAGCTTGCTTTGTAAAATGAAGGTTATTGATTTTGTTTACTGGTCAGATAAACTTGGATTAACACAGGCTTTCCCACCTACTGGATGTTTGGCAAAATATTCTGCTCAGACCTGAAATATTGGTATCCATAGCAAGTTTTGTAGGAACACAGAAACTCAGGCCCCACGCTCGACCTCATGAATCAGAAGCCATATTTTAACAAGATCTCCAGTTCATGGCTATATATATTCAAATTTGAGAAGAATAGTCTAATTCACTGTGACTTTTCTATTTGAGAAATGTTCACAACTTATACTATATGATGTAATTATAGCATTCAAAAATGTAAAAAAAAATAGACAACAAAATTTAAAAAGCATTTGAATAACTCCAAAATGTTATACTTACATATAAATCCAACAAAACATTCATACGGTCTGTAGGCTAAAAACAAAATACTGATGAAAGAAATGAAATAAGACTAAAATGAAATAAGCTAAATCTTTTTTTTATTTCTAAGTATTACGGGGTGCACATGTTTTTGGTTTAATGAATCACTTTTATAGATTCATACAACCTCAAAACAATACTAGAAAACTGAATTCAACATCATATTAAAATAATATACTATGATCAAGTGGATATAGTATAGTATAGTAATAAATATAGTGTATTTGTTAAAAAATAATTACTATGATCATTCCTGGGATGAAAGAATGGTTCAATACTGGCAAATAAATAAATGTGATACACTTCATTAACAGAATGAAGGACAAAATGACACGATCGTCTCAGTACATGCAGAAAAAGAATTTGACAAAATTCAGCACTCTTTCATTAGAAAAACTCTTCAAAAATTCAGCGTACAAGAAATGTACTTCAACCTAATAAAGGTCATATATGAGATGGCCTTTCATACACAACAATGAAAATTTGAAAGTTATAAGATCAGGAACAAGACAAGGATGCTCTCTCTTACTACTTCTATTCCATATCATACTGGAAGTTCTAGACAGACAAATTAGTCAAGAAAATTAAAAAAAAATGCATCCAAATTGGAAAGGAAGAAGTAAAATCGTGTCTGTTCCACAGATCATGTTGTATATAGAAAGTCCTAAAAGTTCCAGCAAGAAAACCCTGTTACAACTAATAAAAAAATTCAGTAAGTCTGCAAGACATAATATCAATATGTAAAATTTAGTTGTGTGTGTATATACTAACAACAAATTATCTGAAAACATATTTTTAAAAATTCCATTTACCATAACATCAAAAGGAATAAAATATTTAGGAACAATTTTAATCAAGGAGGTGAAAGATCTATACATTGAAAATTATAAAGCTTTAATGAACGAAACTGAAGAAGAATCAAATAAATGGAAAGATATTGAATGTTCATGGATTGGAAGAATTAATATTGTTAAAATGTTCATACTACCACAGGCGCCACCCTCCATGTAATTTCTTTCAAAATTCTCATAATATTTTTCACAGAAATAGAAAAAATAATCTTAAATTTCATATGAAACCAAAAAAGCCCCTGAGTAGCCAAAGAAACCTTGTACATAAAAAGCAAAAATGGAGGTATCAGAGTACCTGATGTCAAAGTCTGTTATAAAGTTGTTGTAATGAAAACAGAATGGTACTGACATTAAAACAGACACATAGGCCAATGGAACCCAGAAATAAACCCACACATATTTGACTCATACTTGACAAAGGTGCCAGGCATACACAATGAGGAAAGGATACTCTCTTCAGTAAATGGTGTTGGAAAAACCGGATATCCACATGCAAAAGAATGAAATTGGACACTTATTTTACATTACACAAAAATCAACTCAAGATGAATTAAAAATTTCAATGTAAGGCCTGAAACTTTAAAAATCCTAGAAGAAGGCGTGCCAGGCATTGCACCGCTGTACATGCATTTGCTCACGTCATCCTGAAGTCCTATTGTTGGACACATTTTAACAGACTCACAGGGGTTAGACATCTTGTCAGAGTTCTGGCCTTGTTTTTAGGAAAAAAGATCACAAGAAAGTTGCCCTGTATAATTGAAAGAGAACTTTGCCCAAACTTACACGACTAGGATTTTGGCCTCAGTTCAGTTGTTGGTTCATTATGGACCTCAGCAGAGCCACTTAAACTCTCCAGACTGCAGGAGAGTGATTACTTGTGAACTGGAAAGTCCTGGTCTGTTTCCTTATCTGTAAAGAGGGGCTAATATCAGTTTTATAGGATTAGTCTGAAGATTATACGTAGGCAAAGTACTTAGCCCAAGGACTGATACTTGGTTGGAATGCAATAAATGAGATTATAAATGAAAATACGATTAATTATAATAATCTTGATAATAACTTTGACCATATTCAAAATGGACAGTTCACCCATAAATAAATGGCATAATCATACTATCATACAGAAAGGAATGTACCAGCTAAATGTCACATTAAGCAGTCAGTTTTGTCTCTCTGTACTTTTACATCTTTGAATCAGAGGACAAGTACACACCCATCACTGGGATTGGCCTCCAGGATGTTCCCATGTCCCTAAATGTCCTTTTCTACGTTGACAAGGACTGACTTACACAACCACTAAGATACTGTAGAAATGATGTGCTGAGACTACTGAAGCTCAGTCCTATAAAACACTGCCTCTGCCTTGCCATCTCCTGTACTGCTCACGAGAACACTCAAGCAGCCCTACAGAGAGGCCCACGGGATGAGAAACTAAGGCTGCCTGCCCAGAGCCACTGTGGACCAGAGGCCCAAACAGCCTGAAAGACACTGAGTCGGAACCACCCCTCTGAGCCACGCCCAAATTCCTGAACCACAGAATTCTGAGATAAATGTTTGGTTTTTCTTAAGCTGCTAAGTCTTAGGGTCATTTGTAATGAAGCAAATGAATTACTGTAAATATTTAAAAAGTGTTTCAATAGAAAGAAAATTGCATCATTGGTACAATCTAATCCAGGCAACCAAGTCTCCTCGGCCTAGTGGCAGGTGCCAACAGAAAACTTCCCTGAGTTTTGCTCACCAAGTTTAGGGGCTCATTTGGAAACAGCAAGGTTGACACGAAGGAAGATGTATCTGCAAACACATCAAATCCCCCAGAAGCGTATTTTTTCAGTCAGAAAGTCCAAGGCAATAGTTTGGAATGGGTCTCATTTGGACAGCTCAAGCTGCATCTCACTCACTACTTAGTCCTGATGATTTTTGAATAAAAAAAAAAAAATCCTAGAAGAAAAAAAAATCATATGAAGCATATTGCAAGTGTACAAGTCAAATTTATCAAGTATAGAACATAAAAGTCTTAACACAATAATTAAGTAAATGAAGTGAAAGCTATGTTGATTAGTTAGATGGAAGCATTCCAAATTGTATAAAAACCAACACATTGTGCCCCACAAATGCATAAATGTATTCATGATCTATGTGTATATGACTTAATAAAAGGAGAAAAAAATAAATGAATTGAAATTGTCTAACAAAAAAAGAAAAAAGAAAAAAAAATAGGGGAAATACTCCTTGACATTTAGTCTTTGCAATGACTTTATGACTATGGCTCCAAAAAGCACAGACAACAAAAGCAAAAACAAATATTGGAGCTATATCAAACTAAAGGTTCTGTACAGCAAAAGAAAAACCAATGAAATGGAAGGGCAACCTACAGAACAGGAGAAGATACTTGCAAACCATATATCTCACAGGAGGCTTATACTCAACATGGATGAACCTGGAGGACATTACGCTAAGTGAAAGAAGCCAGGCACAGAAATACTGTATGATCTCATTTATATTTGGAATTGAAAGAAGTCAAATTCATAGAAAGAGAGGAGAAAGGTGGTTGCCTGGGTCTCGGGTTACGAGAAATGAGGGAATTTTGGTCAATAAATTTCAGCTATAAGATGAATAAATTCTGGAGCTCTAATGTACAACATTGTAACTATAGTTAATAGTAATGTGTTGTATACTTGAAATTTTTCAAGAGAGTAAATCTTAAGTGTTTTTTCTTCACATACAATATAGTAACTATATGAGTTGATGAACATGTTAACTATGGTAATCACTTCACACAGTAAAATATCAGGTCATATTCTTTAAATATCAAGAAATTTGTATTTATCAAGAAAAAATAATTTTTAAAAGTAGAATAAAATTGGAAGAATTATCCTACCTGATCTTTTAAGAATCCTTTTTTTCCAGTTTATTTTTATGTGTATATATGCATGAGGTACAATTGCAATTACACTATCTGATTTGAAGATAAGGCAATAGTAATCAAGACTCTGGTGCTGGCTAAGGGATAGACACATAGATCAATGAAATTGATTAGAGAATCCAGAAATAGACCTACAGAAGTATGGTCTATAGAGTTTACAAAGACCTAAGACAATTGAGAAATATTTGTCTTTTCAATAAATAGTATTATAATAATTAGATACTCACTTGTAAAAAATACATTGTAGACTTAAATGTTAGATGAAAAACAATAACACTCATAAAGAAAGCAGAGGAGAAAATCTCATGACCTGGCATAGGCAAAGAGATCTTTTTCTCTTTTTCCACAATAGATTTTATTTATTTTTTTTTAATTGTTTACGATTCATTGAGCATGCAAAGAATTAGGTTACATGGATTGCATTTGTTAGGTAAAGTCCCTCTTAGAATTGTGTCCCATCCCTAAGAGGTGTGCCATACACCATGACCTCCTATTCCCCCCTCCTCCCTTTTCCTCAATACCCCCCACCTTGTATTAGATCATCTACTGCCTTCAGATTGGAATTGAGTACATTGGATTCTTGCTTCTCCATTCTTGTGATGCTTTACTAAGAAGAATGTTTCCACTTCCATCCAAGTTAATACAAAAGATGTAAAGTTTCCATCTTTTTAATGGCTGAATAGTATGGTATACATATACCAAAGCTTGTTAATTCGTTCCTGGGTTGGTGGGCATCGTTTAGATTGTTTCCACATTTTGGTGATTGTAAATTGAGCTGTGATTAATAGTCTAGTGCAAATGTCCTTATGATAAAATGATTTTTTTTCTTCTGGATAGATGTCTAGTAATGGGATTGCAGAATCAAATGGGAGGTCAGACAAAGAGATCTTGAACATAACACCAAAAGCACAATTCATAAAGGAAAAAATTAAATTAGGGTTCCTCAAAATTAAAAACTTTTACTCTGAGAAACATGGAATGAAAGTTGAAAAGTCAGGCTAAAGGCTTGGCACCGGTAGCTCAGAGGCTGGGGTGACAGCCACATGCCCCAGAGCTGGTGTGTTCGAGCTCAGCCTGGGCCTGCCAAAAAAAATGACAACTTCAACAAAAAAAAACAGCCGGGTGTTGTGGTGGGCACCTGTAGTCCCAGCTACTTGGGAGGCTGAGGCAAGAGAATCACTCAAGTCCAGGAGTTTGAGGTTGCTGTGAGCTGTGACGCCATGGCACTCTACCCAGGGAGACACAGTGGGACTCTGTGTCGAAAAAAAAGTCAAGCTAAAAACTGGAAGAAAATATTCATAGCTCATACATCCAATGAAGAATTTGTATCTAGACTACACAAAGGACTCTCAAAACTTGAAAATTCAAAACCAAATGACTCAGCTTTAATAATGACTTTAATAATAATAAGTAGCTCGATAAGTGCTTCACCAAAGTGGGCATATAATGGCAAATAAGCACATAAAAATTGCTTTACATCATTAGCCAGTAAAGAAATGTAAATTAAAAGCAAAGTGAGATAACATTACACACATCTGAAATGATTAAAATAAAAAATATTGAGAAACCCTCAGAGCAGAATCTCTGTTGAGTTCTCTGGAAGAGGATAGAAACACAGACGCCTCTTTAAAAATGGCAATAGTATCAGAATTCCTCAAGCAGGCCTGGTTCATTGAAAATGAAGAGCAGCAATACCTTAATACTGTGAAGTCATCCAAAGGTGGTCCTGGGTCGGCGGTGAGCCCCTATCCTTCCTTCGATCCATCTGCAGATGTTGCAGCCATCCACCAAGCCCCGATGGTTAAAGGTGTAGATGAAGGGACCATCATTGACATACTAACTAAGAGAACCAAAGCTCAGCATCAACAGATCAAAGCGGCATATCTCCAGGAGAAGGGAAAGCCCCTGGATGACATGCTGAAGAAGGCCCTTACGGGCCACCTGGAGGAAGTTGCTTTAGCACTGCTAAAAACCCCAGCACAGTTCGATGCTGACGAACTCCGTGCTGCCATGAAGGGCCTTGGAACTGATGAAGACACTCTGATTGAAATATTGACATCAAGAAGTAACAAAGAAATCAGAGAAATTAACAGAGTCTACAGAGACAAACTGAAAAGAGATCTGGCCAAAGATATAACCTCAGACACATCTGGAGATTTCCGGAATGCTTTGCTTTCTCTTGCTAAGGGTGACCGAGGATTTGGGTGTGAATGAAGACTTGGCTGATACGGATGCCCGGGCCTTATATGAAGCAGGAGAAAAGAGAAAGGGGACAGATGCCAACTTGTTCATTACCATTCTTACCACCAGGAGCTACCCCCATCTTCGCAGAGTGTTTCAGAAATATACCAAGTACAGTAAGCATGACATGAACAAGGCTCTGGACCTGGAGATGAAAGATGACATTAGAAGTGCCTCACAGCCATTGTGAAGTGTGCTACCAGCAAACCAGCTTTCTTTGCCGAGAAGCTTCGTCATGCCATGAAGGGTGTTGGAACTTGTCATAAGGAATTGATCAGGATTATGGTTTCCCGTTCTGAAGTTGACATGAATGATATCAAGGCATTCTATCAGAAGATGTGTGGCGTCTCTCTTTGCCAAGCCATCATGGATGAAACCAAGGGAGATTATGAAAAAATCTTGGTGTTTCTTTGTGGAGGAAACTAAACATTCCTTTTATGGTCTCAAGCATTTCGGTCAGAAGATATTTTAATTATTTTAGTTATATCTCTTCTTTCTATCACATAGGCTTCATAAGAAAGTTTCTTCAGGAGGATTACAGTGTGGCTACCTGATTTCTGAAACATACAGCCTATAAAAAAATTTTATATCACAACTCTGTATAACAGAGATAAGCTAGTTTTTTTTTGATATGTTTACCTTGAACCAAAAAACCCCACACTCAAGTTGTTCTAGCAACATTACTTGGGGAAGATGTCTATGTAGAAGAAAATAAAATAATGTTATAAGACAAAAAAAAAATTGCCAGTGCTAGTGAGAATGAAGAACAAATTTTGAGAATGCAAAATGTTACAGCCACTGTGGAAAATGATTGGGCAATTTCTTATAAACACCCATTCACCATATGACTAAGTGATGCCACTCCTGGAAGAAATAAAAATGTGTGTTCACACGAAAATCTACACCTCAATGTTTATAGCAACTCTATATTTGCCAAAATCTGCAAACAACCCACCTATCCTTCCATGGGTGAACGATAACATTAGTGCATCCATACAGTGGTATACTACTCAGTAGTAAAAAGGAAGATGTTGATATACACAACAGCCTGGATCACACTCACAGGCATTTTGCTGACAAATGTATCCATAACAAACTAAGAAGGAAATACTCATGACAGTTATGGTTGTTGTTTAGGTAACAGATCACATAATGGTAGTTGGCATTTATAACTACTTTCTAATACCCATTCTGTATTCCTTTAACCTTCAGCATCTCAGCTGGTTGTGGTTCTTTACTTGGTGGGGTGATCCAAACTTCATTCTTGCAAGGTCAACCAGAGGTGTCCAACCTGCAGCCCACAGGTCACATGCTGATTATTTGAGGACTTTTTTGCTTGTCTGTGATGTCAGGTATCATGAAAAGTATGCAGAAACCTTTCTCTTTTTTTGACTAATCAGCTTTCATTAGTGTTTATTTAAAGTATGGCCCAAGACAACTCTTCTTCCAATGTGTGGCAGAGGATAAAAGGGGTTAGATACCCCTGTCTGATCTAGACCATTCATAGTCCTGTCTGGATTGGGTTATTGTAATTTCTCACTGACTTTAATTGCAGGAGATGGTAATACTAAGGGAATCCATAAGTATTGAGAGCAGCTACTCCAGACATACTCTTCTTTGGTTCCATGGTGGAGTGGTAGTCCAGTTTCTCCTTGGTAGTCCAGATCAGTCACCCCAGGCAACTGTATAACTCTTAGCCTGCTGAGTAAGAGGAATGAAGACCCCAGAGTAGCCAGGTGGCAGTCTTAACTTCCAGTTCAGTGGAATCATGGTTGCATCTCCTTGTGGAAGCATTCCTCCCTCTGGAACTAAGACTTATCTAGGCCAGCAGAGTGTAATGTTGTTAACAGGAAGTAAAACTTCTGCTAGTAGGTCACTAGGGGTAAGGTGAGTGGTGCCACTCTCATTTTGACCCCTTGATTTTTAGACCTTTGGATCCTGTCTGTGACAGAAACAGTACCATATGCTGGATGCTGATTCAGAATATATAAGGCTTTCTGGAGAACCTTGCTCCAGCTCTGCAAAATAGTGTCACCTAGCTAGTGTTAGCTAGTACTGTAAGTATAACTTCAAAAGACCATCCCACTGTTATTTCTTATAACTACATGTGTGTATGCATACATATATATGTATAGCAAATATCTTTATTTTCTTTCCTTTTTTATTCTGTTATAATGTAACATAAGATGTGTTGCCTTCATATCAGCATTTAAGTATTGTTAATTTTACATAATACTATTTAAGTTATGGGATATCAGCAGAAGAAAAACATCATTTAAGAACTTTATCTCTTCTGGGGAGATGATTAGTATGTTTTTGCTTGTGTGCCGGATAGTTGTATTAGGCAGAATTATGATCTTGTTATTGTTTTTATTTAAAGATTGGGTATGGTCTAAGGAGCTGCCTATGGGTGCCAAGTTGACAAGGGTTTGAAGTTGTGATGGTTAATTTTACGTGTCAACTTGACTGAGCTCAGATACCTGGTCAAACATTACTTCTGAACGTGTCTGTGAAGGTGTTTTTGAATCCAGACAACTAGACCACACGGGAAGCCAGTGAGGGTGTTTTCGAAAGAGATTAGCATTTCAATCAGTAGACTGAGTGAAGAAGATTGCTCTCACCAATGTGGGTAGCCACTGAGAGCTTGAATAGAACAAAAAAGTGGAAGATGAATTCTCTCAATTTCTGAGCTGGGATAGACATCTTCACATGTTCTCAGACCACTGAACTCCTGGTTCGTGGCCCTTCAGACTCCAGAACTTACACTAGCAGCTTCCTCCTCCCACCTCTTATTGAGGTTATCTATTGTAATCTGTAACATACTGCTTCTATTTCTGTGGACAACTCAGACTAATATAAGCATGTAGTTCAGTATGTATGCAACACTCAGTTTAGCTAAACCTGCAGCTTCACATGACCCTATGATGCAGCCAAAACTCAGGTCTATCCCAGGCCCCCATCCAGATAGACCCATTTCCGTAGCACCCCATGGACACCTCCTGGATGGGTCACAGCACTTCCCCATTCTGCATCATCCACACTCTTCCTTGTCCAGTCACCACCAAGTCGTCCTCCTGCCCCCATTCTCAGCTGTGGGGAGCAGCTTCTGTCTACAGCAACCCCAGAAGTTAGATCATTAAAGACTTTCCCCCATGATTTCACAGACCCCAACTTCCTAAAACTTTCACCTGTGTCTCCACCTCACTATCCTTCCCCATGAGACTGAATTAACTAACTTGTCATTTTGTGTATTTTGTTGACTTGGTATTTTTCCTCATTAGATGTTAAATAAGTGTTTGCTGGATGGATGAATGAATGAATCAATGAAAGGATCAAAGTGCTAGAGGGTCCCACTGGCTGTTCAAATTGTGAAGCCTGCCCCCTATCTGGGCCTTCTGCCTTCATAGAATAAACCCAATGTGCCACAACTGCTCAACTAACTTCATAGAACTCTCTGTGGAAACTGTCCCTGAGAGTGTCATTGTTCATGTGTCCTCCCTAGGCCCAAACACTGTCTAGAAAGTGTGGGAGCTTATGATAGGGGATGCATGATGGGGCCCCTGCATCCCCAATGGTTTGAAAAGGAAGGGAGCCACCTCTCAGGGGTTTCCACCTGTCCTGCAGATGTACACACCTCAGGCCAACCCTCTAGCCCCGACAGTACCTAGTGGCAACATAGGCTGTCTATCATAGCTGCAGGACACCTGCTCCCTTGGTTGCCAAGAACTCAGAAACCCCGGGAGGCTGTCTGAGGCGGGGGCACCATGTGGGTCGCTTTTCCAGACACATTCACACCCAGTCCCCCATCTGTAGAGTCTGGAGTAATCACCCTCAGGGCATCTTTCCTCCTCTCTGCCCCTCCATGCAGCCACACTGCTGTCTTCCATCACTATCAGTCACCAACCTACCACTCACACAGTGGGGTTTGAGGAGCCTCAGGATACACAGGGGATGAAACCTTGCCTCCCCCAGGTGTCAAGACAGTTTCCAGCCTGGATCCCTGGCAAGGATGCAATGGACCCATAGAGGGGTCAGGGGACTTCAGGGTACTCACCCAGGATGATGCAGGGAGCAGCTATGCTCCTCCCGACAGAACTGGGGGTTCTAAGGGGGCTGTGATGTCTGCATCCACACAGTAGTCCCACTCCCTCAGAAGGCACTGCAGCTTCCAGCTGGGGATGATGGTCCCAGGATTCCCCAAGCCTCTTCATGTGCCTCCTCCTGTCCTCCCTCCTCCTTCTCTCCCTCGGGTCCTCCCCACCGGGCTGATCTCTGGAGGCAGAACTGAGTGCCAGCCTGCCAGGGGCTCTGTGGCCTGGCTTTGCACACGGTCCCTCTCACAGACTCCGGACACTGCTCTCCCCTGGATCCCCCCAACACCCCTCACTCACTGAGCTGTCCTGTCTGCTCTCCTTCCCCAGCTTCTGTTCAGTCTGATGAACTCTTTCCTTCTCAAAAGGGAAAAGTACGTTGACATTTCAGAGGTTTTAAGCATTTATGACTTTATGAGAATGTGAATTGGTATAGCATTTTTGGAATAAAGTTTTAGAAATATTTATATTTATAAAACATTAAACTCTTTGCACTCTTTTCATTTTAACCTAATGTTCATGTTAGTGTCGTTCTTATAGGAAACATTCATGTTGGGCAGCACCTGTGGCTCAGTGGGTAGGGTGCTGGCCCCATATACTGAGGGTGGCAAGTTCGAACCTGACCCCGGCCAAACTGCAGCAAAAAAATAGCCGGGCATTGTAGCTGACACTTGTAGTCCCAGCTACTCAGGAGGCTGAGGCAAGAGAATCACCTAAGCCCAAGAGCTGGAGGTTGCTGTGAGCTGTTATACCACTGCACTCTATCAAGGGTGACAAAATGAGACTCTGTCTCTAAAAAAAGAAAAAGAAAAAGGAAAAGAAAATATTCATATTTGCCCAAGAGTTCAAATTTAAAGATGTTGATTTCACTTGATTCACTATATAGCTGATGAGAAACAACATGTGTGTCCTAGGAAGAAATACTTTAGTTAATTACAGTGCATATATACCTACTGTAGAGTTCCAGAAAATACTTTCAAAAGTGAGGAAAAGCCATATGCACTGTCATGGAAAGATGCTGTGTCCACTTTATGAAGTGACATAGGCTACTGGCAGATAAGCATGTACATCACTATTCATGTATATTAATGAAAACAATATATTTATATAGTGTATCTGTCAATGAAAATTCTAGAGTTAGCTTTAAAGTAAGACACACCGGATTGTTACTTGTGATGACGTCTCATGAGGGAATTGAAGCATGAAGGAATTATATAAAGGGGAAAACTGAATCATCTGTACTTTTAGAAATTTTGTAGGAACAATATGCACTGTAGTGCCTCTTTAATTAAAATGCTTATATATACCCAGCAACAGAAATAGTTTGAATAGCAGCTAAAATTACTGCTAACTACAATGAATAAAACCTGCAATTGGCTTAACACAACAAAAGTTTGTTTTATGTGCACACACATTCTGATGCCTGCTTTTAGTACCTTTACCACAATCTTCCTTTTGGTTGCCTAAGAGATATTATAGGGTCATAATAAGAGAAATGAATGTAAATACTGTCGAGATCTGTTTCAGGTTGGAAGGAGTGGGAATGGTGGTTGGCTCTAGGTGAACTCATACCACATGTATGAGTTTGCTTTGGCTTCCATAACAAAGTACCACGGACTGGGAGACTTAAACAATACAAATGTGTATTGTCTCACAGTTCTGGAGGCTAGAAGTCCAAGATCAAAGTGATAGCAGGGTTTGTTCATTCTGAAGCCTCTCTCTTTGGTTCTTAGATAGCTGCCTTCTCTCTAGGTCTCCACATGGTCTTCTTCCCTGTGTCCTAATCCCCTCTTCTTATAAGGATTCCAGTCATATTAAATAAGAGCTCACCCTAATGACCTCATTTTACCGTATCTCTCTCTCTCTCTCTTTTTTTTTGCAGTTTTTGGCCAGGGCTGGGTTTGAACCCACCACCTCTGGTATATGGGGTCTGTGCCCTACTCCACTGAGCCACAGGCAAAGGCCCTATCTCCAAATACAGTCAATCTGAGATACTGTGGACTAGGACTTCAACATATGAATTCTAAGAGCAGACACAAGTCTGTACATAATATCAGGGATATAGTCCTAACTCTGTTGCTTAATAGCCATGTAGTCATGGAAAAATCACCAAGCCCTGTGAGCCTCAGGTTCTTCATCTGAAAAATGGGTTTGATAAGGTCTGTCTTACAGGACTGTTGGAATGTGTGCCATGTACTTAAAGCACCTGATATGGTGTCTGGACTATATTAGATCTTTAAAGATTGGCAGTTATTTGTATTACTATTCGGACCTGAGATCCTACTATACGTTTCTGTGAGGATTTTGTTGTTGCTAGTGATGTTATTATCTAGGAGACCTCAGAGTATGCACCACAATAGTACAAGGAATACCAATTCAGCCACAATTGTTGCTTCATCAATAAAACTCAGTAAAACATCCCTCCTAGATGATTTATTTTTTTAATTTGGCCCTGCAGAATCCTCCCCAGCTGAATACAGCTCAGAATTCCTGGAATTCGAGTCAAAGACCAACTCCTTCCCTCCATCCCAGCTGCTTTTCCATTCAAACCAGTATTTTCATTCATTTCATCACCACACCCAATCTAAGCCCCTAAAAATGGCCAAACTGCACTTGAGATAACTTAATTAAAATGTCATTTTAATAGTTCTGGATCTCCCAGCCAGGCAGACGAGTACCCGTTCTGTGGCTTCGAGCCTCACTTGTGTGGGCAATTTACCCTTCTCTCTCAGGAAATCCCTGCCGACAACGGGCATCAATCACCCAGTTCTTGCAACGTACCCCCATCAAACCTCTAGCCCTTGCTTAGAGGTGTCCAAAGTACATAAAGGTAACCTAATTGAAACGTTTCTCTGTTGGAGTCATCTGACTTCCAGGCATTGGTTCACAGGCTTATTTATGAGAAATCCTTATTTCTCAGGAAATCCCTGCAGATGGGAATCAGTCACTTGGTTCTTAACTGGGACAAGAGTGCAGGATGTCCACACCTGCCCCAGGTGGACGTTCCTCTGCTTTAGCCACCATCGACATGGAACTGCTCAGGGCAGTTTTCTATTCCCCACTTTACTCTCAGCCCTAAGTCATGAGTCACACCATCCAAGAGTATGCCCCTGGCACCCCCCAGCTCTTTACAACCCACTCCCACAGAGGGAACTGCGGTTTTCCAAAGTCCCCAAACCACCCAGGCTCAGGGCATTCACTCCCCATTGCTCTCACCAGAAGCTCCACATCCTCAGCTTTTCACCTACTTGTCCTTTAGGACATAGGGGACATCTCACCACCCTTGTTATGTGACTGCATCTCCTAGACTCCCTAATTCTATGGATGAGGGTGGGCCTGACTTATCCTGGTGTCTCCATTAACCTAGGGCCTTCCAAAGAGCAGATACCTGATGAATATTTGGGGAACAAATAGGGTGGGGGTCTTAAATTTATTTAGCTTAAATTTCTCCTATATTGGTCAACTGCGGTGGCTCATGCTTGTAATTCCAGCATTCTGGGAGGTGGATTGCTTGATCATAGGAGTTCCAAACCAAGACCCCATCTCTAAAAATAGCCAGGTGTTAGGGAGGGTACCTGTAGTCCTAGATACTCTGGAGGCTGAGGCAAGAGGATTACTTGAGCCCCGCAGTTTGAGTTTGCTGTGAGCTATGATGATGCCATGGCACTCTATCAAGGGTGACGAAGTTAAGACTGTCTCAAAAAAAAAAAAAAAATCTCCTACATTCTCAAAAAAGTCAAGCAAATTCACTATACATGAACACGTATGTATTAGTTTTATTGTAAAGCAGGTAAAATGGGATAAGATGCCAAGAAATAACTGTCTTTAAAGTTTATTTCTCTATTTCACAACTCCATATATTTGAATGCAAAGTTTTCACATTTTCAAGAAAATTCCTGTTCCAAAGAAATTCCAATTCTAATCTTTTCCAAGCAACAAAACAAAATGAAAGCCTTCCTAATTTGTTTTATAAAAGAGCAAGTTCATACTTTTGATGAGCAAAATTACATTGTGATCAACATCATTCACCAACTCAAAACAAAATTTGAAAAATTCCGAAAGGAAAATTAAGATCATTTGTTTTTCTAAACATCAATTTCTAAGTCACCCAAATGTAACAGAAACACAAGGAGGTTATGCACTGGTGATTTCCCCAACATTCTCAGCCCCCCCCCCCAACTATTCTCTTCAAACATAGGGTAAAGAAACAACTAATTTCACACAGCTGGGAGAAACTACGAGAAAGGGCCCTGGTCATACACTGGCCCTGCCCCTGCAGCTACGTTGGCTGCAACTCTTACCCATGCTCTCCTTTCCTCATCTCTTAAAGCCTCTTCATACAGGCGTGGGAAGGACCTGGGATCGTGCCCATTGATCCTGGCCACATACTCCAGGACTTTCATCTTGGTGGTTTCAGCATGGGCCCGGGGACCCCACAGGAACTCATAGCGCGCAGGATCGCTCTGGGGCACCTGCTGGTACACCAGGTAACCTTCCTGCACCCAGTGGTGGGTGATGAGCTTCCGGGGCTCCCCATAGATGAAGTGCTCCCACCCATCATGCACCCCCATCATACTCAACGCTTCCCAGATGACCTCTTCTCGGGCGCAATCACCCTCCAAGAAGATCAAGCCCATGATGATTATCAGGAGGCCAACCTTGGGCAGGCTATGGAAATCATTCAGCATCTCATCATAACTAAGGCCCAGGGCAGTGACAAGGACATAGCAGTGGTTGGCAGGATCAACTTCCTTCACGTCGACACCAAAGACCAGCTGCATGCACTCAGAGGCTTCCTTGAAGATCTCAGGAAAGTGATCTCCATATTCTTGGATGACAATACTCAGCATTTCATCCTTGGTGATTGGCTCCTTGATTCGATACTTGAGGAGCAGGAAATGAACCAAATTAGACATCTTCTCTTCTAAGGTGCGTCGCAGCAAGGGCTCCAGGTTTGCTGGCTCCTGCAAAGTGCTTGGCTCTCCCTCTTGCCTGCTGGAGCTCTCATCATACTGGCTCCCTGGAGGGGAAGCCAGACCAGTGGGCAAGGAGGAGGCTCCCTGAGGACTCTGGGGAGGACTCGATGCTGCAGCAGCTGGCATCTCCTCCGGTATGCCTGGGATTACAGCAGAGGCGGTGGCAGCTGCTGCCGCCTCCTCCTGAGCCCTTTGACCCTGTGCAGCCACCAGACTCTGCAGGACTTCCTCAAGTGTGCGGCGCTTATTCCTCTGACAGCGGTGAGACATGATAGCACTGGTCAGGGACAGCAAGCAGGACTGCAAGCAGGAGCTAGGTGATGGGGACACACAAGGCTGGGGAGAGAGGGATTGTGTCAGTGATTTTAGATGGTGCTCAGGGGTTCCCATCCTCCTGATTGGCCTGTCCCCTGAGCACCTGCAAGACCAAGTGGGATGGCTCCTTGAGGGTAGCAGGCCAGCAGAGTGTGAGGCTCCAGGGCTGACAGTGAGTGGGTGAGGCCAGGCACTGTGTGGTCCCCTCTGTCCTGGGGAGGGAAAGGCCCTCAGCACACATTCAGGGTGGGCACCTCACTTGGACTCTTGGCACTGCCTGGGCCTCCTGTGCTCCGTGACCCGAGGACACTGCCTCAGACCAAGGTCTCATTGTGTTTTCCCAGAGCCCATGTAAGAGGAAGTGAGGCGCTCTCAGGAGGCAGATATACCCAGAATCCCTTCACCACGGTCAGGAAGGTGGGCTGGGCTCTGGGAGGTCCCCACTGTCCTGGGGTGGATGGTACCCTCTGTGCTCACTCAGGACCCTCACCTATCTCCTGTGGGCCCTAGACCCCATCCCTCTGTTTGCCTGAGAAACTCTCAGAGCAAGGGCTTATATCCTGATGTGCAGCAGAAGGCAGTGTGTGGGCCTCACATTTCCCAGGGATGACTGCAAGGCCTGGATCCAGACTGTTCTGGAGTGGGAGTTCCCTCAGCTCACGCTAAGGGTATTTATTTACCTTTAATTGTGTCAGTGCCAGGACCAACCCCCTGCTGACTTGACATCATCCTCGAGCTGAGGCCAAGCTCTAACTCCTGAGGATTCCCCTTACCCCAGGACGGCGAGAATGAGAGTTTGCCATAAGCTGCTGTTCCAACCTGGGTTCTCAGGGGGCTATTTATAGAGAAGCCAGACTCTGTGGGGTCCTTTCTTTTCTGGTTTGGGTAAATACTTTCAGTCCTCACTAAGGGTGCTTAGCTTGACTTCTGAAAATACCTGGGACTTCCCTCTCAGCTAATATAGGGCTGTGCAACTCAAACCAAGGTCCTTTCTCCCTGACACCTTGCCCAGGTAGAAGTCTAGGGCCAGCGCATCTGGTCACTGTGATTGGGTCCTCCCAGGGCCAACAACAAGGTCACAAGATGGTCCAGCTCTGTCAGGGATAAGAGGCCTTCTCAGTCATCCCTGTTTTCATCTTAATGCCTGGCAGGCCTGAGACTCTCTCAAATGCTGTTCTGGGGCTGTAACCCTCAGTCTAAGGCTCTAACCAGCCTCACACCCTTAAGTCAGTGGTGAGGAAGCATCACCTCTGGTCACCCTGCCTGGAGCTTCCAGGGCTGACAGTGGGGACAGGGTGAGTTTCTGTGGGGCCTGCACTGTTCTGGAGTACACTCAGTCCCCCCTCAGACCAAAGTGTTGGTCTCACGCTCTAGAAGCAGAAGTGTGGATGTATCACATTTGGCCACCCTGTCCAGGGTCTTCCAGGGCTGAAAGCAGGACAAGATTGGGCCCCTCTGTCCTGGGATCCTGGGCTTCTGTCCTCCTCTTGATCACCAGCAGGACCTGGGTAGCTCCCTCTGTTCATCCATGGATGTGTTCATTGTATAAAGCCCCTACTCTCTCTTAGACCTGTAGGTGGCTGTCAGGACCCATGTGCCTGGCCACCTTGCACAAGGTATCCCAAGGTTGAGGATAGGGGCAGGAATCTGTGGGGTTCATGCCCATCTTGGAGTCTAAGGCTCCTTTCCCTCCTTACCTGTGTTTCCTCATCTTGGTGCCTGGCACAGCCAGTGTCCTTTTTGATCACACACCAAGGCTCTCACTTCTCTTACCCATGAGGCAGAAGTCAGTGGACATGACTTTCACCTCCCACACCTGGGGCTTCCTAGGGTTGCCAGCAGGGGCAAGGATGGATGGTGGAGCCCCATATTGGATCCTGCAGAGCCTGAACCCACCATCTAGGGCCCTGAGTCTTCCTTAGTCATGACAGGCTCTGACTGCCAGAGTCCAGTGAGGAAGAAGTTAAAGGAAGAGAGAGGGAAGTGGGAATGGGGAGGGGGAGAGGAAGGGGTGAGGATGAGGGGAGGTAGAGGAAGGGGAAGGGAAGGGAAAGGGAGGGGGAGGGAGGGGAGGAGAGGAGAAAGGGAGGAGAGGGAGGAAGATGAGGGGAGGGGAAATGGAGGGGTGAATGGAGGAGAGGAAAGGAGAGGGGAGGGGAAAGGGAGGGGAGAGAAAGGGGTGAGAGGAGGTAGAAAAGGTGAGGGGGAGGGGAGGGAGATGGGGAAGGGAGTGGCGAGAGCAAGAGAGGGAGGAGGAGGGGAGGAAGGCAGGTGAGGGGAAGAGAGGCAAGGAGAGAGGAGTAAGGGGAGGAGAAAGGGAGGGGTGAAGAGAAGAGATGGAGGGAGATGGGAGGGGAAGGGTAAGAAGGAGAGGGGCCAGGGAGGGGTGAGGAGAAGAGAGGGAGGGAGAGAAGAGGGTGGGGGAGGAAGAGGAAAGGGAGGGGAGAGGAAGGGATGAGAGACAGGAAGGGGAAGGGGAGGAAGGGGGGTGAGGGGAAGAGAGGGAGGGAGGGGGAGTAAGAGGAGGGGGAAGGAAGGGGTGAAGAGAAGAGAGGAAGGGAGATGGGAGGGGGAAGGGGAAGGGAGGGGTGAGGTGAAGAGAGGGAGGGAGAGGGGAGGGTGGGGGAGGAAGGGGAGGCAAAATGAAGGGGAGGGGGAAGGCACAGATA
This sequence comes from Otolemur garnettii, assembly GCF_000181295.1. Taxonomy (NCBI): domain Eukaryota; kingdom Metazoa; phylum Chordata; class Mammalia; order Primates; family Galagidae; genus Otolemur; species Otolemur garnettii. Next base: position 376,956 of record NW_003852585.1, read on the forward strand.
GTGTTGGGAGGCAGGGGGTGGAAGATGGAGGGAAGGTGAGGGAGAGATGGGAAAAGGAGGGGTGAGGGGAGGTAGGGGAAGGAGAGGGAGGTGGAGAAGGGGGAAGGTAGGGGAGGGTGAGGGGAGGGGTGGGGGAAGGGTGGGGTAGGGGGAAGAGGGGGTAAGGGGAGGAGTAGAGGTAGGGGAGGAAGAGGGCAGGAGAAAGGGAGGGGTGGGGGAGGAGAGGGAAATGAGAGGGGAGTGAAAGGGAGGGGTGGAGGAAGGGGAGGGGAGGAGGAAAGGGGCAGCAGACAAGGATGGACTGTTAGGCCTCTCACTGTTCCCTTAGGGCTCTGCCCTCCATGGCCTGGAGTGGCCCCAGGTAACACCAGGCTCCAATACCCAGGCACCTGAGGAAAAGCTTGGAGGAGGTGCTCAGCCTCATGTGTGTCCTGGGCTGACCCAAGCTGGATTATTGGGGTCCCTCTACATGGGGTGGGGGCTTCTTCCATCCTCCCTCAGTGTCTCACTTTCACTTCTGACACAGCTGGACCCTCTATACACCTGAATTTCAGGCCTGGAACTCAGAACAAGACTCTCACTTTTCTCAGCCCCCCAAGGTGGAAGTTGGTGGAAGTCACATCCGGCTCAATCACCCCACATACCGGGCTTTCCAGGGTTGACAGAGGGGTGGAACCGGATGGGGGACGGGACAAGAATAAACTGTGGGGCTGCTATGGGGATGTAGCAGGGCCTTTCTCTTCTACCCTAGGGCCCACCCTCTTTGGCCCTGTGTCACCCCAGTGTCTCAACAGACTCTGACTCTCACAGTCCTCTGAGGAAAAGCTTGGGGGTGGGGCTCTGCCTCACAAGTGGGTCCTAGGGTGGCCCAGGCCAACAGCAGGGTGCATACTGGATTATTGGGGTACCTCTACCTGAGGTGGGACCTCCTCAGTCCTTCCTCAGCACCTCACCTTCACTGACGACAGAGCTGGGCTTTTTCCCCTCCCCATGTGAAACCTGGAACTCTGAACAAGTCCCTCCCATCAGCCCCTCACCCAGAAGTCTGTGGACGTCACATCCAGGTCCCAAACCCCCCCACATATGGGGCTTCCCAGGGCTGACAGAGCGGGGGAAGCAGGATGGGGGAAGGTGTAATGGGGGAAGGGTCAGAGACAAGGATGGACTGTGGGGCCTCTCACTCCTCCCTTAGGAATCAGTCCTCTATGGCCCTGAGTGGGCCTGGGTCTCACCAGGTTCAGACTCCCACAGTCCCCTGAGGAAAACTTGGGGGAGGGGCTAAGCCTCACACATGGGTCCTGGATTATTGGGGTCCGTGGAGTGGAGCCTCTTCAGTTCTCCCTAGAGTCCTATCTTCACTCACGACAGAGTTGGGCCCTCTCCCTTCAACAATGTGAAACTTGGAACTCAGAACAAGGCCCTCCCCTCTGTCAGCCCCCCACCCAGAAGTCTATGGCCATCATATCCCATCCCAAACCCCTACATATGGGGCTTCCCAGGGCTGACAGAGGGGGAACAGGATGGGAGGACGAGGTAATGGGGGAAGGGTCAGAGACAAGGATGGACTGTGGGGCCTCTCATTCCTCCCTTATGAACTGGCCCTCTATGGCTCCAAGTGGCCCCGGGTCTCAAAAAGTTCAGACTCTCACAGTCCCCTGAGGAAAACTTGGGGGAGAGGCTCAGCCTCACATGTGGGTCTCGGGATGACTCAGGGCCCACAGCAGGGTGAGACCTGGATTATTGGGGTCCCTCTACCTGGGGGAATGCTTAGTTCTCCCTCAGCATCTCACCTTCACTCCTGACAGAACTACGTCCTCTCCCCTCTGTGGATCTGAAGCCCGGACCTCAGATCAAGGCCCTCGCCTCCGTCAGCCCCCTACGTGGAAGTTTGTGAACGTCACATCCGGCCCCAGCCCCCCACACATATGGGGCTTCCCAGGGCTGACGGGCTGGGGGGAACAGGATGGGAAGGTGGGGGCGAGGGTTCAGGAATACGGCTGGAGTGTGGCGCCTCTCTGTTTCCTCCCTTAGGACCTACCCTCTATGGCCCTGAGTCATCCGGGGTCTCAACAGGCTCTGACACCCACAGCTCTCCAAGGAAAAGCTTGGGGGATGGGGCTTAGCCTCACACATGGGTCCTGGGATGGCCCAGGGCCCACAGCAGGGTGAGAACTGGGTTACTTGGGTCCATCTACCTGTGTGGGGTCCCCCTCAGTATCTCACCTTCACTCCTGACAGAACCGCGTCCTCTCCACTCTGTGGATCTGAAGCCTGGACCTCAGAACAAGGCCCTCGCCTCTGTCAGCCCCCTACATGGAAGTTTGTGAATGTCACATCCGGCCCCAGCTCCCCACATGTACAGGGTTTCCCAGGACTAACCGGTTGGGGGGAACAGGATGGGGGATGGGGTGGGGGCAAGGGTTCAGGAACACGGCTGGAGTGTGGGGCTGCTATGGAGATTAGGGGGGCCTCTCTCTCTCCTCCCTTAGGGCCTACCCTCTATGGCCCTGAGTCATCCGGGGTCTCAACAGGCCCTGACTCCCACAGCCCCCCAAGGAAAAGCTTGGGGGGATGGGGCTCAGCCTCACACGTGGGGCCGAGGTGACCCAGTGCCCACAGCAGGGCAAGGGCTGGGTTATTGGGGTCCGGCTACCTGTGTGGGGTCCCGCTTAGTCCTCCCTCAGCATCTCACATTCACTCCTGACAGAACCGCGTCCTCTCCCCTCTATGGATCTGAAGCCTGGACCTCAGAACAAGGCCCTCGCCTCCGTCAGCCCCCTATGCGGAAGTTTGTGAACGTCACATCCGGCCCCAGCGCCCCACACGTACAGGGTTTCCCAGAACTGACAAAGGGGAGGAACAGGATGGGGGAGGGGGAACAGGATGGGAGGAGGGGGTATGGGGGAAGGGTCAGAGAAAAGGATGGACTGTGGGGAAGCTATGGGGATATAGTGGGACCTCCCAATCCTCCTTAAAAACAGGTCCTCTATGGCCCTGAGTGACCCTGGGTCTCACCAGGCTCTGACTCCCACAGTCCCCTGAGGAAAACTTGGGGGAGGGGCTCAGCCTCAAACATGGGTTATTGGGGTCCCTCTACTTGGGTGGGGGCCTCCTTAGTCCTTCCTCAGGGCCTCACCTTCACTTCTGACAGAACCGGGTCCTCTCCCCTCTGTGGATCTGAAGCCCAGACCTCAGAACAAGACTCTCACCTCCGTCAGCCCCTATGCGGAAGTTTGTGAACGTCACATCCAGCCCCAACCCCCACATATGGGGCTTCCCAGGGCTGACGGGGCGTGGGGAACAGGATGGGGAATGGAGTGAGGATTCAGGAATAAGGCTGGACTGTGGGGCTGCTATGGGGATGTAGCAGGGGTCTCTCTCCTCCCTTTGGGCCTACCCTCTATGGCCCTGAGTCACCCCGGGGTCTCAATAGGCTCTGACTCCCACAGTCCCAATGGGGCTCAGCCTCACACGTGGGTCCCGGGGTGGCCCAGGGCCCACAGTAGGGTGAGTACGGGATTATTGAGGTCCATCTACCTGGGGCAGGGGCCTTCTCTTAAGTCATCCCTCAGCATCTCACCTTTACTCCTGACAGAACCAGGTCCTCTCCCCTCTGCAGATATGAAGCCCGGACCTCAGAACAAGGCCCTGGCCTCGTCAGCTCCCTACCCGGAAGTCTGTGAACGTCACATCCGATCCCAACCCCACACATACGGGGCTTCCCAGGACTGATAGGGTGGGGGGAACATAATAGGGGGTGGGGGCGAGGGTTTGGGAATAAGACTGGACTATGGGGCAACTATGGGGATGTAGCAGGGGTCTCTCACTCCTCTGTTAAGGACTCACCCTTTTTGGCTTTTTGTCACTACTGTTCTCACCGAGGTCTGACGCCCATAGTCCTTTGACTAAGAAGTTGGGGTTGGGGAGGTGCAAGGGATAGCGGACAAGCATGGACTATGGGCCTCATATGGGGATATAGCAGAGCCTCTCAGTCCTTCCTTAGGATCCCACCCTCTATGGCCCTGAGTCACCCCAGGTCCCACCAGGCACAGTGGTCAGCTTGGTAACTCCACTTTGGATCTTCCAGGGTTGACACCAGGCCAGAGATGGATTCTTTGGGTTTCTTATGCTCTGGGGTGAATGGATCCCTTAGTCCTCACTCATGACAGCCCTCATGTTCGCTCCTGGCTCCTTGATGAAATACTCCTTGGAAAATGTCCTCTTTCTTCCATCTCTGAGCATTTGTTCAGCTGCAACCCTTTTAAAAAATGATGCCAAATCCCGGGCTACATGCCAAATGGGGAACTGTTGCATCCGTGACCAATGGTGAGTAGTGATATATGTATTGTCCTTTTTTTCAAATCTCTTCTGTATCTATGTTTTGTACAATTTTATTTAACTTCCATTGTTTATGATTTTTTTCTTTAGTAATCTATCATACTTGCAAAAACGTCTATTTCATAAATATTTTCCCCAAATTGCATTTTGTTAGTTATCTCTATGGTTATCTATTTCATTGTTTCTGCATTTATTTATATTATTTTTTATCTTCTACTAAGTTCAGTTTGATATGGTATTTATTCCGTAGTTTCTTGAACTGTGAAGATGTTTTAATTTAAAAAAAAAATTCCAATATAGAATTACTTAGGCTCTGCATGCAATTAGTGTTATGTAGCTTTATGTGTATGACTACCAGTTGTCTATTTTAAATTGCACACGAACATTATGGACACCCTGTATATCCCTAATCAAGGGGGTATGAAATTATTTTTGAGAAGACTAAAAAGAATGATAGAAATAGTATGTCACTATGGGGAGGCTTCCAAAGGCATTATGTTTTATTTTTGTTACTAGTTATAAAAGAGACTTACACATATTTAAATGATGTTAACAGAGTTGGGTTTATTGCAGGAATGCAAAGAAGTTTAATACTAGAAGCTCAATCAATATAACTGGCTATGTGTAACTGTTAAGGATTGTCTAGGAAAATAGAAACTCTGTAAATATCTAATACAGAGGAAATTAAATGAAAGGTACTGATTACACAAGTGATGGAAAAGCCAAACAAGGGAGAACTGGAGAATCCAATAATTAGCCACATCAGGAAGTCAATCTCACCTCTAGGTGGGAAGGATAAAGAGAGGAGATTCGTGTTAATGGAGCTTATTTATTGGGTTCAATAGGACCTGGAATCATAGTGCAACTATCTGATTGTGGCTGCAGCCATGGACAATGTACACATTGAAGGTGAAACCACCTGATGCAGAAGGAGAAAAACCTCTAATTGCTCTATCTTCCTGAACCAAAATGTTAGTGACCCTAGGAGTTCTAGCCTGCAGGAGTCAAATCCTGTATATTGGAGAGCAGAGCAGGAGAACATGAGAGATGGATCTGGGAACAAATAGGCCCACAATAATACTCAAGTCACATTTGACTTCTGCAATTATAAGAGGTGTTCAATATGACTTGTATTCATCTTTTGTTGTTGACATATATTGAGTATTACGATTTTAATAGTTTTTTCCTTTCTTAAAATGTGTATATATTTTATTGGCACCCTCTGTATATATGCCACATTTTCTTTCTTTTTTTTTTTTTTTTGAGACAAAGCCTCAAGCTATCCCCCTGGGTAGAGTGCTGTGGCATCACAGCTCAGAGCAACCTCCAACTCCTGGGCTCAAGCAAGTCTCTTGCCTCAGCCTCCCAAGTAGCTGGGATCACAGGCACCCGCTACAACGCCTGGCTATTTTTTGGTTGCAGCCAGCATTGGATTCTAACCCGCCACCTTAGGTGTATGTGGCTGGTGCCTTAGAGCCACTTGAGCCGCAGGTGCCGAGCCATGCCACATTTTCTTAATCCTCTCATCAGTTGATGGACACTTAGGTTGATTCTATATTTTTATGATTGTGAATTGTGTTGTGACAAATGTACAACTATATATATCTTTTTTTAAAATTTCAGTTTAGTATGAGGGTACAGATGATTAGGTTATATTGTTTGCATTTGTTAGGTAAAGTCCAAGTTTTAGCTGTGCCCCTCCCCCAGGACGTATGCCATAACCCCCTACATTGTACCTGTTAGGTGAGGGCACACCAATCCCTCTCTCCCCTTCTTCCCACTTATTCCATCCTCCTCACTTGAGTTCAATTGTGTTTTTCTCTTGTGTAGGCATGTATTTGTTCATCTACTGGTTTCATATGAGTGTTGTGTGCATTGGATAGTTGCTTTTACATTCTTGTGATACTTTACTAAGTAGAATGTTCTCCAACTCTATCCAGGTTAATACAAAAGATGTAAAATCTCCACAGATATTTTTTTGGTATAATGATTTCTTTTCCTCTGTGTAGATACCCAGTACTGAGATTGCAGGATCAAATGGCAGACCTATTTTTTGTTATTTGAGACATCTCCATACTGATCTCTGTAGAGGCTATGCTAATTTGCATTCCCACTAACAGTGTATAAGTGTTTCCTTTTCACCACATCCACCCTAACATCTATTGTTTTTTTTTTTCTTTGCCTTTTAATAATGGCTGCTCTATGCTGGTTAGTTTGTTCATGCCTATAATCTTAGCACTCTGGGAGGCTGAGGTGGGCCTGAATCACCTGAGCTTAGGGAGTTCCAGACCAGCCTGAGCAAGAGCAAAACCCCATCTGTACTAAAAATAGAAAAACTAGCTGGTCATTGTGGCAGGCACCTGTAGTCCCAGCTATGTGGAAGGCTGAGGCAGGAGTATCACTTGAACCCAGGAGTTTGAGGTTGCTGTGAGCTAAGCTGAGGCATGGCACTGTAGCATGGACAACAGAGTGAGACTTTGTCTTATACAAAAAAATAATGGCCATTCTAATTGGAATAATATGGTATCTCATTGTGGTTTTAATTTGAATTTTCCTCGTTACAGTAAATTTATACAAAATTTTATTTAATAAAAATTGCGTACATTCCTAATAAAAAGTAGTATTCTCAAAGTATAAAATTTATATTCATGAGTCCATGCTGATAAATACATTACTGAATAAATAAGAGAGGAAGAAGAGACCAATCTTCTCTGCAGAAGAATTAGAAATCATTTATGTAGATACTCTATACTTTTTAAATGTTTGCTGGACATAGTGACTTTCTTCCAAAGAAAGTACAGTGTAAGAAAAGGGGAAATAAGTAATTTTACAGTAGGGAAAACTGAAAAACACTACTCTGCCAGGCAATCAAGATTAACATCAACAGTGATAAGTCACTGTTCATAATATATATCTTTGGTATGATGTCATGAGAATAGCAATTAACCTCTGTGGTCTTCCCCTCCTCAAATCCGTAATCTCAATGTAATCATGACAGAGTCATCATCAAAATCCCAAGAGAGGAGCATCCTACAATGTGCCTGAGTACTAGTCCTCAAAATGTTTAAGGTCAGCAAAACGAAGGAATGCCTGAGAAACTATCAGGGCTAAGAGGAGTCTAAGAAGGCTTAATGGCTAAATATTGTGTAGAATCCTGGATGGGATCCTGGAAAAGAAAAAAAAAACATTAAATATCAAGTAAGGAAATCTAAAAAAAGTGTGGACTTTTGTTAATAACATTTTATCATTATTGGTTCATTAGTTGTGACAAATGTACCATATTAAGAGATATTAATTAATAGAGGAAACTGAGCGTGGGCCTTGTGAAAACTGTCTCTACTATCTTTGCAATTTTTCTGTAAATGTGCTATTATTCTAAAAGAAAAAGCTTGTTAAAAATTGAAAAAAGAAAACTTAGCCCACTAGATAAAGGATATGAATAGAAAACTTAAACATCATATGCACAGTATAGGAAGAAAAATGGAAAACTTGTGTTTTCAAATTGTGAAAAAGACAAGGATTCCTCCTATCACTGTTTCTATTCAATATTTTGACAGAAATACTGTATAGTACAGTAATGAAAAACAGAAGTAAAATAGATAGGAACCCTAAAATAAGAAATGAAGTAAGTGTCCATGATTAATAGATGATTAGACTATGTGTAAAGAAAATATAAAAATACTAAAGTTAAGCTGTGCAGTCAATAAAAGTGTGTATAAAGTTTGCTGGGCATAAAATCAATATACAAAAAGTGAACTTTGTTTCTGCAGCAACAGTGTAAAATGAAAATGAAAGTAATCAAAATGTAGCTTGTAACTTATCATACCAAAATAGCAAATATTCAAGAGTAAATCTAGCCAAAGAACATTTTAAGAACTTTATGGAAAAATATAAAATGACTATTTAGATAAATTAATGAACATCTAAATAAAAGTATAATATGATCATAGATATGAAGATTCAGTTATGTAAGTAAACATGTCAGTTCTTAACCTACAGATTGACTACAATCTAAATAAAAAGTCCCAAAAGCTTTGTGGGTGAATGTGTGTGTTTATGTGCATGTCTGTGTGAAATGTGACCCATTGATTCTAATGTTTAAATTGACATAGGCCAAGCATAACCAAGGCAATCTTGAAGTAATAGAAGATAAAAGTAGTTACACTACCAGATGAGTAAGAATTACTAAAATGCAATAGTAATTAAGTTTGTGGTATGCCTGCAGTGGTTGACAAGTAAACCAATAGACCTAAATAGAGTACTCTTGAAACAGACATGCTTATATAAAGACCCTTGATTTATGAAGAAGGTGTAACTGCAGAGCAGCAGGGAAAGAACAGAATTATTAATAAATGACAGTGAAACAATTGGATCTCCATGTAGAAAATCAAATGCAACTAGAATTCTTGTGTAGCTATATAATAACCAATTGTAGAGGGATTAAATATATATATATTTTAAAATATATATATATATATATTTGCAGTTTTTGGCTGGGGTTGGGTTTGAACCTGCCACCTCCAGCGTATGGGGTTGGCGCCCTACTCCTTTGTGCCACAGATGTGGCCCTATTTTAAAAAATTTTTAAAATACATAAAATTATTTTGAATAGTGAATTTAGTCTAGCAGTATGGGTCAAATAGGGCTTTGATAGTGCTGGAGGGGAAGGACTGGAAGAGGCTGGGGACATCAGTCAGTACCAGAAGGGATGGAGATGACAGGAGTGGGGAAGAGAGAGAGGAAATGGCTGCTCCTTCTGCCCTTTTCCTCTGATGCAGTGGCTCTGGCCACTCTATTTGTTTGGCTCATGTGAAGGTGTCCTGCAGATCTTGCTCTTTCTCATAAATCCCTGTCTGTAGACTCTCGCTAATGGGATTTGGAGTACTTGATGAAACAAAGGAGGGGTGTGTCTCCTTCCTGAGGTCAGAGGTACTCTAAATGTGGACAGGACAAGTAGCATGGCTTGACACTGAACTCATTCCAAGTGGGCAGGGTCTTCTAGAGAGACACATGAGTGGGGGGGCCCCACCAGCACAGAAACTACCACCAGTCCAGGAGGATTCTCCTAACAGTGTCTTACACAGAGCAGAAGTTTTTGATTTTAATAATGTAGATTAATCTAATGTCTAACTTATCATTTCCTTCGATCATGAGTCATGCTTTTGGTGTTGTATCTAAGAAGTTGTTGCCATACTGTAGTGCACCTTGATTTTCTTCCATGTTATCTTCTAGAAACTTTATATAGCTGAACCTCCATAGCTGACCATCTCCCCATATCTCTTTAATGTATCAGCACAGTAGGCCTAGTTCCTTATGTTGCCTACCTTTGTATGTTGACCAATTTGTCAGTCCCTTGGGTGGTCAAAGTTCTACTGTAGTTTTGTGCTTTACATTTAGGTCTTTGATTCATTTTGATTAAACTTTGTGAGAGGTGCAGAGCAAGTGTCTCCTTGCTGAGGTCAGGGGTATTCTGAATGGGAGAAGAAAGGAAACTAGGAATTGACCTTGAGCTAATTCCAAGTGACCCGGGGGCATTCAGGGATGCCAGTGGGAGGGCCTGCCCCACCAGCACATGAACTACCACCTGTCTAGAGAGGTGTGTTGGGAAGTGTCTTACTGAGGACCTTTTACCATCAAAATGGGATTTGGAGTTGGTTGGAAAGGCTTCAGGCAGTCAGTCTCTGAATGAGAGTGGGGATTGCCCAAAATGGAGCCACAGGGTGATGGGCTAAGGGGGCCCTGTGGGAATAAGGATGTCATGCTGATCCACAAGGACATAATTCTCAGATTGTCACTGTGAAAATATGGTGGCATTCGTGGAGGTGAAGCCCACAGAATTTGCCCCTTAAGACTGCAGCCCCAGGTAGTTTATCATTCATATTACCCCACACTTCAGAAATTCACCAAAATCACCATTTCAGTGTTTTTATCAGTTTATGGCTCTATCAGCTTCTGCTCCAGGTAAGCAGATATTATCAGTGCCTTTTTGTGTGCACCCATATTCCCACATTTTGGGTTAGTGGTTTGCCCTGTAACCTCAGTTGTTTGATGTGTAAAAGAAAAATCATTGATTTTTTGGTTTGTTAAATATTTTCTTCTTGTAAGGATGGGAGCATCAACTTACAACTGTATAGCTTTTTTAGTAGTTATTTATTATATATACCCAATTTGTCAGAATCTACTGTTAACATTTTGTTACTTCATTTATTTATTTATTTTTTCATGTATACATTAACATTTTGTTACTTCATTTGAAATGTAGAAACCTGGCTCAGCACCCGTAGCACAGTGGTTACGGCGCCAGCTACATACACCGAGGCTGGCGGGTTCAAACCCAGCCTGGGCCAACTAAACAACAAAGAGAACTGCAACTGCAACAACAACAAAAAATAGCAGGCATTGTGGCGGGCACCTGTAGTCCCAGCTACTTGGGAGGCAAGAGAATCACTTAAGCGCAAAAGTTGGAGGTTGCTGTGAGCTGTGATGTCCTAGCACTCTACTGAGGGTGACATAGTGAGACTCTGTCTCAAAAAAAAGAATTCAAGAGGACAAAGAAAGTCTGTTGCATTTACCCGCATTTTTGTTTACTACTATTTCCCTTTCTTCCTGATGTTCCAATTCCCTGTGCCTCTTTTATCATTTTCTATTTAGGAAAATTCCACTAGTCATTATTTTAGGATAGATCTCCTGGTGACATTTTCTATTAGGCTTCTATAATCTGAGACTATCTTGATTTCATCTTCATTTCTTAAAAATATTTTTGCTATTTGTAGGGTGTTCTTTTCTTTCTGCACTTGAAAGGTGTTGTGCCACTCCCTTCCAGCTTCCATGGTTTCTGCTGAAAAAAATCCACTGTCATTCCAATTGTTTTCCCTCATCATTTCTCCCTTGCTGCTTTCAAGATTTTTTTTTTGTTTTTTATTTTCAGAAGTTTGCTTATGATGTATCTTGACTTATTTCTTTGAATTTATCCTTTTTGGATTCATGCAGCTTCTTGAATTTTTAGGGTTAAAAAATGAATTGTTTTTGAAAATGAATTTTGAAAACATTAAAGGAGTACAAATATTTTTGGTTACATGGATCACTTTTGCAATGCTTGAGTCACGGCTCTAAAGTGTGCCCATCACCCAGGTAGTGTTCATTGTACCCATTAGGTAGGTTTTAGAGCCCCCTTTCCTCCCCTCTCCTCCCTGCTTGATTTCTGTTGAGTTTTGCTTTTCTCTGTGCACATGTATGCTTATCATACTTATCAACTTAATAGCAGGTACCATTCTTTAGGTACTTCACTTAGGATAATGGTCTCCAGTTCTGGAAATTGTTGTGGAAGGCATTAATTTATCTTTCTTCGTGGCTGAATAGTACTCCATGGTATACATATGCCACATTTTATTAATCTACTCATGAACAGATGGGTACTTGGCCTGATTCCACATTTTTGCTATTGTGAATTGTGCTGCAATAAACATTCAACTGCAGGAGCCTTTTTGATAAAAGACTTCTTTTCCTTTAGGCAAATGTCCAGTAGTGGGATTGCTGGATGGAATGGTAGGTCTGCTTTTAGTTCTTTGAGGGATGTTCATACTGTTTTACATAGATTGTTGTACTAATTTGCAGTACCACCAACAGTGTATAAGTATTTCTTTCTCTCTGCATCTATGCCAGCATCTATTGTTTTTCGACTTTTTCTTTTTCAGATTAATTCAAGGGTACATACCATTAGATTACATTGTTTGTGTTTGTTAGACAGCATCTGAGTTGTGAGTTCTTCACCCAGGAGGTATGCCATATAGCCCCACATTGTACCCGTTAGGTGGGAGCGTACCAAGTCCCCTTCCCCCACTCCCCATCCCCCACTCCCCATTCCCTATGCTTGAATTTAATTGTGTTTTTCTCTCATGTGGTCCTGTAGTTGTTCATCTACTACTTTTGAATTAGTACTGAGTACATGGGATGCTTACTCTTCCATTATTGAGATACTTTACTAAGGAGAATGTTTTTCAACTCCATCCAGGTAAATATAAAAGATGTAAAGTCTCCATCTTTTTAATGGCTGAATAATATTCCATGGTATATATGTGTGTGTATATACTACATATTAAACACACATACAGACACAGACACACACAGCACAGTTTATTAATCCACCCATGGATTGATGGGAACTTAGGTTGTTTCCACATCTTTATGATTAAGTTTTTGGACTTTTTAATAAAAGCCACTCTAACTGGGTTAAGGTGATATCTTATTGTGGTTTCTGTATTTTTGTAGAAAATGTGACTCTAAGCATTTTTTCATAAGCTAATTTGTCATTTGTCTTTCTTTTTTCGATAAGCTTCTGTCCATGTCTCTTGCTCACTTTTTAATCAGATTGCTTGCTTTCTTGATGATTTGCTTGATTGAATGTATAGTTTGTGAATGTTTTCTCCCATTCTTTAAGTAGCTTTTTTTGCTCTGTTGATTATTTCCTTAGCTATATAGAAGACTTTTTAGTTTAATCAAGTCACATGTATTTATTTTTGTTGCTGCCACAGTTGGCACTGGGGTCTTAGTCATAGTTCTTTGCTTAGGCTGATATCTAGAAGAGTTTTTCCCACATATATTCTAGAATTCTTATGGTTTCATGCCTTACATTTAAGCCTTTTGCCCATTTTGAATTAGTTTTGTGAGTGGTGAGAGATCCAGATCCTGTTTCATTTTTCTGGGTGTGGCTATCCAATTTTCTGAGAATCACTTCTTGAATAGGGATTCATTCCCCAGTGTGCATGGTTGTCTTCTTTACCAAAGATCAGTTGGCTTATAGGTTTTATATCTGGGTTCTTTATTCTGTTGGATTGGTGTATGTTGCTGTTTTTGTACAAATACCATGCTGTTTGGTTACTGTAGCCTTATAGTATAGTTTGAAGTCAGTATTATGATGCCTTCATGTTTGTTCATTTTGCTTAAGATTGCTTTAGCTATTCGGGTTATTTCCTGTTTCCAAACAAAGTATAAAATTATTTTGTCTAGATCTGTAAAGTATGATATTGGTATTTTGATAGGTACTACATTGAATCTGTGAACCACTTTGGGTAGTATGAGTATTTTAACAATGTTGATCTACTGATCAATAAGCATGATAGATTTTATCTATTTGATTGTGTCATGTATGATTTCTTTCCTCTGTGTTTCATAGTTCTCCTTGTAGAAATCTTTTACTTCCTTGGTTAAATATATTCCAAGTACTTTATTTTCTTTGTGGGTATTATGAATGGTATTGAATCTTTGATTTGACTCTCAGCTTGACTGTTATTGTTATATAGAAATGCTACTTATTTTTATGTACATTGATTTTGTAAACTTAGATTCTGCTGAGTTTATTTATCATTCCAGGCATCTCTTGATGGAATCTTTGTGGTTTTCGAGATGCAATATAATACCATTAGCAAAAGGTGATGCTTTGAGCTTCTCTTTCCCAATTTGGATACCCTTTATTTCTTTTTTCTTGCCTTATTGCTAATTCCAGGATTATGCTGAATAGAAGTGGTGACACTGGGCACCCTTTTCTTGTTCCAGTTCGTAGGTTAAATGTTTTCAGCTTTTCCCCATTCAACATGATGTTGGCTGTGGGTTTGTCATGTATGGCTTGTATAATTTTGAGATCTTCCTTCTATGCCTAATTTGTTTAGGACTTTTTTTTTCATGAAAAGTTGCTGGGTTTTTTCAGATGCTTTTTCTGCATCTATTGATATGATAATACATCTTTGGTTTTGCTTCTGTTTATGTGCTGAATCAGATTTATTGATTTACATGTATTGAACCATCTTTGCATCCTGGGGTGAAGCCTACTTGGCTATGATGGATTTTTCTTTTTTTGACATGCAGTTGAATTCAGTTTTCTGGTATTTTATTGAGGATTTTTTGCATCTGTATTCATAAGGGATACTGGTCTGTAGTTTTCTTTTTGCGTGTGTCCTTATATTGCTTTGATATCAAGGTGATACTGATTTCATAGAATAAGTTTGGTATAATTCTGTCCTCCTTTGTATTATTGAATAGGCTAGACCCAGTGGCTCACACCTGTAATCTTAGCACTCTGGGAGGCTGAGGCAGGTGAATCACTTGGGCTCAGGAGTTTGAGACCTGTCTGAGCAAGAGTGAGACCCTATCTCTACTAAAAAAATAGAAAAATTAGCCAGGGATTGTGGCAGGCACCTCTAGTCCCAGCTACTCAGTGGCCTGAGGTAGGAGGACGGCTTGAGCCCAAGAGTCTGAGGTTGCTGTGAGCTATAATGCTATGGCACCCTAGCCTGGGGCAACAGAGTGAGACTCTGTCTCAAAAGAATTAATATTATGGAATAATTCCTGTAGTATGTTTATCAGCTTTTCTTTGTAGATCTGGTAGAATTTAGCTGTGAATCCATGTGGTCCATGGCTTTGTTTTTTGTTGGAAGATTTTTTAATTACTGCTTAAATCTCATTATTAGTCTACTTAGGAGTTCTGTTGCTTCCTGATTGAGTCTGGGAGGTTGTGTGTTTCCAGGAATTTGTTCATTTCCTCCATGTTTTATAGTTTTTGTGCATACAGATTTTCATAATATTAACAGATGATGCTTTGTTTCTCTGTAGTATTAGCTGCAATATTTTCTTTTTCAATTTTGATTGTGCTTATTTGGGCCCGTTCTTTGCTATTACTGGTTAATCTGGCAAGAAGTCTGGGATTTTTTTTTATCATTTTAAAGAACCAACTTTTTGTTTTATTGATCCTTTGTGTTACTTTTTGTTTTCCATTTTATTTAGTTCTGCTATGATGTTTGTTATTTATTTTTTTCTGTGGGGTTCGGGTTTTGTTTGCTCTTTTTTCTAGTTTCTTTTTCTTTTTCTTTTTTTTGCCATTTTTGGCTGGGGCTGGGTTTGAATCCACCACCTCCAGCATATGGGCTGGCACCCTACTCTTTTGAGCTACAGGCGCCACCCTTTTTTCTAGTTTCTTGACATGCGATTTTAGGTTGTTAATTTACATTCTTGTCATTTAGATGTGTTTTCTGTAGACAGGCAATATCTGGTTTATGTTTGTTCATCCATTTAGCCAGCCTATATCTTCTGAGAGGAGCATTTAGACCATTAACATTGAGTAATAGAATCAATAAATGGGATGTTCGGTTCATCATATTGTGTTGGATAGGAGCTTACCACTTTGTTTTCCCTCTTATGCTATTTTTTTTTTAAATGAGTTGTGAGTTTTAGGAAGTTTGGGGGTGATTTTACACTGGTGGGTAACTGTTGTGTTGATTTAATGTAGTTGTTAGTATTTCCTTCAGGGCTGGTCTGGTCATGGCAAATTCCCTCAGTGTTTACTTGTCTGGAAAAGACTTAATTTTTTCATTAACTGTTAAACTTAGTTTTACAGGATACAGAATTCTAGGTTGGCAGTTTTTCTGCTTAAGATGATTGAAGATAGGGCTCTAGTCTCTCTGGCTTGTAAGGTTTCTACTGAGAAGTGTGCTGCTGAATAGAAGGATTTTGTTTTGTAGGTTATTTGTTCCTTTCATCTTTGTGTTTGTGGAATTTTCTCTTTCATTTTGACTTTAACCAGGTTGATTACTACATGTCTTGGAGATATCTTTTGTGCTATAAATCTTCCTGGTGTTAGATAACCATCTTGTGTCTGCATGTCTGATTCTGTGGTAATACCAGGGAAATTTTCTTTTCTTTCTTTCTTTTTTTTTATTAAATGATAGCTGTATACATTAATGCAAACATGGGGTACAGTGTAGTGTTTTCATATACAATTTGAAATATTTTCATCAAACTGGTTAACATAGACTTTGTGTCATTTACTTAGTTATTGTGTTAAAACATTTATACTCTAGTTCTAGAAAAGTTCACTTGTATCCTTGTTAGACAGACCATATAGGTAGTCTTTCCAGTCACCGTCCCACCACCCATCCCTTCAAATAGGTTTTTCATGTTTTTAGCTCTTTCTCCTTCTTCCTTAGAGGTGCCTGTAATTTGAATGTTAGTTCACTTCACATATCTCTCTCAGTGATTGCTCAGAATTTTTTGTTCTTATCTCTGCTTCTTTGAGTGACTGTGTTATCTCAACGACCTTGTCCTCAAGCTCTGAGATTCTTTCTTCTCCTTGGTTTAGTCTGTTGCTGAAGCTTTCTGCTGTGTTTTGAAATTCCCTAAATGATTTTTTCATTCCTTAAGTTACAATATATCCTTTCTTACATTGTCTAGTTCTTTAGCAACTTTTTCATTGACTTACTCAAAATACTTTTTTTGTTTCTTTTTGTTGGTTTTCAACTTTCTCTCCAGTTCCTTTCATCTTATTCACCATCCATATTCTGGATTCTATTTTGTCATTTTGGCAATTTCCTTGTGGATAGAGCCCAGTATTGTAACTCCATTGTAATCCCTTGGGGGTGTCAAACTGTTCAATGTTTTCATGTTGCCAGGATTCTTTGCTGGTTTCTTCTCATTTGGATCCTCTTCTCTCAGCTCTGAGTTAATAGGATTGTAAGGCATCTGCTCTCCTTTGCTGGAAATTCTCTTATTTAGTTAGGGAAAGAGGACACTAGATGGAGCTTTGTGTCCTATTCTGGAATGTTGACTCATCAAGGGAGGAGTGTGTGAGTGTGTGCATTGAGAGCTTGTAGAACAGCTGTTCTATTTAGACCCATTCCCCTGTGATTGCCACAGTATGAGCCAGTGATGGATGATATTTATGTGGGGCGGAGGATCATTCCTCAGCCTGTTGTTGGAATCTGAAGTTGGGGGCTTAATGCACCCTTCTCCATGGCAGCTGTTGTGGGGGATTGCTCTGGCCAGTGTCAACCAGTGGAGGTGAAAGTGGCACCTGGGTGAGTCTATTTAGCCAGTGGTCATGAATGACTAGACTATGTGCATTTGCACAAACTAGGTCCAAAAGTAATGACTTCTCAGAGCTTCAGGGTCCTGAATGATGTGTTGGACCTGGGGAGGTTCTACTGGCCCAGAGACAGTGGAGGAGACTCAGTGGTGGGGTCTGGGAGCCCATGGGCAACTCCAAAATCTCAGGGGTGGTGTTGCAGGTATGGTTGGGCCTTGAAGCTACAGAGAGAGACAGCTTCAGTCTCTGGCACAGTGAACGCTTCAGAGCTGGGTCTTTTGGGGGCAGATTTGTACACATGGAGAGCTGTTCTGCCACCATGGAGACTGCTGATGCCTGGTTGCACAGGAAGGGGTTTGTCTCAGTGGCCCAGGGACCATGTAGATGGGCTGAAGTTGCTGGTCAGCCAAAGTTCTTTACCCACACCTTAGGACCCACTGAGGCTGTTCCCAAGTCTTCACAGGCAGTCTCTGTGGCATCTGGAGCTCCACTTCTGTTCATATCCCATGCGAGGGAGAGGTGTTCTTGGTCCTCAGTCACAGGGCACATTAAAGAGGAGCATTTTCCTCCCTGGCCTGTGAGGGTAATGTGAAAGCTACTGCTGGAAAGCTGAGTCCCAAGCAGATCTGGCCCCATGCACCTTTACTGTTCCGGATAGCATGTGTTGCAGAAACCAGGGATTGGCAGTGACCAGATTACTACTGTGCCTACATTCTGGTGCAGTGTCTCTGTACAGACTCTGAGCAGCTCCCTGATCATTCCAGAGGTCTTCAGTGAACAAGGGAGACCCCATACGGTTGGAGTTGACTATAACTTTTATTCCTGTCCTAAAATGTGGTGCCCTTCAGGATGATTCTATTCTGCTGTCTTTCTCTCCTCTCTCAGCATTGTGATTGTATTGGGATGCTCAGTTTAATCACTAAAATGGTGGGTTGTGCTTGTAAGAATTCAGTGCACCCTGTTTGACTCAGTCATTAGATGTCTTAATGACTGCATAGTTGTTCTCCCTGTCAGTAGTTGGCACGTTCAGGAAAGAGCCAATCTCAGTGATGTTCTTTTGTGCCTGTAATAGGCTCTAGCCTTTCAGGAGAAGCACTTGAATGTTCCAGACAGTGGGAGGGGCCCTGTAGCTCCCAGGGGATTTCTTCTTTTCCACCATAGCAAAGGTGGGTAGAGGAGCAAGGCTGGGTTGGGTTAGGTCAGCCTGGCTTCAGTCTATCCAGAGGTAGGTCCTAGAACTGTCTTAGGAGGGATCAAAAGTTGATTCCCTAAATGTCTTAACACAATAACTAAGTAAATGTCATAAAGTCTATGTTAACTAGTTTGATGAAAATATTTCAAATTGTATATGAAAACACTACACTGTACCCCATGATTGCATTAATGTACACAGCTATCATTTAATAAAAAAAAAAAAAGTGGGTTCCCAGGGCTGTAGTGAAAGCTACTTGGAAGAGGACCAAAGTGACTTCACCCAACCAGAAACTCTGCTCATGGCCAGGTGTCATCTGCAATTAACTCATTATCTAATGGGAGTAAGCTCTGCCACTCCCATTCTACCTTGTCCCAAGGATCTCCCTCGGTTTCTGATTGAAAATGGATGCCCAAATTTAACAAGCTCAGCAGCAATGGTAATGCAAGTTGGGAACTTCCCCACCTGAAGACCCACCCCAATCTAAAACTGAGGTTTTCCACCACTGCATTCTTCTGTCAGTTCTGCCCATGTGGCCTCCCTTGCCTTCTGAGTCCAGCTCTCAACTCTCCCCTTGATGCCCCCTAGCAACCCAATGGAGTCTTGAGGGTATGGAATCCAGCCTGTGTGTCTTTCCCACTGGTGAGTGTCTCTGGAGTAGTGTTTTTTAACCATTCACAGCACACTTGAAACTATAGTTAAACTTCCATGTTTAAATTACGTTGATCAAAAAAAAAAAGAGTACAAAAAAGAATAAGAATATATTACTATGCTTTGAACTTACTTCAAAAATAATTTAATTGATGATCTTTAAAAATTTTCATGGCATACTTAAGAGCACATCAGTGTCATGGCACAGAGGTTGAAAATCACTGCACTGGAGAGTGCCAGCAGGCAGGGAACTCCCAAACTGGTTTCACTTCAGGTCCTCAAGGGGTGACTTGTGGTCTCCACTCTCTGTGGAAACCTCAGACTGGGGGGTGCACCAGCACGGGAAAGGTAGACACTTCTGAAAGTCTCAGCTTAGTAGGCCCTCTCAACTATATTTGGGATGGGAGGAAAAGAGTCTGAATGGATAAGACCCAGCACTTAGCTCTTCTACTCCTCCCTCTTGAGGGAAGGAAGCTCACACAGCATGTCCAAGCTCTGGGACCACACAACTTCTCTGGGCCCTCTACAGTAGAGTCTGGACAGGTGTTGGGAACTGTCTGTGTGGGAACAAGTGATGTGAAAACTGAAGAGCTGGAGTTCCCTAGAGTGATCCAAGGTGCACTATGGACAAAGAAGTAGGATGGCACCTGCCTTCTCCATTCTGGATCATCTTCATGGAGTGCAGAGGGAACCCCAAAGGGTCTGGAAGCCTGAAGCTTTATTTTTAAGAAGGTCCCAGTTCAGTGGTTGCAACAGTGCTTGGGCTCTGAGGGTGGAAAAGCTTCTAAGCAACTTGCTAGCCCACTGGTAACTGAAGGTGTGTGAGAAGGAGAAACGAAACCCTCCCTACCCCTTCACTGGGTTCCAAGCTTCCCCAGGGTTGATCTTTGCTAATATCTTTTTTCTTCCTGTTCTGCTTAACAATTTGTTGCCATGAAGTCTCCAAGCAAGCTCTTGAGCCTTTACTTCTGAACTACACCTGAGCTGTGCCCATTGCCCTCTCTCCTTTTTCTGAAACTTTACCTTTCCTCTAGGACAATCTGGCAATTGATGTCTCTCATCACCTATCTTGAATTTGTATACATTTGGGAAGTATTCAACCGTTATTTCTTTGAGTATTTTTTTTTTTTTTAGCTCCATTGTCTTTCTGTTTTCTTTCTAGGACCTCAGCCACATGAATTTTAGATCTTTTGTTATAGTTCCATAGGTCTTCTACTCATTATTATTTCAATGTATTTTCTCTCTGTTGTTCAAACTAGCAAATTTCTTTTTTGTTGTTATTTTTTTATTCTCCCCATAAGTAAATCTCCCTTTCATCAGCAGTTCTAGGTCACCCTGCAGAGTGGTTGTGGTTGCCTCAGTTTTAGTGGAGGCTGACTTGTCATGATTTTTGTCCCCAGGGAACTCAGAAAGCACTAATAAATACCTGGGAGACGGTGGCACCTGTGGTTCAAAGGAGTAGGGTGCCAGCCCCATATACCGGAGGTGGTAGGTTCAAACCCGGCCCTGGCCAAAAAAAAAAAAAAAAAAAAAAAAACCTGGGAGAACTATTTTTTTGAGATGAAGTCTTATTATGTCACTCTCAGTAGAGTGTTGTGGTATTACAGCTCACAGCAACCTCAAATTCTTGGGCTTAAGTGACTCTCTTGCCTCAGCCTCTCAAGTAACTGCAACTGTAGGCACCCACCACAATATCCAGCAACTTTTTTGTTGCAGTTGTCATTGTTGGTTAGCTGGCCTGGGCTGGGTTCGAACCTGCCAGCCTTGGTGTATGTGGCTGACACCCTACCCACTCAGCTACGGACGCTGCCTGGGAGAACTATTTTTTAATTTTAATTTTAATTTTTTTTTTCTTGAGACAGAGTCTCACTCTGTCACCCTGGGTAGAGTGCCATGGTATCATAGATGACAGAAACTGCAAACTCTTGGGCTTGAATAATCCTCTAGCTTCAGCTTCCTGGGACTACAGTAGGGTGACCAGACATCCCGCTTTTGGTGGGACAGTCCCGCTTTTCAACAATTTGTCCCTCGTCCAGCAGCGTTTTTAAAAAGTCCCAATTTTTTTAAAGAATGCACAAATGGGTGGGAGAACAAGAAGGGAATATACAGTTTTTGGCTGCCATGTGGCTATTTCGCCAGAATATGAGTTTTATATTATTTTTGTTAATTTTATAATGTTAAACTGTAATAATAACAAATAATTGCTGAGAAGTGATTATTGAGAACTGCTTATCAAAGTTTGCATTGTTGTCAGGCCCTGCCCTGTCCCCTGTCCTGCCCTGTCCCCCCCTGCCTTGCCCCCCTCCAGCCATGTTGTCCTGCCTTACCTATGTTTTAAAATCTGGTCACCCTAGACTACAGGCATGTGCCAGTATACCCAGCTAGTTTTTCTATTATTAGTAGAGATGGGGTCTTGCTCTTGCTCAGGTTGGTCTTAAACTTCTCAGCTCAAACAATCTACTCAGCATGGGCTCGCATATATATTTTTTATTATTGTTGGGGATTCATTGAGGGCACAAAGAATCACGTTACAATGATTGCATTTGTTAGGTAAAGTCCCACATATAATTGTGTCCTACCCCCAAAAGGTGTGTCACACACTATGACACCCCCACCCCATTCCTTCTTCCCTCTCTCTGCTTTTCCTTTCCCCACCCCCTCCTTCCTTTGCTTTCTCTGCTGTCCCCTTCCCCCCATCTGCCTCCCTCCTTCCCTCTCTCTGCTCTCCTTTTCCCCCACTCACCACCATGTACTAGGTCATTAATTGTCCTCATATCAGAATTGAATACATGGGATTCTTGCTTCTCCATTCTTGTGATGCTTCACTAAGAATAATGTGTTCCACTTCCATCCAGGTTAATATAAAAGATGGAACATCTCCATCTTTTTTAATGGCTGAATAGCCATGGTATACATATACCACAGCTTATTAATCCATTTCTGGGTTGGTGGGCACTTAGGCTATTTCTACATTTTGGTGATTGTAAATTGAACTGTGATAAACAGTCTAGTGCAAGTGTCCATATGGTAAAAGGATTTTTTTTTTCCTCCTGGGTAGTTCCCCAGTAATGTGATTGCAGGATCAAATGGGAAGTCTAGCTTGAGTTCTTTGAGGGTTCTCCATACTTCCTTCCAAAAAGACTGTATTAGTTTGTAGTACCACTAGCAGTGTAAAAGTGTTCCTTTCTCTCCACATTCATGCCAGCATCTGCAGTTTTAAGATGTTGTGATGTGGGCTATTCTTGCTTGGGTTAGATAATATCTCAGAGTGGTTTTGATTTGCATGTCTCTAATAATTAGAGATGATGATCAATTTTTCATATGTTTGTTAGCCATTTATCTGTCTTCTTCAGAGAAGGTTCTATTCATGTCTCTTGCCCACTGATATATGGGATTGTTGGCTTTTTTCATGTGGATTAATTTGAGTTCTCTATAGATCCTAGTTATCAAGCTTTTGTCTGATTTTAAATATGCAAATATCCTTTCCCATTGTGTAGGTTGTCTA
>NW_003852585.1:401067-408256 GCF_000181295.1 Otolemur garnettii
TGAGCTGTAATGCCACGGCACTCTACCCAGGGGGAAAGCTTGAGGCTCTGTCAAAAAAAAAAAAAAAAATGTGCCACCAATGTCTGTACTCTCAGTGTTCTAATTACAAAAGGATACTGGATTTTATCAAATGCTTTTTCTGCATCTATTGAGAGGATCATATGGTCCTTGCTTCTGTTGATATGATGAATAATGTTTATGGACTCCGTATGCTAAACCAACCTTTCATCCCTGGGATTAAACCTGCTTGATCATGATGTATGACTTTTTTGATGATAAGCTGTAATTTATTGGCTAGGATTTTGTTGAGAATTTTTGCATCTATATTCATTAGTGAAATTGGTCTGAAGTTCTCCTTTTTATTTGGGTCTTTTTCTGGTTTTGGTATCAGGGTGATGTTTGCTTCATAGAATGTGTTGGGTAAGATTCCTTTCTTCTCAGTTTTTTTTTTGGAATAGTTTCTGCAATATGGGAATAAGGTCTTCTTTGATGGTTTGACAGAATTCTGGTGTGAAGATATCCAGACCAGGGCATTTTTTTGTTGTAAGATTTTTTTTATTGTTTCTTTGATCTCAGTGCTTGAAATTGGTCTGTTCAGGAGATCTATTTCTTCCTGGCTAATTCTAGGGAGAGGGCATAATTCTAAATATTGATCCATTTTCTTCACATTGTCAAATTTTGGGGTGTAGAGTTTCTGGTAGTATTCAGAGATAATCTCTGTGCCATCTGTTGTTATTTCCCCTTTATCATTTCTGATTGAGGTTACTAGAGATTTTACTTTTCTATTTCTAGTTAGTCTGGCCGAAGGTTTATCTTTTTTATTTATTTTTTCAAAAACCCAACTCCTTGTTTCATTCATTTTCTGAATGATTCTTTTGTTTTCAATTTCATTGATTTCTGATTTAATTTTGGATATTTCTTTTCTTCTGTTGGGCTTAGGCTTAGATTGTTCTTCTTTTTCCAATTCCATAAGATGTGAGTTTCTTGATATGCTCTCCTTCTGTTTTTCGGATGTAGTCATCTAAAGCGATAAATTTTCCTCTCAGGACTCCTTTTGCTGTCCCAGGACTGGTTTTGCCTTACTTAATATGGCTTCCATTCCGCTGGGGCATTCTTCTTCCCCTTCTCAGATACCTATAACTTGTATGTTTGAATGCTTAATGAAGTTCCATAATTTTGTCAGTGAACATTCTGCTTTCTCTCTCTCTTTTTTTCTGCCTCTTTAACTATCTGAGTTATCTCAAGAGCTTTGTCCTCTACCTCTGAGATTCTTTCTTCTGCATGGTCTAATCTGTTATTGATACTGTCTACTACATCTTTAGGTTCCCTGATTGACTGATTCAATTCCTTCATCTCTGCTGTATCGTTTCTATATTCTTCATATCATTCATCTCTTATTTCATTTTGTTTTTGGATTTCCTTTTGGTCTTTTTCCACTTTCTCAGCAATTTCCTTCATTGTTTTCATCATCTGTATTTTAAATTCCCTTTCTTTCATTTCCAACATTTCTTTGTAGGTGGAATCTTCTGCAGTAGCTACCTCATGGTTCCTTGGTGGGGGTGTTCTGGTCTGGTTTTTCATGTTGCCAGGATTTTACTGCTGTTTCTTCCTCATGAGTGTTTTCTTTTGTCTGTTTCTTTTCCCTAATTTTCCCTTTACTTCCTCTTGCTCTTTAAGTTACCATGCCTCGGACCTATGGTGTTGATGAGTTCTTTTGGTATAGGACTTAAAAGGATGAGAAGATTGAAGAGCAAGAAGGGAAAAAAGATTTTAAAAAAGAAAAAATAGAAAGGAGATGGGGTGAGTAAAAGGGAAGATTGACAAAAAGAACAGAGGCACAGAAAGAGGGAGACAGGAGTAAATAAAGGTGTAGAGTAGGGTACTTTGACCCATACCTTAAAAACCACCAACTTCTGGGAGTGTTGGGTTGCATGGTGTCCTTGAGGTCAGCAGTTCTTTGCCATGCTGAGCAGACTGGGTACCTCACCTTGCCCAAAAAGAGTGGAAAAATAATAATACTATAAATCAAACCAAAACAAACCGAAAACCTTATAGGATAAAATTGGGGGGAAAATCAAACAACAGGGGCAGAAAAACTTGCAAAAATGTAGTTCTTATTATTAAAGAAGGCAACAATAGAAAATTATATTTACACTAGAAAAATGAGGAAAGAAAAGAAAACAAAGAAAAATCTAGGGTGGAAAAGTTGAAATTTTTTTTTTAAAAGGAAAAAAAGAACCCTAAACAAAAACAAAGCAGTATATATATATATATATATATATATATACACATATTTCTGAATATTGTTTGGGCAACAGGTGATCTTCTGGGGTATGAGATGCCAATCACAATTCTGATACAGCTGTATGAGATGGAGACTGGTGGCCTCTGCTGAATTCTTTGCCCTCAAACCCTGCAGGGTTGAGATCCTGAGTCTTTCCTCAGCCTGCTCAAAAGAGACTTTAAACCGTTAACCTTGGCTAAGCAGAGGCTTTCCCAGGAAAGCATGTGTCACTGGGATCTCTTCTGAAGTGCCTGCCTACTTATCAGGTGTGCCAAAACTGGCCTCACTTTATGCCCCTGAGGGTTGAGTCTGCAAGGCAGCTGTCTTACTGCTGAACACTCAAACAAGCAAATTACTATTGTTCTACCTTTCAGTTTGCTGATTACTCTGTCATCTCCATTTCTCTTTTGAGCCTATCTATTGAGTTTTTAATTTCAGTTATTGCCTTTTCAGTTCTAAAAACTTCACTTAATTTTTCTTTGTATGTATCTGCTACTTCTTTGCTGATACTTTCTTGTTTCCACTTGTTTCAAGTGTGTTTGTAATTACATGTTGAAGAATTTTTATAATAGTTGATTTAAAATTGGATAATTCTCACATGTCTGTTGTCTTGATGCTGACATGTATTGACTGTGTGTTTTTATTCAGTGTGAGATATTCTGATTTCTTGTTTTGTGAATGATTTTTGGTTGAACCATTGACATTTTTGTTTTTCTGTCATATTATTCTAAATCTTATTTAAACCTTCTATTTTCATTGGCTTTCTCCAACACTGCTCTAGCAAGTGAAACAGGGCACTACCTCATTAGTGCCATGTGTGAATGGAGCACCAAGTTTCCCATTTGGCCTCCATTGACATCTAGATAGGAGCCTCGATTATTATTGCTAAGTGGAGGTGGAAGTTCTGGCTCTCCATTAGGCCTCTGTGCATACCTCCTTACTTGGCAGCAATGACTGTTCTTCCTTACCACAAGTTTTCCATGTCGCCTCCACTAATACTATGGAGTGTGAGGATGGCCTCATTATTGCTGGAAAGTGATAAAAGTCCTCACTCTTTGCAGAGTTTCCTCTGATGACACCCTAATTGGGAAAGGACAGGGTGACATTACTTTTGGGTAGAAATTTGCATTCCTTACATGAGCTCTACAGACAACATGGGGTGGAGGGACAAGCCTTCATTACTACCTGGTGGGTCTAAAACTCCAACCTCCCTACTCAATACTCTCTGACACTACTATCGTGGTGGTGAGGGGGGTAATATGAGCCCTTTGTATAGTCTAGTGAATGTGGCAACATAGGCTCC
Organism: Otolemur garnettii; assembly: GCF_000181295.1. Classification (NCBI taxonomy): domain Eukaryota; kingdom Metazoa; phylum Chordata; class Mammalia; order Primates; family Galagidae; genus Otolemur; species Otolemur garnettii. The sequence continues at coordinate 404,655 of NW_003852585.1, forward strand.
CTACTTAACTTTTTCTGGTATGGGTATGGGTAAGGTAACAAATTTTCTTTGATGGTGATGGAATTTAGTGGGAGCAGAGAAGCTATTGTCTAAATTTTTTCTGTCTTACTAGGTTGTCCTTTCCCTGTTTTTTTTTTTTTTTGCTAAAGAAATTAGGTTTTTGTTAAGGCTCCCCCCAGTTCCTGTACCTGTTGGGCTTTCCATTTGATGGCTTATTTAACCCCATTTTGGGATATATGAGACCAAAAAAATCCCAAGGGAACTTACTACTGTGTTGTTCTATGTGTTCCAAGGTCATTAACCAGTTTGCCTCTTCTCTCCACTATTCAGAGCCTTCTTTTGCTTGTTTTATATACAGTGTTTTGGGTGTTTAGTTGTACTTAGCAGACAAACAAGGGAAAGCATGTGTACTTCATCTTCCCAGAAGAGGAAGTTGAATCCCTACAGGGTACTTTAAAACAATAATAAAACTGCGTAAAAGTCACTCTTGATTTTTATTACTATCATACTCTAGTATATCTATATAGTTCCAGTGATGTTCTCCTCTCAAGTTTTTTTATATTTACTCTTTCAAAAGTTGTTTTTCTCTGTAGGAAATTGTCAACCTAAATAACAAAGAGAGGCTTTCCAAAAGAAAATTATGTTTATTTGAGAATAGAGCATTGCAAGAGAATTATACATGCCATAGCAAACTGTGTGCATATTCAGGAAGTCAAAGGTTTTTAAATGGAAAAAAGAAGAAGATTACATAATTAATCATTTTGAGATAATCATCCTTGGTTACAAAGATCAATAACAAGGGTGATGCCAGTCTGAGGTTGAACAAGAAATTGCTGGACAAACATCCTTACAGAAGTGTTTTTTGTTGTTTAAGGTTGTGATTGCCTTTTGCATCAAGACTATGGTTTTGCAGAGTCTTTTATGATACTTTTGTTATCAGGCATATAATCATGAGAACCCTCTTTTCACAGTCCTTTCCAGATCTATTTGTTAGGGAGTTTTTAAACGTTTAGCAACTCCATTTTGATTCTGACAACTTTTACAGAATATAATTTCTAAAAATAGTTTTATGAAGGTATAGTTAACATAAATAAACTTCCCAAAGTATACAATCTGATAAGTTTTACATATCTAAACACCAGCAAAACCATCACCACAATCAAGATAGTGAACATATCCATCACCCCAAAAAGTTTTTTCCTAGCCCTTTGTAGTTCCTTTCTCCTACTACCCTGAATCCCAATTCCCAAGCAACCACTGACATGTTTGTTATGACATATTAGTTTGAATTTTTTAAAGTCTTACATAAATACATATAAGTGTGGTGGTTGCGTCATATGGTAGGAGTATGATCAACATTTTAAAAAGCGTCTTTTCCCCAGTGTACATTTTTTGTCTGCTTTGTCAAAGGTCACCTGGTTGAGAAAATTGGATAGCCACATGCAGAAGATTGAAACAGGACCCGTCCCTGTCTCTCACCACTCACAAAAATTAGTTCAGATGGATAAAATACTTAAATTTAATGCATGAAATCATAAGAATTCTAGAAGAAAATGTAGGAAAAACTCTTCTAGATATTGGCCTAGGCAAAGAATTTATGACTAAGACCCCAATGGCAATCATGCCAGTAACCAAGACTAATAAATGGAATTTGATTAAATTAAAAAGCTTCTTCACAGCTAGGAAAACAACCATTAGAGCAAATAGACAATCTAAGGAATGAGATTAAATATTCACAAGCCACATAGTTGATAAAGGGCTAATATCTATAATTTAAAAGAGCTCAACTATATCAGCAAGAAAGGAACATATTCTTCTTAGTAAAGTATCTCAAGAATGGAAGAAAAAGTATCCAATGTACTCAGTACTATTATGAAACTGATATATAATCACCCACACTTTCATATGAAAGATAAAACACAACTATAGTCCAGGATGAAGGAGGGAAAAGGAGGGGGAGGGGAGGGGAGAAGGTGGGTGAAGGAAGGGTAATTGGTGGGGCCTCACCTAGGGTGTATATTGCAAAGGTGTATTTTGCAAGAGTGTATAAATGTCTTAACACAGTAATTATAAGTAAGGTGAAGGCTATGTTAACCAGTTTGATGTAAGCATTACAAATTGTATATAAAATCAGCACATTGTACCCCATAAATGCATTAATGTACACAGTTATGATTTCATAAACTGTTGAGAGAAAAAAAAATAAATAAAAATATTGTTGTTCAAAAAACATGAGCAGAAGCATCTCAAAAGAAGAAAAACAATGGCCAATTAATGTACAAAAAATGATGAACATCTTTAATCATCTAAGAAATGCAAATTAAAACCGTAATGAGATATCATTTTACCCCAGTTAGAGTGGCTATTGTTAAAAAGCCCCCAAACAATAGATACTGGCGTGGATGCAGATAGAAAGGAACACTTATACACTGTTGGTGGGACTGCAAATTACTACAACATCTATGGAAAATAGTGTGGAGATTCCTCAAAGAACTGAAAGTAGACCTACCATTTGATCCAGTAATCCTACTACTGGGTATAATACCCAAAGGAAAAGAAGTCATGTTATCAAAAAAATACATGCACTCAAATGTTTGTTGCAGCCCAATTCACAATTGCAAAGATGTGGAATCAACCTAAATACGCATCAATTCATGAATGGATTAATATAATGTGGTATACCATGCAGTAACTGCCCAGACATTAAAAAAAGATGAATTAATACTTTTGGCAACAACTGGAGACCACTATCCATTTCTCTAAAATGGAAAAAAACAAATACCACATGTGTTCACTATTATATTGGAACTAACTGATAAGCATATGTGTGCACAGAGGGAAGTAAAAACTAGTGGAAATCAATCAGGGGGCACAGGGAAGAGGGAAGAGGCAAAATTTTACCTAACGGGTACAACAAACACTACTTGGGTGATGGGTACACCTATAGCCAAGACTTTAGCATTACAAAAGCAAGGTATATAACCTAAAATATTTGTATCTCCTTAATGTTTTTAAATAAAGTAAATTAAGAAACTATAAAACTTTTTAAAAATGATTTTGCCATTTTAAATTCTCACCAGGTACATAAGAAAGTTTTTGTGCTTCACATTCTTGCCAATGCTTGGGAGGGGTAAGTCTTTCCAATTTTAGCCATTCTAATCTATGTGTAGCTATCCCTTGTGATTTTGATTATCATTTTCCTAGTGAAAAATGATGTTGAGTTTTTATTCAGGTGATTAGTTGCCAGATTTATCCCTATGTAATTCTTATTTCTAAAGTTATTTTAAATTATGCTGTTTATTTCAATTTCCAATTGTTCATTGCTAATTTAAAAAATACAATTAATGTTTGTATGATACATTGATCTTGATAAACTCTATTTTTGTTCTACAAACATTTTTTAGATTAATAGAACTTTTTTGCATATGTAGACTGCCTTGTGATCTGTGAAAAAGACAGTTTTACTTCTCCCTTTCCAATATGGAGGCTTATTCCAGACCAGGTCCATTGTACTTGACAGAAACTCAAGTTCAGTGTTAAACAACCCCCCTTACCTTACTTTGAACTCATTAATCTTAGGTTGTAGTTTCTTTTTTTTTTTT
>NW_003852585.1:408497-461109 GCF_000181295.1 Otolemur garnettii
ATGCTTTACTATGAATAATGTGTTCACTTCCATCCAGGTTAATACAGAGGCTATAAAGTCTCTATTTTTAATGGCTGAATAGTATTCCATGGTGTACATATACCACAGCTTGTTAATCCATTCCTGGGTTGGTGGGCATTTAGGCTATTTCCACATTTTGGCGATTGTAAATTGAACTGCAATAGACAGTCTAGTGCAAGTGTCCTTATGATAAAAGGATTTTTTTCCTTCTGGGTCTAGCTTGAGTTCTTTGAGGTTTCTCCATATTTCCTTCCAAAAAGGTTGTATTAGTTTGTAGTACCACCAGCAGTGTAAAAGTGTTCCCTTCTCTTCACATCCACACCAGCATCTGCAGTTTTGAGATTTTCTGATGTGGGCCATTCTCGCTAGGGTTACATGGTATCTTAGGGTTGTTTTGGTTTGCATTTCTCTAATAATTAGGGATGATGAGCATTTTATCGTATGTTTGTTAGCCACTTATCTATCGTCTTCAGAGAAGGTTCTATTCATGTCTCTTCCCATTGATATATGGGATTGTTGGCTTTTTTCATGTGGATTAATTTGAGTTCTCTATAGATCCTAGTTGTCAAGCTTTTGTCTGATTTTAAATATGCAAATATCCTTTCCCATTGTGTAGGTTGTCTATTTGCTTTGATTGTTGTCTCCTTAGCTGTATAGAAGGTTTTCAGTTTAATTAGTCCCATTTGTTTATTTTTGTTGTTGTTGCAATTACCACAGCAGTCTTTTCATGAAGTGTTTCCCCAGGCCAGTATCTTCCAGTGTTTTTCCTATGCTTTCTTTGAGGATTTTTATTGTTTCATGCCTTAAATTTAAGTCTTTTATCCATCTTGAATCAATTTTTATGAGTGAATAAAGGTGTGGGTCCAATTTCAGTCTTTTACATATGGATATCCAGTTCTTCCAGCACCATTTATTAAATAAGGAGTCTTTCCCCCAGTGGACATTCTTGTTTGGTTTATCGAACATTAGGTGGCTGTAAGATGTTACCTGGTTTTCTATTTGATTCCAAATGTCTATGTGTCTATTTTTGCGCCAGTACCGTGCTGTCTTGACCACTATGGCTTTGTAGTACAGCCTAAAATCTAGTATGCTGATGCCCCCAGCTTTGGTTTTATTACTAAGAACTGCCTTTGCTATATGGGTTTTTTTCTGGTTTTATACAAAATGTAGAATGATTTTTTCCAAATCTTGAAAGTATCATGTTGGTATTTTAATAGGGATGTAATTGAATCTGTAGATTGCTTTGGGATGTATAGACATTTTAACAATGTTGATTCTTCCCAGCCATGAGCATGGTATGTCCTTCCATTTGTTAATGTCCTCTGCTATTTCCTTTCTTAGGGTTTCATAATTTTCTTTATAGAGGTCCTTCACCTCTTTTGTTAGGTATAATCCTAGGTATTTCATTTTCTTTGAAGCTATGGTGAAGGGAGTTGTGTCCTTAATTAGCTTCTCATCTTGGCTGTTATTGGCGTATACAAAGGCTACTGACTTGTGAACATTGATTTTATATCCTGAGACATTGCTGTATTTTTTTGATGACTTCCAGGAGTCTTAGGGTTGAGCCTTTGGAGTTCTCTAAGTATAAGATCATACTGTCAGCAAAGAAGGAGAGTTTGACCTCCCCTGCTCCCATTTGGATGCCCTTTATTTCCTTGTCTTGCCTAATTGTATTGGCTAGAACTTCCTGCACTATGTTGAATAGTAATGGTGACAACCATTGTCTGGTTCCAGTTCTAAGTGGAAAAGCTTTCAGTTTTACTCCATTCAGTAAAATATCAGCTGTGGGTTTGTCATAGATAGCTTTGATCAGCTTAAGAAATGTGCCACCAATGTCTGTACTCTCAGTGTTTTAATTACAAAAGGATACTGGATTTTATCAAATGCTTTTTCTATTGAGAGGATCATATGGTCCTTGCTTTTGCTTCTGTTGATATGATGAATAATGTTTATGGACTGCGTATGCTAAACCAGCCTTTCATCCCTGGGATTAAACCTGCTTGATCATGATGTATGACTTTTTTGATGATAAGCTGTAATCTATTGGCTAAGATTTTGTTGAGAATTTTTGCATTTATATTCATTAGTGAAATTGGTCTGAAATTCTCCTTTTTAGTTGGGTCGTTTCCTGGTTTCCTGGTTTTGGTATCAGAGTGATGTTTGCTTCATAGAAGGTGTTGGGGAAGATTCCTTCTTCCTCAATTTTTTGGAATAATTTCTGCAGTATGGAAATAAGCTCTTCCTTGAAGGTTTCATAGAGTTCTGGTGTGAAGCCATCCGGACCAGGGCATTTTTTTGTTGGATGATTTTTTATTGTTTCTTTAATCTCAGTGCTTGAAATTGATCTGTTCAGGAAATCTATTTCTTCCTGGTTAAGTCTAGAGAGAGGGTGTAATTCCAAACACTGAGTCTTAATTGTATTGGCTAGTTGGAATTCTAGCCAATACAATTAGGCAACTCCTTGATGACTTTCAGGAGTCTTGTGGTTGAACATAGAGTTTCTGGTAGTATTCAGAGATGATTTCTTGTATCTCAGTGGCATCAGTTGTTATTTCCCCTTTATCATTTCTGATTGAGGTTACTAGAGATTTTACTTTTCTATTTCTAGTTAGTCTGGCCAAAGGTTTATCTATTTAATTAATTTTTTCAAAAAACCAACTCCTTGTTTTATTAATTTTCTGAATGATTCTTTTGTTTTCAATTTCATTGATCTCTGATTTAATTTTGGATATTTCTTTTCTTCTGCTGGGCTTAGGCTTAGATTGTTCTTCTTTTTCCAATTCCATAAGATGGCTTGTGAGTTTATTGATATGCTCTCTTTCTGTTTTTCGAATGTAGGCATCTAAATCGATAAACATTCCTCTTAGGACTACTTTTGCAGTATCCCACAGGTTTTGGTAGCTTGTGTCTTCATTGTTGTTGTGCTCAAGGAAATTAATGATTTCCTCTTTATTTCTTCCTGCACCCAACTGTCATTCAACAGAAGGTTGTTTAATTTCCATGCCTTTGTGTGGGGTTGAACTTATTTTTGGAATTGAAGTCCACCTTTAGTACCTTGTGGCCTGAGAAGATACAAGGTAAAATTTCAATTCTTTTGATTCTGTTGAGGTTTGTTTTGTGTTCTAGGATATGATCAATTTTGGAGAATGTTCCATGGGGTGATGAGAAGAAAGTATATTCTCTATCTTTGGGATGGAGTGTTCTATATGTGTCTATTAAGCACAGTTGTTCTAGGGTCTCGTTTGACTCCCTTATATCTTTGTCTAATTTCTGTTTAGAGGATCTATCCAGCTGTATAAGAGGAGTGTTAAAGTCCCCTGTTATTATGGTATTATAAGATATCGTATTGCTCAGATCGAGTAAGGTCTGTTTCAAGAATCTGGGAGCATTTAAGTTGGGTGCATAAATATTTAGAATTGAAATGTATTCTTGTTGTATTTTTCCCTTGACCAATATAAAGGGACTATCTTTGTCTTTTTTGAGTTTAGTTGCTTTAAATCCACTTGTATCTGAAAGTAAGATTGCATCTCCTCTTTTCTTCTGAATTCCATTTGCCTGAAAAATTGTCTTCCAACCCTTAACTTGGAGTTTTAATTTGTCTTTTGAAGCTAGGTATGTTTCTTACAGACAGCAAATGGATGGCTTGTCTTTTTTAATCCAGTCAGCCAATCTATGCCTCTTCAGTGGGAAATTCAAGCTATTAGCATTTATTGAGATAATTGATAAGTGTGGTAGTGTTCTATTTATCTTATTTTGTGAGAGTCCATTGCTTAGTTTTATCTTTTGCACCATTGTGGAAGTTAGGTTTTGTTCTTTAATTTCTGAATCCTTACTTTGCTATTGAGCCATTGTGATGGTTAGTGTTTAGAAGGTTGAAGTATTTCCTGTAGAGCTGGTCCTGTTGTGGTGAATTTCCTCAATGTTTGTATATCAGTAAATGATTTGATTTCTTTGTCAATTTTAAAGCTTAGCTTCATAGGATATAGAATTCTGGGCTGGAAATTGTTCTGTTTAGGTAGATTAAAGGTAGATGACCATTGTCTTGTTGCTTGAAATTTTTCATTAGAGAAGTCTGGAATCACCCTGAAGGATTTGCCCCTGTAGGTCAATGGACGCTTACTTCTTGCAGCTTGGAGAATCTTTTATTTTGTCTTGACTTTGGACAGGTTCATCACAATGTGTCTTAGAGAAGCTCTGTTAGAGTTGGGGTAACCTGGGGTCCAATATCCCTCTGAAAGGAGCGTGTCAGAATCTTTGGTGATATTTGCGAAATTTTCATTTTTAATATTCTCTAGTATGGCTTCCATTCCCCTGGGGGCACTCTTTATCCCCTTCTGGGATACTGATAACTTGTATGTTTGAATGCTTCATAAAGTCCCATAATTCTGTCAGTGAACGTTCTGCTTTCTCTCTTTTCTTTTCTGCCTCTTTAACTATCTGAGTTATCTTAAGAGCTTTGTCCTCTACCTCTGAGATTCTTTCTTCTGCATGGTGTAATCTGTTGTTGATACTTACTATTGCATCTTTAAGTTCCCTAATTGACTGCTTCAGTTCCTTCAGCTCTGTTATATCCTTTCTACATTCTTCATATGGTTCATCTCTTATTTGATTGTTTTTGGGTTTCCTTTTGGCTATTTTCCACTTTATGAGCAGTTTCCTTCATTGTGTCCCTCATTTCTCTCATTGTTTTCATCGTCTGTATTCTAAATTCTCTTTCTGTCATTTCTAACATTTCTTTATAGGTGGAATCCTCTGCAGTAGCTACCTCACAGTCCCTTGTGGGGGTTGCTCTGGACTGGTTATTCATGTTGCCAAGATTTTTCTGCTGATTCTTCTTCATGAATGTTTTCTTTTACCTGTTTCCTTGCCCTAATTTACCTTTCACTTCCTCTTGCTCTTAAAGTTAGCATGCCTCTGGACTAGGGTTTCAATGAGTCCTTATTGGTAGAGGACCAGAAGGATGAGAAGACTGAAGAGCAAGAAGGGGAAAAAAGAGAAAGGAGAGGGGGTGAATAAAAGGGAATATTGACAAAAAGAAGAGAGGCCCAGAAAGAGGGAGATAGGAGCAATATAGGTGTACAGTAGGGTACTTTGACCCAACCTTAAAAACCCCCAACCTCTGGGTGTGCTGGGTTGGGTGGTCCCCTTGAGTTCAGTAGATCTTTGCTAGCTTGTTTGAACACAGTACCCCACCTCCACCAAATACAGAGGAAAGACAAAAGTGCTATAAATCAAACCAAAACAAGAAAACAGAAAACTTTACAGGGTAAAATTGCAGGAAAAACCAAATAATAGGGGTAGAAACACTAGCAAAAATGAAGTTCTAATTATCAAAGAAGTCAATAATGGAAAATTATATTTAAACTAGAAAAATAAAGAATGAATTGTGTGTGAAAACACCACACTGTACCCCAGAAGTGCACTAATGTACACAGTTACCATTCAATAAAAAAACAAAAAAAATGAAAAGAAAGAAAAAAAAGAGAAAAATCTAGAGGGAAAATGTTGAAATTAAAAAAAAAAAAAAAACCAGTATATCTTGCTGAATATTGTCTGGGCAACAGGTCATCTTCTGGGGTATGAGATGTTAATCACAATGCTGACACAGCTATTTGAGATGGAGACTGGAGACCTCTGCTTATTTCTCAAACCCCACAGGATACAGAGCCTAAATCTCTCCTTAGCCTGCTTAAAAGGCATTGTAAACTGCTAACTTTGGCTAAGCAGAAGCTTTCCCAGGTAAGCACTTGTCACTGGGATCACTCCTGAAGTGGCTGTCCACTTACCTAGTGTGCCAAAACTGGTCTCACTCTATGCCCCCGAGGGCCAAGGCTGTAAGATGTCTCAGTCCCTACCTTTGGGCTGCTCAGTCACTAGATTACTTACCCAAGGTCTCCTGCTCAATCCTTGCTCTGCTCCCTAAGGGCAGAGCTTACCAGGGCAGTTCTTCCATAATGGCTCTGCGTGACCCACAGCCAAACACTATTAGCTCCATCTGGCTCAGTGGCTTAGTCTGGGGACCTAGACAACTCTAAAAGTCCTCGCACTCTTGCCCAAGTTCTCCTAAGATAGTTCAACTGAGTGCCAAGTCCAGAAAAAAACAAAACAGCTCACAGGTAAGGCCTTTCTAGTTTGTAATCTCACTGCTGCTATATTTACAGCTACTGGCAGGATTAGACGGAACAAACACACACAACCACTTGCCAATTCTCCACTGATTTTGTCCTCCTCATGGGGTCCAGAAGTCTCTCACTGACACCCTGTGTCCCCAAAGGGATGTTTCTGGGAAGATCCAACCAGCCAGAGATGCCTGGAGTCTTCTCTCCCCTGTCTCACCATGCCCAGTTGCAAGGAATCTGTTACTCGGCTGCCATCTTGCTCCTCCCTACAGGTTGTAGTCTCTTACATGCAAACATCCATCACAACTTCTGGCATGAACCTTTGCCTTATTTTCCCTATGCTGATAAAACCCAGACTTACTATATATCTACTGAGATGAACATGATACCCAGATTTGAAACAAGACTTAGATACCCAATGGAGAAAGTTTATTCACTGAAGTCTTCACAGAGTGAAGGCAGTGATTTCAGACTGGAAAACAGAAAACGAAGGGGACCTCTGTAGATATTGGGAAAAGAAGGTGGATGGAAAAGTTCCATAGTGGTAGCCATGAAGTGGATAGTCTTCAAGGGGCATAAGAAAAATTTATAAGCAAAAAGTGGAATGATGCACATTTTCACAAGACTTAATATGGGCACATTATCACAGAGGTTTTTGGGTAAGATATATGGAAAGTAGGTAATGATGAAGAGTAGCAGAATAGAATGAGCCACCAAATGGGGTGGCTGTGGGGAAGAGACACTCTTCCTGTTATGTGATCCATCAGAATTAAAGATGGGAGGAGGAAGAGGGTGGCAGGTATGTTTGGAGGGCTCGTTAGGTATATTAAAGAAATGGTCTTTTCCTCCTACTAAAGCATCTAGGATCCCCCCAGCATCCTCTCTCCTGGAGCATGAAGATGGTGCATTGAAAGATATCTAAGCTGCATCTTGACCTCCTTCCTGAAGGGTGATTTGATGAAGTCAGGGTGGTGCTTTGTGCTGACTCAGCTGCATCTTGGCCTCCTCACCATCTCCTCCCACATGATGTCCTGATGGTGCTTTGTGATGTCCCCTAGGGTTACTACTGGCTAGGTGTGGCTCAAGACCAAACAAAGCTCAGGGTCATGGCTGGGTCCTGTCCTGGGGAGGATCTATATGGGGAGGTCATGAGGCCTGGGTAGATGCTGGGAAGCACTGACATGGCCAAGATGATGGGGAAACCCCAAGTCTCTGACATATTCAACCACCAACCACAGACACCAAATGGAGGATGGAGGGGAAGGGCCGTTGTCTCCCCAGGTAGGTGACAGCTTCAAGGTGAGTGACCCACCCAAGCTCCTCCCTGCTTTACCCTCCTCTCCTCCCAGACTCCTCCCCTGCCCTGGCCCGCACAAATCCCCCTCAGCCCACACCCCTCCCATGCTCCCTCCCTACCTCCACCTCTTCCCCTAAATCATTGCCCTTCTGTGATCTCCCTGTTGTCCCTGTAAGTGCCCAAGGGAGCCATGAAAGCAAAAGAATCCTGTTGAGGGAGTATGAGGAGAAAAACCTGCAAAACTGACTACCCCTTTAGTCAAATCTAAGAAATGAAGAGGGCCAAAGCTTCTGGGCCATTATCACTTGCTGAATGAGGATGTCAATCAGAATGAGCAGGAACCACAAAGCAGGGTGAGCTCCACCACCTTAGTGTCACTATCAGTAGCTGGTGACTTCAGAATGATGCCAGAGTCCTCAGAACTATCTGCCAAGTGTCCAAAATTCTGTCCACTGGGCAAAAGCACCAACTGGGTACATGATGGTGATAAAGTAAAATAAAACCCTTGTGAGATGATGTGTGTCTGCGTGTTCTGTGAAGTGGGGAGGAAGGAAGGAGGGAAGAGGTGGGTGTGTGGGAAGGGAGATAGGTGGGTCCTGCAGGAGTGGGCTCAGAACTGCTGGTCCACAGCCGCATACGGGGATAAACACTGGAGCAGGCTAAGCACTGAAGAGAAACTTTCTCCTTAACAGTTTGGCCTGCATGCAAAGCAGAGAAGGAGTTAATATTTGTGTGTGTGCTTGTATGTGTATATGTGTGTGTGTGTGTGTGTATAAGGGTACAAGAAAGAAAAGGTGTGATGTGTGTGAAGTAGCAGTGCCTCCTCTCAAAGGGGTACACAAGATAATTCAGGATATCCATCTCATAGTGGTGTTTACTGTGTCCCGCCCTGTGATTGTGAATTTTGCATGTTGCCTTGGCTAGGTGAAGGTATTTTGTCCATAGGATTAACATTTAAATCAGTAGATTTTTTTTTTCTTTTTGAAACAGAGTCTCGTTTTGTCACCCTCTGTATGGTGTCGTGGCGTCATAGCTCACAGCAACCCCAAACTCTTGGACTCAAGTGATTCTCTAGCCTCAACCTCCCAAGTAGGTGGGACTATAGGTGCCCACCACAATGCCTGGCTATTTTGTTGTTATTGTTGTAGTTTTCATTGCTGTTTGTCAGGCCCAGGCTGGGTTTGAACCTGTCAGCTTTTGTATATGTGGCTGGCGCCCTAACTGCTGAGCTATGGGTGCCAAACCTAAATCAGTAGATTTTGAGTAAAGCAGATTACCCTTCATAATGTGGGTGGGCCTCATCCAATCAACTGACAGCCTTAAGAGTAAAGATCAAAATCCCCCAGAAGAAGGAATTCTGTTCCAGAATGTCTTTAGACTCAAAACTGCAATATCAGCTCTTGCTGGAGTTTTCAGCTTGTCTGTTGCCCTGCAAATTCAGACTTGCAAGTATCCTCTATCTTGTAAGTCAGTTCTTTAAAATAGATCTCTCTCACTCCATCTCACTCTCTCTCTCTATTGCTCTGTCTCTCAGAGAACAATAGAGAGTGTGTATATATATGTGTATATATAAAGAGACTCACACACATCTTATTGCTTATGATTCTCTGAAGAGCTCTGACAGATACACACCCTGTGCTGTAAGCAACTAAAGGCCCTCAGAAGGACCAATCTTCTCATCCTATGAAAAGTCAGAGGAAATTCTCCAATCACTAAAGTGATAGTGTCTGGATATTATGAATATAACACTGCTTATGTACTTTCTTGGTAAGAAAACTTGAGGTTGCTTAACAACCAGGGGTCAGGGGCAGTGGTCCGCCTCTAGTGCAGGCAATAACTTGCAGACAGCTGTTAAATATTAACATCTTTGACACAATTATTTATTTACAATAATTTGTTCAAAAATAATATGGAGATATTGCATACTCGTTAGCCAGCTTCCCCTAATGGTAACATCTTGCAATACCATAGTACAATATCACAACTGGGATATCAACATTGATACAGTCAAGACAGTAAATATGTCCATAACCACACAGTTTCCTTATGTTGCACTTTCCTGGTGCTATCTGATTCCTTTCCACACCCACTCTCTTCCCTTTTGGTCCTAGAAGCCACTAATTTATTCTCCATTTTCATAATTTTGTTATGTGAAGAGCGATATATAAATGGAATCATATTGTATGTAAACTTTTGTATTTGTTTTTTTGCACTTCATGCATGCTATGGCCTGAACGTGCCCCACCCCCAAATTTGTATATCGAAACTTAATTGACAGTGTGATACTATTAAAAGATGATTAAGTCATTCGGGTTGCATCCACATGAATGAGATTAGTTACCTTGTAAAAGAGGTGTGAAGGAGCAGTTCACCCTTTCTGCCTCATGAGCACACAGCAAGAAGCACTATCTAGGAAGCAGAGAGCCTTTGCCAGATACCAAAGCTGCTGGCAATTTGATGTTGGACTTCCCAGCCTCCAGCACCATGAGAAAATAATTTTCTATTATTTATAAATTGTCCAGTGTATAGTAATTTGTGATAGCAGCCTCAATGGACTAAGATTGCATCCCCTTCACCTGTTGCATATATCAACAGTTCTTCCTTTTTATTGCTAAGTAGTATTCTATGCATGTTTCTACCATTTTTTTTAAAGCCATTACTCAACTGAAGGTCATTTGAGCTGTTTTCAGTGTTTGGGTATTATGAATAAAATGGCTATGAATATTCATGTACAGGCTTCAGTGTGATCGTACATTTTCATTTCTCTGGGACAAGTACCCAAGTGTGAAATCTCAATTGTATGTTAGTTGAATGTTTATTAATTAATTATTTTTTTATTGTTGGGGGTTCATTAAGGGTACAGAGAACCAGGTTACACTGATTGCATTTGTTAGGTAAAGTCCCTCTTATAATTATGTCCCGCTTCCAAGAGGTGGGTCATACACTGTGACCCCCCCCACCCCCCTCCCTGCTTCCATCTCTCTGTTCCCCCATTCCTCAACTCCCTACCATGCACTAGGTCATCAATTGTGGTAATATGAATGCTTAATATTTTTAATTAATAGGTTTTACTTTATAGAAAATAGAGCAGACAATACTGAGAGTTCCCAATACCTTCACCCTTGAGTATAGTTTTCCTTATTATTAACTTCTTGCATTCATGTGGTAAATGTTACAGTTAATGAACCAATCTTGATAATTATTATTAAATACAGTCTATAGTTTACATCAAGGTTCACTTTTTGTGTCTCACAGATCCATGATTTTTGAGAAATGTGTAATGTCATTCATCCACGTTCCAGTATGATCACTGCCTTAATGAACTGTTTGTGCCCTGCCTATCCACCACCCACCACTTGTCCTTGAATCCCCAACAACCAGTGACCTTTTTATTGTATCAATAGTTTTGCCTTTTCTAAAATGTCATACATCTGTAGTCATAAAGAAGCTAGCTTCTTTCACTTAGCAATATGTTTTTAAAATTCCTCTGTTTTTTTTCAGGGCTTGGTAGCTCATTTAAAAAAAAAATTCTGAATGGTATTTTTATTCTGTGGTATGGATGGATGTACCGCAGTTTGTTTATCCATTTACCTATTTGAGAGATGTCTTCATTGCTTCCAACTATGGGATGAATAAAGTTTCTATAAACGTTTCTGTGCAAGTTTTTGTGTGGAGACAAATTTTCAGCTAACTGGAGTAAATGTAGGTGAGTGGTTGCTTCATCATATAGTAAGACTGTGGTTAGCGCTATAAGAAACTGCCAAGCTGTCTTTCAAAGTGGTGTACCATTTTACGTTCTTACCACCAATTGATGTGAGCTCCTGTTGCTCAGCATTCTCACTAGCAATTGTCATTGTCAGTGACTTTGATTTGAAGCATTGTAATAGGTATGCTGATATTTCATTGTTTAAATTTGTAATTCCCTAATGACAAATGATGTGGAACATCTTTTCGTATGCTTATTTGCCATCTGTATATCTTCTTTGGTAAGCTGTCTTTTTAGAGCTTTTGCCAATTTCTAAGTTGTTTCTTTTTTTTTTTTTTTTCTTATTGCTGAGCTGTAAGAGTTCTTTGTAATTTTGGATATACGTCCTATATCAGATATGTGTTTTGCAAATATTTTCTCCTGTTCCATGCCTTGTCTTTAATTCTCTTAACAGTGTCTTTCACAGAGCAGAAGTTTGTAATTTTAACAATGTCTAACTTATCATTTCTTTCTTTCATGAGTCATGCTTTTGATGTTGTATCTAAGAAGTCATTGCCAAATTCAAGTTGACCTTGATTTTCTTCCATGTTACCTTTTAGAAGCTTTATATTTTTGTGCTTTAAATTTAGGTCTGTGATCCAGTTTGAGTAAACTTTGTAACAAGGGCAAAGCCAGTGTTTCTCTCTTTCCAAAAGTCAGAGGTACTCTAAATGTGGAGAAGACAGGTATCATGGGACAACAATGAACTCATTCCAAGTGAACAGGGGCCCTCCGGACATACCAGTGGGAGGGTCTGACCCAGCACCACCACAGGAACTACTACCAGTCTAGGGAGGAGTGTCATGGAAGTGTCTTAAGGAAGCCCCTCTACCATCAAAATGGGATTGGTAGCTCCTGGTTGGAAAGGCTTGAGGCTGGTAGTCAGTCTCTGAATGAGAGTGGAGCCACAGGGTGATGGGCTGGGGGACTCTGTAAGAGGGAGGCATCTTCTTGGTCATGACATCCACTCAAGGTAGTTCGTGGCCCAGATGAGCACTCACTCCCACCTCTGCTCCTCGTACTTCCTTTCAGCTGCCCTCACTCTTGACAGGGCGCTGGGCAGAATTCAGAAATGCTGAGATTCTGGAAGAGGTTGACTTGTGGTTTTGGGAGAGATTTCACTGAAAGCTTGGGTCATCTCCAGAGGTAATATGCTTAGGACCAAACTCAGCTATTGTGGAGTTTGCTTTCTTCCTCAGCTTTGACTTTAGTGTCTCGGGTGCAGTTAGCCTTTCTTGTAGCCAGAACAGGATATACGTCGTGTGTTGGTTGTGAAATTGACTAGATTAAGGGACACCCAGACAGCTAATAAATTATTATTTCTGGATGTGTCTGTAAGGGTGTTTGTAGAAGAGATTGACGTTTGAATTAGTGGACTAAGTAAAGAAGATCTGCCCTCACCCTAGGTGGCTAAGCACTATCTAATTGGTTGAGGCCCAGATAGAATAAAAAGGCAGAAGAAAGGCAAATTTGCTTTCTCGCTTTCTTCCAGAGCTGGGACATACTTCTCTTGCTCTTGGACATAAAAACTCCAGGCTTTCTGGCTTTTGGATTTTCACCTAGCATCTGCCCTTGGTTCTTGGACTTTTGGCCTCAGACTGAGTTACACCATCTGCTTTCTTGGTTTCAAGGCCTTCAGACTTTGACTGAGCCATGCTGCTGGCTTCCCTAGGTCTCCAGCTTGTAGGCAGCCTATTGTGGGATTTCTCAGCCAGCCCACTTCATGAACCAATTCCCTTAAGGAATCTTATCTCATAAAACTATATTTATCTGTCTACCCATCCTGTTGGTTCTATCTCTCTGGATAACCCTAATAGTCAACCTCATAAGTGAGGGTAGAAGGCTTAGACAATAAAGTTCTGGTCCCATACCTGGAGACTGTTGGGGACTGAGTTTCACTGCTGGCCCCTGTGATCTCTGGGATTTGATACTGTAGCTAATCAGACATAGCAAAGGGGATGTTTTTCCTTTTCTAGGGGGGAGGAATGAGGGGAATGACTGCCTGGAGCTCCTTCTGTGCACTACACAACGGGAGATACTTCACGGAGGAATAGCAGTATTTTGGCAATTTAACTATGTTGATGGCTTATGTGTCAAGGTTAAAGATGAGAAAATTACTGCAAAAGGAGGGCCTGAGATTTGCAACAACATGCGTGGAATTGAAGAACATTGTGATAAGTGAAATAAGCCAAGCACAGAAGGACAAATTTCTCATATTCTTACTCATATGTGGGAGCTGAATATTTAAAACATCTTTTGGAGGCAAGGAGTAGAATGATGGTTACCAGAGGCTGGGAAGGGTAGTAAAGAGGGGGAGATAAGGTGGGGATTGTTAAAATCTAGCTAGAGAGTTAGATAGATTGAACAATATTAGATAGCACAACAAAGTGACTATAATCAACAATAAGTTAGAGTATACTTTAAAATAGCTAAAAGTGTGTTCCTAACACAAAAAATGATAAATCATCGAGGTGACAGACACCCCAGTTACCATGATTTGATTAATAATTCACATCGTATGACTGTATCAAACCATCATATATACCCTATAGAGATACATTGATACAACTATTAAGGAGGGCATGAGTTTTTGTAAGTGGAAAGAGAAACAAGCAACATCCCTTCAAAGATAAGTGCTTCACCCCTCCCAGCACACAGCAGACTGAATGTCCCGGCTTCTTACAGTTGGTTCAGGCAGTGTCCATCACCTCAGGCAAATTCATTAGTCCTCGCTATTGAATTATGAATGTGAGGTGTGTCCCTTCTGACTGCAGCATTTTCTTTTTTAAATTAAATCATAACTGTGTACATTAATGCATTTTGGGGGTACAATGTGCTAATTTGATATATAATGTGGAATGCTTACATCAAACTGGTTGACATAACCATAACCTCACTTACTTATTTGCTGTGATAAGACATTTATACTCTACTCTTGATAGTTTTGAAATGTACCATTGCATTGAGCACATTATGCATAGTCCCACCAAATACCCTCCCTCCTCTCAGCCTCCCCCCTCCCTTCTCTTTCCTCTTCCCTCCTTCTTTCTGGACTATAGTTAGTTATGTTTTATCATTCATATGAATGTGTAGGTCATTATAAATTGGTTTCATAATGGTATTGAGTACATTGGACACTTTTCCTTCCATTCTTGAGATAATTTACTAAGAAGAATATGTTCCAGCTCCATCCAGGTAAACATAAAAGATGTGAAGTCTCCATCCTTTTTATGGCTGCATAGTATTTCATGGCATACATATACCACAATTTGTTAATCCATTCATGGGTCAATGGGCACTTGGGCTGCTTCCATGACTTGGCAGTTATGTGCAAGACCCTCCTCTGTTCCTTCCCCTTACTATAAAGGCTGCAGAAGCACACACTGATGAGGCCTTTGTAAGCCTGTCCCTGAATAGCTATAGTGAACAAAAGCACTGATGGTAACCTGCATTGGGCACACAGTGTGAGAAGAAAATAAACATTTCGGGGGCTAAGTTACTGAGATTTTGAGATTGTCACCACAGTAGCACCTAATTTGTCCTGATTGATTATCTAATATCAAATTGGATGTTTCCAGGTAGTTAGCCATTGTCTGTTGGTGTGATAGGTTAGAGTCATTTTTACTCATTGAAGAGGATGGTGGAGTTCCAGTCTGAGCAGGACCAGAGGGCACAAGTAGCTGTGTGAGAAAATAGGTCAGGTCCCCACACTACCCACCACGGTGGCACCAGCGCCCCATCTCATCTTGCATTGATGGCCAAATGGGGGGTCCTTTATGACCAGCTGAAGGAGGGAAAAGGTACAGGCCGAAAATGGCTGGCACTGCATCTCGGGCATACTTGGAGGTGTTCTTGAAAGAGAGGGGCAAGGGAAAATCTTCCCTGAATGGGCAGAGCTTTTAGGGGTTTACCTGGCCTGGGGTACCTAGAATGGGCTAACTAGCTAGAAGAGGACTGGAAGAGGCTCCCAAATGAACAGTCTTGCCCAAGTGCACATAGAGTATTTCAGACAGAAGTAAAGTGGAGAGGAGTAAGCTGGAGTCCACTGTCTTCAATACATTTTTACTCTCCTTTTCCCAAGTGGAAGTAGAGGAATGTTTCTACTCCCTGTTTCTCCTTGAGAAAACTACCTTAGAAGATACAATTTCTTTTTTAAAAATTTCAGATTATTATCAGGGTACATAGGATTAGGTTACATTGTTTGTATTGTTTATGTTTGTTAGGAAAAGAAAAGTCTGAGTGGAAGAAGTGGAAGATATCATTTCTTTAAGGTTCTTTTTTTTTAGAGACAGTCTCGCTTTGTCCCCCTTGGTAGAGTGCAGTGGCATCACAGCTCACAGCAACCTCCAGCTCTTGGGCTTAGGTGATTCTCTTGCCTCAGCCTCCCAAGTAACTGGAACTACAGGCGCCCGCCACAATGCCTGGCCATTTTTTGTTGCAGTTTGGCCGGAGCCTGGTTTGAACCTGCCACCCTCAGTATATGGGATTGGCGCCCCCCCTCACTGAGCCACAGGTGCCGCCCCTCTTTCATGTTCTTTTAAAAACCTTTTTTGACCTTTTACAGTCATAATTTTGGCTGGACACAGACGAAAAAGAGACAAACACCAAGAGAGAAAAATGTGGGGAAAGAAAATGAAATTGAGAAATCCGGAGTTGAGGATGCAGAACTCGATTCTGTTTCAGCAAATCAGCCAGGTCATTGGAAAAGTTTATGTTCAAATACTGACACTGATCTTCCAGTTCCTGAGTAGCTTCCAGACCATTGGACAGAAACTTTTTGGAGTCCCATAGCAAATGGGTCTCTTACCTCCTATTACTTTTCAGCATAAAAATAAGCTCAAGGTTATTAAGAGATAAACTAAACCTTCCTCAGCCCTGCATACGTTACTGATTCCTGTCTTTTCTCACCCCTGAGACCCTGATAGAGATGAGACCTTGAATTGGGTAAGCAGCACCATGGTAGCACCAAGGGGCCCTCAGAAGTGTGCCAGGGCTGAGAAGAAGCTAGGCTGAGATGGGAAGCTGGGGAGAGGCCTTGCTCCTTCGCTCCATTCTCTTCCTCTTACCCCGTGGTCCTATCAGTGTCAGGCCCACCCAAGGGTGACAAGCTCCACTTGTGGCCAGCTTCAGAAGCTGGCTTGTCAGCAGGAATTTAGCTAGCAATTGCCAATGGGGTCTTTTTAATAAAATCTTTTCCTGGGTCTATATTGTTAACACTAATATACTGTTGATGGGACTGCAAAGTAATAATGAAGCCTTTTTGGAAAGAAATATGGAGAATCCTCAAAGAGCTATAAGTAGACCTTTCATCTGATCCTACAATCCCATTACTAGGTAACTATCCAGAAAAAAAATAATCACTTTATCATAAGGACATTTGCACTGGAATGTTTACAGCAGCTCAATTCACAATTGCCAGACTTGGAAACAACCCAAGTGTCCAACCCATGAATGGATTAATAAACTGTGGTATATTTATACCATGGAATACTATTCAGCCATAAAAAGATGGAAACTTTGCATCTTTTGTATTGACCTGGATGGAGTTAAAGAATGTTCTCCTTAGTTAAGTTATCTCAAGATTGGAAAAGCAAGCATCCCATGTACTCAGTACTTATTTGAAACCAGTAGATGAATAAACTATAGGCGCACATAAGAGGAAAAACACAATTAAATTTAAGTGGGGGGAGGGGGAAAAGGGGAGGAAGGGACTCAGTAAGCGCTCACCTAATGGGTACAATGTAGGGGTATATGATGCACCTACTGGGTGAAGGACCCAAATACAACTCAACCTTTTCCTAAGTGCAAACTATGTAACCTAATTGTATATACCCTTATATTAATCCAAAATTTTAAAAAAGAGAAAAAAAGAAATAGAGAGAGAAAAGGGGGGTGGGGGAAAGAAAAGAAAATAGTGACTAATTCTCACATAAGTTGGATTTAATTTTGACCAAAGTACATTATTTGAACAATAATTTTTAATTCAACTTGTTTATATGTTGTTTAGGATATTGCATCCTCATTTATAAGTGAAATACATTTGTAATTTCCCTTTATAATAATATATTTTTCCAATTTCAAAAATATAAAAAATAAAATTTCACCCAAATTAAAAAAAAAAAAGAAAAAAGACAAGAACTTGGGCAGCAGCAGCTCATGGCAGTCTCAGCTGTGTTAGGAAAACTCTTCTCCACAACCCCCAGTGGTGTCCCGTCTTTCTGCATGAACCTAGGCTCTTTCTGGCATGGAAAGCTTTGAGCAGCGGAAAAGATAGCCACAGTGGAATCTAGGGGAAGATCACGTGGAGATGACTGCACTGCAGAGGATGGCCCAGCAAGGGCTCCCAGTGCAATGTTTACTGAGGGAGGTACTGAGCCTGTGCTCTTTGATGGGCTTCCCCACAGCTAATGAGGCCTTTGGTTGAATCTTAGTGGGCAAGTGGAGTTGAGAGCCTGAGTCCAATAAGGGAGACCAGGGAAGGGCCAGAACAGGGCATCCTGCCACAGGCTGCTGACAAGAGTCAGAACAGCAAAGAAGGACTATCCCAGAAACTTCTCTATGTCCCAGGGTGGAGCAGCAAAGCAGCCCCTGCAGAGTGGGTGTGCACAGCCCACCTGGCCTGCTTGGGGCAGAAAAGGGACCACAAAGTCAATGGGCTAGGGTTCCTATTGCAACTCCAAGGTTTTCATCAATAGATGCTTGGAAATGCACCAATGAATGTGGGGCACAGTGAGGATGCCCCGTCCCTTGGCAGGATGTGTGAATGTGACTCTGCACGTTGTAATACTGAGTATGCCCTCTTCCAACCCACACAAGGCTTTCTTGCTCTCTATTCTGCATATCCACGCTGGCAAAGGAGATTTTTAAAACAAGTTTGTTCCTAATAAAGATGCCTTTCCCTGCCCCCATCTCCAACCCTATAAAATGGAACAAAATGTCTAACTTGTATTTTGGCACCACGATGGTTGTTCCATTATAATTTTTTTTCGTTTGTTTCAAATGATTAAGAGTGGCTTGTGCAAAACTGTGAGCTAATTTCATCTATGCTGTTGCTAATTCCCCTCCTCATGAAAATCAAGGTTCCAGTCCTGGGGTATGAGAAAGACGATGTGCAAAGCTGTGGGAAGGACACACTGAATGATGGAGGCCAGAGGATTCCTGGTCCACATGGATGCCTTGCGCTACAGTTTGTAATATAACAGAGGAAACACAATGACCAGGCAGAGTGCTTGCCATTACACCTATTTATTGTTCTTTTTGGCTATTTATAATATTTTATTTCAGTATCTTTCACAGAAGCATAATTTTATGTGTTTTTGTTTTACTTTTTTGAAGTCCAGACTGGTCAAGGTCTTTTTCATGCAGGAATGTACATCTAATGAGGACAAAGAAGGCACCCAGTCATCTCTCAAGGCTCTGTGGCTTTGTGCCCCCCTTTTGGGTCAGGCCATCCAGGACAACTGGGTTTGGTCCTCCTCTTCTTTTTTTGGTTTTCATAGTCTGGACACAGCAGCGCTCCTGAAGGCGTGTGTGCTTGTGTGATTTTACTCTACTTCATCTGCTTTTAGAGTGTCACTGACTTGTCTGCCCTCTGAAGAATCTGCTGGCAGTGCCCGACGTCAGGCAGGTGGTGCTAGACTTGGCACCTTCAGCTCAGCTGATGACTACTGACCCTGGGGATGCAGTCCAGCAAGGTGGCGGGCACAAAGTCTCCCGCCAATTAAGTCAATAGAAGTGGCCCTGACCAACTGGGGCTACTTCATAAGTGTATCAGGGAGATACATGAACACCCTCCCGCCTCCCTACCCCGAAACCCCAACAGTGATAATATAGATTTCGCATTGGTCACAGGACGTTATACAACAAACATGAACATATTGCACTTTTACTAGGACAAGTCACGATTTCCTTTGATGTTAGGCTATAGAATAGCTAGAAAGTTACTGCACATCACTACAGCAGGGTACCATGCAGGTGGATAGCTTAGTAAATGCATTCATTAGTTAATAGCTCAACGGGTTAGTTTTTGTATATACAGAATAAAGAAACCTCATTAGGAATAGCTACAGTCTCAGCAAAACTCAGCTCTAGATATGCAAAGACTTTGCAGCCCTGCTATTAACAAGATGACAAGAATTGTAAGAATACATTTGACAAGCTCCATTAAGTCCCAACAGATCATCCATGACCTGTGCAAAGGCACCCCACAGTGGTGGATGGAATGGGCAAGAACTTGGTAGGAAACGTGTCACCCATCGCCACACCAAAACGACACTTTGGAAAGACAGGGGGTGTCCTTCCTGTGGTTGTGGCACAGAAGGGATTCTAGGGGGAAAGTGGATGGGAGGGAAGATGGGTAGAGGAGGAAAGTGGGGGTCACTCCATCTCAGATGCTGCCCAAGCTCCAAATTACCAAGCACTCTTTCATTGATTGGCTGGGGCTGACAAAGATTCCTGGGCTGTACCCCAGGACCACTCAGCTGGATGCTCTATATTTCCAGAGTTGCTTGTGAGGAGAGGGCAGGGAGGGGACAGAGGCAGTCAGATGCTAGGGAGGGGCTGGGGACAGCTGAGGATGAGGCTTAATGACATACATAACAGACCACATATAAGATTTGATAAGGGGAGATCTGGCAATTTTCAGGCTCAAACAACTAAATCCATGGCAAACTCAAAAGGTTCACGTTCTTGAAAAAGTGTCATTGCCAAACCTCTACCTCACCTTGACACTTAACCTACAGAAAGCGAGTTGCAGCAGAGTTCAGCTGCTCTCATTGCAGCACATTAGGGCAAGATATTCTTTGTAAGGTATAATATGATAGCTGTGTGGATCTTGAGTATTTACAACTGGTCTTTCCACCCTTCCCCTGTACTGTGAAGGTTTCATGTTCATTGGGCCAGATACATCTTAAAACTCTTTTTGTTCCCACTGCTCCAATCTCCCTTCATGGCTGTAACCCAAATCAACTGCTTGCCCCTTCAGGGCTCAAAGCCCTTCCAGGGTCCTTGGAGATCCCACTCCAAGTCTATCAACCAGTGCTTAGACTCCAGGAAGCCAACCATCTACCATGTTGGGAGCTCTAGATGTGAGGTTACTGGATCAACCTGGATCTTTCTGTGAGGTGTCCAAAAATAAAAAGGCAATCTTAAGACAGTCTGGTGGCAACTTTCTTGCTTTTAATTGTCCTGTAAGATTTCTGTGTGTGTGTGTGTGTGTGTGTGTGTGCATGTAAGTATGTGTGGCCATATGTGATTGTGTCTGCACACATGGGTGACAGTGTGGGTCCATGTGGGTGTGTTTAAGTGTGAAAGGCTATATGCTTGTGTAGAAAGGAGGAAGAGACAGGTTGGGCCCATTGAAGCAGGCAGTTCCTTGGGCACCTTTGCACTTCCCTCTCTCCCTTCTATCACTTTCCCTGGAAGGGTGGAAGTGGAGACTTCTAAGTCTAAGGTGGAACATGTGAGACCCATTGCTGGAGTGCAGCAGCCAACAACCATCCTAGAATGGGCTACTAAAATGCTTTCTGTCCCCTCGTGGGGAGAGAAACACAAACACCACAGTCCATGGGGGCTGTTTTACATCACCTGCCTGCCTGTGGCTGCCACTACATGCCACACATGTGTCAGTCTTACAAGGCAATTGGAATAAAGACCATAGACAACTCCCTGTCCAGTTCGCTGGCCCACCCACCCCATTGTTTATACTATACTTCTGTTCTTAATGCATCTTTCAGGCTCCTCCTGCACCCCCAGCCTGTTACTCCCAAATGTGTCCCCCCAGGACAAAGCAAAATGTTCACTCCGTCTGCACTTGCAGCTAATCCCAAGGACTGAGCACTTCCTACCTGAAGGCACTAAATTATCACTCCTTTGGGCTACATTCACTTCCTCTGGATCTTCTCTCCAGGAGACAGCACAGCTGGGTGGAGGGAGGGAACCAGGAGATGCTACTCCCTGGAACAGGGAATTGGAAAGGAACAGTTAATCAGCCAAGCCAAAGGGTCATCTCCAGAGCCTCCTGTGGGAACAGGTCAAGGGAATTCTAGTGCTTCTAGAAGGGCCCCAACAGGGAATACATATGCTGTATATTTCCTTTCATACTCATTCAAACGAGGTACACACAGGTGCACAGCCACATACTTACACTCAGCATACACCCACGTGTATACACACAAGCACGCACACATACTCATACACAAATCCATGGGTTGTTGCAGATACACTCCTACACATGGCAATAGATTTACACTGAGAGGCACAGCACCACACAGCTTATCAAATGGTTGTATGTGCATAGACCTACCTGGATGCAGATGAACACACCCAGGAGTACAAGGAAACACAAACACAGAAGCATATCTAAAAGGTAGGTGGGTAGAAGGGTGAGGGGCTGCAAGAGAGGCTGTAGAAGGAAAAGGTAGGGTACAAGTGAGGTGCTCAGTGAAGTTCACTCCCTTATGGCCTCCATCAATGAGCTGGAGCTGCTTGGCAAGTTGGAGTGTAGGCCAGTCCTACTTCCACTAGGGGCCCTGCTGGGTGGGCAGTGCCCGTGTTCTCCATCTGCTCATTGGCTAGTCACCAGCTAGTTTCTGCAGAGACACCCCAGGTGCTGTGGATTGGGGTTAGGGGCCTGACAGAGAGGCAGACTCTGCCGGAGCACTCTCTTTTGCAAAGGGGAGAGAAGGAAGGGAAATACTTTGGTTGAGAGTTAGGATAAGGAGAAGGAGGAGCAAGTGGGGTGGTTTTACCACTCACTCACTGCATGTCCTCAAGTGGTACTAAGGTCCACTTGTTTTCTTTGCAACACTGGGAACAATGTGCTTTGCCTTTCCTGGCTCACAGGGCTCCTGTGAGGCTCCAGTACCATGAAGTCAGGGAGCTTGTTCACACTTACTATGCACTAGACAAATAGAAAGCACTAGTATATAAATTTACAAGAGATGTTCAACTGCTAGTCTAGGTCAGATGGTGAAATCACAAGTCTGAACTTTCCTAACCCTAGTGTTTATAAACCAAGTGCTTACACTGGGATTATTGATCAACTCATCAGCTGATAGCAAGCTATCTCCTGACTTAAATGTATGATGTATTAAGCCCTTAGTGTGAAGCACTTTGAAGCAGAAATATAGGCAAGAGAAGTTCCAGTTCCTCCAAAGAGGCCAGCTCAACTGTATCATCTCCAACCTGACATTGTCCCCTGCCCACTGCAAGCTTGTTGGTTGGGTCCTTTGTCACTTACACAGTCATTGTATTCTGTAGTCTTATCCACCCATCTTCTCCTCCCAAACTGCATGCTCTAAATACGGCAAAACTAGTGGGGAAAAGGCACTTACAAATGATCCCTAAGTTTCCTATGGCCAGTTCCCTGCACTTCTAAGTTATAGCTAGCCCTTCTTTTGTGCATCCCAGCCCAACCCAGCTTGACTAAGCCCTTAGCAGAGGGTGAGCAAGGTCCATAATCCCTAGGGGGAAAAAAAGAAGAAAAAAAGTCATGAAAAAGAAATGGTGACGCATCGGGGGACAGAAAAGACCCCAGAAATGTTTGTGAGCAAGGCTTAGATCATTCCCGTCCCCCAGCCTGGCTCCCTTCTGTCCTCTAAACCTTTCCAGGGGCTTTTCCTTGCTTGCTAACTGTGAGAAGTCTTTGAAAGAGCTAGCGCTTTGTAGCAGGAAAGGAAATCAATGTGCTATTTACCTCTGACTCCTCATCAGTCCTTTCCCTTTCAGCCAGAAGGCATTTTTTCTAATCACTCCCCACCCCGAGTTTATAAAGAGAAGTTTTAAACTGATTAGAATGACCAAAACCCACAAAATAAAATGAACAAAGGAAAAAGGGCAACAAAGGAAAACAAAACCAAAAGAAATTGTAAAGGAGCACGGCATGGTGACCCTGCCGCTCTGGGTGTCCGAGAACTAATAGATATGGTATACCCAGTAAGCAATATTGAACAGCCCAAAGGCAAGAGGGAAGAGGAATCGGGACCACTTGTCAACCCTAGGGACGTAGTCGGGGTTAAAGACACGGAGGGAAAATACTTCAGTGAAGGCACACCCAGGGCTCGGGGGAGGACTATCCTCAGACTCTGAGCTACTATCCTTCTCCTGGCCACCGGCCATGAGCTCATCATCATCCAGGCTCCAGATGCTATCAGTATCACACCTGATATTCTCCTTAAGGCCAAGGCAGCTGCTCTCAACATTGACGTCATCAGGTAAGCTATGGATGTCATCAAGGTCACGGTTTCCTTCTTGCACACACCCCTGGCCACGGTGAAACACTGGCCTCCCACTAGGGCCTTGGCCATGGCCATGGCTCTCATCCGAGCTCAAGCTTTCATCAGAGTCATCAGAGTCATCGGAGTCTTCAGAATCTTCGGTCTCAGCATGCCCATGGACCTCAGCACGGTTGCGGATCTCAGTAGGAATAATACTGTCATCATCCCGGAAACCATGAAATAGAACACCATGGCTGAGCTGGGCCTGCTCTGAGGTGGAAGGGAGATCACCCAGGCTTTCTCCAGTGGCCAGCTGGGACTGGCCTGAGAGAGAAGGGAGTGGGCTGAGGCTTTCCGAGGTGGCCAGCTGGGCCTGCTCGGAGGTGGACATCAAAGAACCGAGGCTTTCCAGGCTTGCCAAGGGGGCCTGCGCTGGGGTGATGGGAAGAGAGCTGACTCCGTCTTCTACGTTAAACAGGCCATCCTTTGAGGAGATAATGGATAGGCTCATCAGTGTCACATGGCCTAGATGGCTATGCATGGGGGGGGGAGGGAAGGGACTTTCCTCATCAGCTTTTGCAATGTTACTGTTGATCTCTTTGACAGAGCCATCTCCTCTTGGGGTCTCTGGTGTTCAGGGGGCTGAGGAACAGGACCAAGAGGCTATTAGCATGCAAGGGGAGGCCATGGCAGCTGCCAAGCTGATGTCTCTCTGGGGGCAGCTGCTCCCTCAGGAGCATTGTGTTGTGGATGGAGTCCTGCTTAGGCAGGCAAGGCTGGGCTCTCTGTGAAGGAGGGACATTGTTGGATAAATAACATACTGCCAAAGCCTCAGCATTGCCTTGGGAGTCTGAAGTGCCAAAGAAGGAGGGGTAGGCAGGCCAGCCTCTCCAGTGTCTGTTTTCCTTTCAGCCTCCCTGTGCCCATCTTCCCTTCCAGCTTCATTGCCTGCCCTGGAAGCATGCAATGTGGACCAAATTTGTCCAAAGGTCTGGAGAAATTTAACCTTGCTATTTACTTGGCTTGTGACCTCGGACAATGATCGTCTATAAAGGAGTGACGATAAATAGTCCCACTTCCTTGTTACTTGTGCATGTGGATGTGTGCTCTGTGTGTGCATGAGGATTAAAGGAACTAAGAAATGTGAAAGGGTGAAAAGCACTAAGCCAGGGCTTGAGAGGTGCTCAGGGAAGGCTGATTGTCAGTCAAAAAGTCAAACCTGCACGTTTCCCACCACCACTTCCTGGTACCGGTAGTGGGCAATGACTCTTCGTGGCCTCCTTCGTCGTCTACGATGGTGCCGAGGTCCTCGGCTGAAGAAAAGATAGTTGATGTAGACATACTCCAGCAGGGACAGGAACACGAAGAACAAGCACACGAGGATATAGATGTCGATGGCCTTGACATAGGAAATGTGAGGGAGTTTATCCCGCAGATGTGAGTCAATTGTGGTCAGGATGAGCATCGAAGTTAGGCCTACAAATAGCATAGCACAGGCTTAGTCTCCTCTGGTGGCTGACCTTCTTGGCAAGCTATTGTGCCCCCAGTCATCTCTGGGTGGGGAGTATCCTCAGCCAAGGCCTTCAGCTCTCTTTGTTCCTTCCACCATCTTAAAACTCAAGCCTAGGCTTAGTGGTTCAATGACATCCCATTGTTCCTAGGGTCAAGTTCCAAACCCCCTGCCATAGCTTCACAGAGAGATTTGTCTTTAGCCCCACCTTGCCCTATGATGGTCCCTTACCCTTTTGTCTTCCTTTAGTCACTGGGAATATTTATGAACCCTAAAATATTACACAAATACAAACATTTATTTTATTTTATTTTTTAATACAAAGGTTTAGTCTAGAATGATCAAAAAAAGGAAGGTAAGGAGTCAGCCCTAAAGATGGCGAAAGAGATACCAAACCTGGACTTGGGGCACAACTGCATGCTGTTGGATGGGGTCAGCCAAAGCAGAGAGTCGATCTCTTAGGCCAGTGGTTCTCAACCTTCCTACTGCCGCAACCCTTTAATACAGTTCCTCATGTTGTGGTGACCCCCAACCACAAAATTATTATTATTTTTGTTGCTACTTCAGGTGTTGTTACTTCATAACTGAAATATGTGTTTTCTGATGGTCTTAGGTGACCCCTGTGAAAGGGTCATTTCACCCCCAAAGGGATTGCAACCCACAGGTTGAGAACCACTATCTTAGGCCCCTTTTTGGTACTGCTCAAAAATCTTTCATGACCCCTCATGCTTAAACATGAACTTCAAGGTCTTCCCAAGTTGCCCTAAGCTGTCTTTCTGCTGTTGTCCTCACCTCCTTTGCTCTTGCCCCAGGAACTGCGGTTCAGATTTCTGTTCGGGCCCTATGTCTTGAATACATCTATTTCCTCTAGGGAGAAGGCCAAGGCTGGTGTCTCTACCTGCTGCAAATCTTCAAAACCCACTTTGAACAATTTTTTGGGGGTAGTTTTAGCCGCCAATGCCTGGGTCACTTCCTCCTCTGGACTCTGACAGCTTCTGTCTCTGGAAGCCCTCTGCTGCCTGGCAAGGTGTTTTCATACCTCACTGAAGTCAATATTTATTGTATTGTATTTCTGATCTAGATCTGTGACTTGTCCGTTTACTTATGGATTCAACAATTAATGAATTCTGGTACTTTGGGCACAACATACCAAGATTCTAATCTTAGTGTTTTCTTCACTCTTGATTCCCATGTCAGCCTCTCTACTGGGGACTGTCTGAGCACCTCCACAAATGCCTTCTGGAAAGCCCTGTCTCCTGGCCTGTGCAGTCACACACTGCTCCACATGCTGCTTCCCTACTCTCAAATTTTGTCTCAGGATAATGACCTACATTCCTCCCTGGGATAGAGACAGGACCTACCAATTGTCACCCTGGCTGCAGAGGAATCATAGTTCATCCAAAACGAAATCCAGGAAAGAATAGTGGTGAGGACAGTAGGCCAATAGACCTGCACCAGGTAGCTGTTGACATCCCTCTGGATCTGGAACTTGAGTATCAGACGCATGTAGGAACCTGACAAGGAGACATACTGATGTCAGGGTAGCAGGACTGAGGGGATTTACAGGGTAGAGAGGTACAGCATGGAGGAGTAGGTGACCAATGGGCAGTTTAGCCTCTAATACTCTGTCCATGGGCATCTAGCCTGGCGAGGCCAGTGACAATGGCACATCTCAGCAAGCCCATGTGTCATAGTGAGTTAACTGTCTCCCCATTGCTTTCTCCCTGGCTCCATGTTAGCTAACATTTTTGAATGGGAGAGAGAAGAGATGGTTCCAAGCTGTACACCAGAGAGAGTACACCAGAGAGAGATGGCGGGTAAGAGGCTGACTCTGAGAGGAGCATGGATCTTTTATAACTGCAGAATGTTATGAACATGGCCAAGATCCTTCACGTCCATTCCTCACTTGCAGGGGGAGCCATTGGGGCTTTCTTAAGGGGGCCTGGAAGGTGTGCAGAACCAGTGGGAAAAGGGAAAGGCGGCAGCAGGGAGTGTAGGATCAAAGGCAGAGGCCCCCAGGAGTTTAAGGTAGTGCAAAAGGGACAAGAGATAGGAAGGAAGGAAGTAGCCAGACCCACCTGTGTAGAAATACACCTCCTTGCTAGTAATTGTCCTCCCTAGGAAAGTAAACTGAGGGATATGCAGCTCCTCAGTCATGTGGATGGCACTGTCATTGTCCTCCCAGGATAACAGGATATCTTCAACAGTGTAGCCATCTGGGAAAGGGAGAGAAACAGAAAGTTAGTTTCAGAAAAAGGACATAGCCAGATTCCCCACCATAGTGGTCTGTGAAAACCAAAGGATAGTGGGAACTTGCCATTTTGGAGGCTCCTTTGTGGTTTGATGAGTCTGGACACAGGGGAAAAAGAACTCTCACTTTGGTGTTTCAGACCAAAGTTTGTTTGGCCAGACAGGAAAGCACAGTAAAGACACATGATGAACTCCTATCCACCAGCTTGTTCACAATTTCCCAGCAGGAGGTGCTGCTTCCCAAGAGGACAACTTACATCCTAAAGGCCATCTGCTCCCAGATACCTCTGTCAGTCAATCAACCACCTGTCATCAGGTGTCTACCATCTATCTTTCCTTCTACCATCTATTTATGAGAAATAGAATGAGGAGGAAGAGAGAGGAGAAATGTGCTGTTCTTCTTCCTGTCATTTCTGCCTTTGGTTTCCTGATTGCCACAGCCCAAGTAGGGAAGAAGGGGCCATAGGGACATACGTACAGCTCTCCACCTCCAGCTTGCAGGTCTGCTTATCCAGAGGGAATTTTCGCAGATCCAGGGTACAAGCTGCTGTGGCAGTGAGTCTGCAAAGGAAAACAAAATGGAAGGAAAAAGTGAGCTTGGCCCAGACTAGCAGCATTCCTGAGAGAACTGCAGGACTGGGGAGGGAAGAGTGACCCCAAGGAGCAACCCATGTGTAGGGAGGACACAGGGAATGTGAATGTGACAAAGATACCAAAAGACCTGGCAGGACTGAATAATGTATGGCTCGTCAGAAAAATGCAGGGTGCCAGAAGGGGAAGGCCCTTGCGGAAAGTGAATGCAGAGACTGGAAGGGACTCTCGCTTCCTAAAGGGGGAGCAAGGCTGCTGAGAGAACACTCCCCATCCCATGTGGAGCACAGCTGTGCAGTGCATGTGTACAGATGACAGCCTTGCCCCAGAATCACCTCTACCCATATCTGTACCACATGCCTGAGGTGTGGGCCAATGTGGGTACTGGGGATGAACAAAACGCCAGTGGGTGGATGAGACACGGGGGAGACTGAAATCTCTGTAGTGCCATGGAAACGCGGGCATGGGCTTCAAGGTGCTGTGTGGTGCAACCAGCAGGAGAATCTGAGGAGGGGTCTGAGAAGCCCTGGGGAGGTGGGAAAAGTGACAAATGGGAGAGTGGATAATGACAAAAAAGCTCTCTGCAGCGTCAGCTGGGAGGCTCTGTCCTACCTCTTACTGTGTCCTTCCCGTCTCCTAACTCTACCCCAGTTATTTTGTGCAATTGCCATTTTGTGCACTGGATTTGGTGTGTGTGCGTGTTCATGTCCTTGTGTTTCTCTCCTTGCTACAAATCCTCTATGTGACATTAATCAGCTGACACCCCCCCTTTCTAAAGCACAAGAGTGACCAGTGACCTGTTCCCAGCAGGCCTTATTATTGTCTGACTTTAGAGCCTTGGTTTATGGGAAAGTGGTTGGGGAAAGACAGGGATGGAATGAGATGCCCCAGATAAAGAGAAACCCAGAGATCAGACTTGGAAAAACTGGACAAGTGAACTGAATGGCAGAGACCATGCCCTTCCTGTACTGCATGGGACTAAGCACTTGTCTATTTCCCTCCCAATGTCTGCAGTGCTCAGGTAGAGAGAGAGGTCTTTCAGAGGGCATTCGAGTTAGGGTTTGAAGGGAAGGTGGGCAAGTTTTCAATTCATTGGCTCAGCGCCTGTGGCTCAAGTGGCTGGGGCACCCGCTACATACACCTAAGGTGGCAGGTTCAGATCCAGCCCGGGCCCGCCAAACAACAACGACGGCTGTAACCAAAAAATGGCCAGGCGTTGTGGTGGGCGCCTGTGGTCCCAGCTACTTGGGAGGCTGAGGCAGGAGCCTCGCTTGAGCCCAGGAGTTGGAGGTTGCTGTGACCTGTGATGCTACGGCACTCTACCCAGGGGGACAGCTTGAGGCTCAGTCTAAAAAAAAAAAAAAAATTTAATTCATGGAAAGAGGAAAAGGCCACCTTACACAGAAGGAACAGTGGAGAAAGGACAGCCACTATTACTTGTGGGGAATTGAAAGTTCCACTTTGGCTACTGGGGAGGATGGGCAAGGGGCACAACACAAGACAGTGTTCATGGGATACTGGGTAGGAAGAAGGAAGCCTGGTGGGACATCCCCAAACTGCTAGGGTGACTTACCGGATGCCATACCGCACCGTTCCATCTGGGTGAAGCTGAAACACACGGTTTTCCACAGTCACATCATGCACAAAAGCATCCTTGCTATTCAGAAAGTAGCAGTCAGGGACCCACAGCTTCTCATGCATCCGATAGTCCAGGGTCAGGTTCAGGTCGGTCTCATAGTATGCTAAGCGTGGATCTTTCCAGGTCTGATGAAAAAACATGGTGATTGTATAGTCCTGGGAAGAGAAAGATAAATCCCAGTTGTAAGTTTGCTTGTTCCAGCTCTGTCCCCATTGTGCATGTGTGTGTATATGTGTGTGTGTGTGTGTGTGTGCAAATGTAGTTAAATATATAATAACTAGAGATGACAGTGTGAAACATATGGATGGTTAAGGAAAGAATAATCAAATGGCCCTCATGGAATTAAAGTCCAGGTTAAGAAGCAGAGCATTACAAATAACTTTCAAACCCCAATGTGTCCCTTCCAGAACACATGTCCCATACCCCTCAGCCATAACCATTATCCTAGACTTAATGATGAATAATTTTCTTGCTTTTTGTTAGAGTTTTATTGTCTATGTATTCCTAGAAAAATATTGCTTAGTTAGACCTTTCTATAAGAATTTTATCCCAATGGAATCATACTGCACGTATTCATAATTTACTTCTTTCATGCAACATTGTATTTGTGAGATTCATTCCGGTTGACATACATAATTATAATTTGTTCATTTGCGTTCCTGGATAATAGAGTATACTGTGTGTATTATTGGGTGAATGCACCATACATATCCAAACCACAGTGAAATAAAAATGAAGTGGAAGGAAGCTACAGTTTCCGCCCCTGCCGAGACCCAAGGGTTGAGAGTGGCTGAGGGTTCCAGTGCTTCCCACTGACTTGCATTGATTGGTATTGTCTGGACTTCAGATTTTTGCCAATTTGGTGAGTACATGATGGGTTCTAATGGTGGTTTTACTTTGCATTTCTCATAAGGTCAAGCATCTTTTCATACGTTTCGTATGTTTACCTGCTATTTAGTTTTCTTCACTAAAGTGAAATTCCTCTTCACATTTCTGAACATTTTCTATCAGCTTTTTAAATGCTCTTCTTAATAATTCTCAGAAATTATTTATATTTCAAGTATCAGTCCTCTGTATTGTAAATATCTCAGCCTATTCCAACTTATTCTTTTACACTTGTCAAAGTAGTTTTGTTTTGCACAATAAAAGTTGCAGAAATTTTGGCTAAACAGAATTTTCATGTAGTTGAAGTTACAGTATTTATCTTTATGGTATGTGTTTTCTGTGTCTTTTATCCTTTTCGAGACAGAGTCTCATGCTGTTGCTCTGGGAAGAGTGTTGTGGCATCATAGCCCACAGAAACCTCCAACTCTTGGGCTCAAGTGATCCTCTTGCTTCATTTTTTCCCCTATTTTTAGTAGAGACAGGGTTTTGCTTTTGCTCAGGTTGGTCTCAAACTTGTAAGCTCAAGCAATCCAATGGCTTCAGCCTCCTAGAGTGCTAGGATTATAGGTGTGAGCCACTGTACCTGGCCTTTTGTGTCTTTTAAAAGAAATCCTTACCTAGTACAAGAAACAGAGTCCTATATGGTATTTGAAAAGCTTCCTAACCTTGATGTAGGGCTTCAAATAACATTTTTGTTCTAGGTGGCTGCAGTTTCCAAAATCTACCTTGTTCCTCCATGTAAGTTCTGTCACAGGTCAGAATAGCTGGAATTGGCTTATGGCCCTGCTCTGTGTTCCATGGCTCCTGTCTCCAGCCCCATGCTGGAACTGACACACTTACCATATCAATTTCTGATATCTGTTCAATGTGGGAGACATACATGGATATTCTTACAGGCACAGGGGCACCTACAACACAGAAAGACAGTATTATGTAAAGGGTAGAGTAAGGGTTAAGAGCAGACTCAGGAGACAGACTGCTTGGCTTTAAACCCACTTTGACACTTGTTAGCTGAGTGACCTTAAGTAAGTCACCTAACCTCTCTGAGCCTTAGTTTCCTCATGGGTAAGATGGGGATAATGACAGCATTGACCTCATAGTCAATGCAGGTCAAGCACTTAGAGCAAGGCTGGACCCACAATATGCTGAAAGGAGGGGTCAGGAAATAAGGGGATGAAATGCTCTTTTTCTAAATATGTTCTGATAAAAACTGACAAGAAATGGACCCAACAAAAGCCAGGGTTTGTGGCTGTGTTATTGTGTGAGCATGCCCCTGTGTGAATGAATTTGTTTTCACGTGTAGGTGACTGTGTTAGTGACATTTCTCTGTGCAAGTGAACACGCGAGCGTGTTTCTGTACTTGAGTGTGTTGTGTGTGAGCACATGCATTTTTGTAGGCGTGTTGTGGGGGGGCAAATGCATGTTCATGTGTAACAAGGGAGTGACTATGGATGTCTGTGAGCTTGTCTGTATGAGTTCATGTGAACGTGTCTCTGTGTGAGTGTGTTTTGTGGAACTGAATGCATGAGCATACCCACAAGTATGAGTGTGTTCTTGTGGAAGTGTGAGTAAACACGTGAATGTATGCAAGTGTATTTGTCGGTCAGTGAGTGGATGGGCAGGTTTCCAGGTACATGAATGTGTGTACATGTCTGTGTCAGTAAATGTGTGTGTGTGCACGTATTTGAATGTATGTGTATGGGAGTGAATATGTGTATGTGTGAGCCCATTTGTGAATTAGTGTATCTGTGAGCATGCCTGAGTGAATATGTGGGCACGTTCATGTGTGTGAACGTGTGTATATGTGAGCATGTTTGTGTATTGTCTGATGTGAAAATGGTGTGAGCACTTGTGTGTCTAAGTGTGAACGTCAGCCTGCTGGGATTTGTGAGAATGTTCGGGAGTGAAAGCCAAAGCTTGTCAATGTGCTTGTTCGTATCAACAAGTCAGTGAATTTGTGTACACGTGAGCATGCTGTGTGAGGACAATGTGTGTCTTCCTGACTCGGAGTGAACTTGTGAGTGCTTTTGGGTGTGCAAGCATGCTTGTGTGTGTCTGTGTTCATGTGAGTGAATTTGAGTGTGTTCTTTCATGTGAGCATGTTTGTGTGTGTGTGCTAAAGTGTGAGAGTAAATTTATGAATACATTTGGGTACGGAAGTTTGTGTGGCTGTGTGACTATATGTGTGGGTATTTATCTGCATGGCTGTGTGACTATGTGTTGGGTATGTTATTGTGTGACTCATAACTCTATGAGTGTGTTAACCACGTCAGTGTGTTAATGAGTCAATGTGAGTGTATGTGTGTGCATGTGTGAATGAGTTTATACTCATTTTTGTGTATGCATGTTCATGTGAAGATGCTGACTGTGTGTAGGGCTGCTAACGTGAGTGTAGTGCACGTGAGACCATGCTTGTTGGAGTGCATTTTTGTGCACGTGTGAGAGCGTATGTGAATGTACAAGTGTGAATGGGTGCATTAGTGTTTTTGCTTCCTAGCCTTTTGTTAGGCCCAGATGATAGTGCTGTTCACTTGCAGGACTCAGATATGACCATGGATGTGAAAGCATGTAGTCAACTGTCAGGGACTGAGGACAAATACATTTTATTGTTCCCTCATTGGCTCAAACCAATCTACACGCAGTCCCACGGCAAAGCCATCATGTCTGTGTATGACATCACAGTGCTGCTAGAGAAACACGGATGACGCCTGCAATTCAGCCTGCTGCTTTCACTGAAGGCTTACTGCCCAGAAGCTGAGCTGCAAAGAGGGAAATGTAATTCTAAGCCCAATGCTTCACAAAGCAAAGCACTACTGGGAATAAACGTGTGAGTGGCAGCTGAGAAGTAAATGTGCCTCTGTGTTAGGGGACAGCCCAGACTTCAGTTCAGGGCTACTGTGAACAAGCCCCAGAAAGTGCTATGTGATGCTAGGGGTTCTGAGAAACACAGTTCTTGATGATGGTCCCTCTGGACCCCCACGTCTTTAGAGGATGGAAGCAACAAGCCCCAGCCAGCCTCCCACTTCCAGTGTTGGACTTCTTGTCTACACTATTCCACACCACTCAGGCATCCCACCTCTTATGGTGAGATGGATGCTGGGGACACTAAAGGGCCAGGCCAGAAATCTGTCCAAGGGTTCTAGGTGGGAACTAAAATGCAGTTCACATTTTTCTCACCAAGTCATGAGACCTGGCACAGGACTGCAGCCCAGAGGAAGGGGACATTCTCCTAATTTATCCACCTAAGGGGACACCTTACATGCTAATACTATGATGAGAATTTAGTAAGGTATCCCATAGCCCTAAAAGAATAGAGGGGAATGAGAAACTTCCTGACAAGGACTCTAAATGCCATCTCTGGGCTGACGGCCCCAGCCCTATATCTATCTCATCACTTTCCCCTGATGGACTCAGGAAGACAGGAAAAATGGTGGTGATAATCACATCCTTCCCTCCTGGAACCTTCGTTGCCCCAATTCCTCCTCCCCCCCAGCATCCATCATAGTGCTGGGGAAAGAGCACATGGATGGATGAGAATGTCTACCATTCCTTCACGCCACAATACTGGGAGCTGACATCATGCCAGGGGCTGGGCTAAGTGAAGACCACTTTGCAACACCGCAGAATCCCAGTTCTCTTGGCAGTAGGAAGTGGTTTTATAAATTTTCCTCCTTTTCTCACTGTAGTCCACCAGAAATAGGTAGGCTCCTGTTGAACCGGACCACTGCTAAGTGACACCCTTGTGTGGGGAGCATTTGTTGGGGAGGGGGGTTAAGCCCTAGAATTTGACTCTACCTCAGACATGGAGGGGCTGTATAGCTGACTTCTGGGGTCTCTAAACCCTGAATGCCCTGGTCCAGTTGTCTCCTCAACTAGTCTCCCTACCCTACCACCATGCAACAGTCCCAGTCAAAGAGCTTGCAGTGCCCTCTTCTGTTTAAATGCCAGAAGGCTCTGAGCTGCCCATGCCCTCCCAACTTCATGTTCTATTTGGCCAGATCAACCTAGGGATCCATGTTTTATTGTACACTCCCAGTCTGCATGCCCACAAATCTCCGGGTAACCCTCCCCAGAGTTTGGTTCTTGCCCCTGTCACCCATCCCTGGATGCCTGCAGATATGGCACCCTCACCCTGAAACAGTGTGGAGAATGTGCTTGGTGTACTCAAATGGTTGCTGGTCAGCCTTTGCTGAGAAACACAAGAATGAGGCCAGGAGAAAATGAAGTAGCTACTGATGCTTCATGCGACTGATTTAAAAGCTGATGCCATGCAAGGGTGTGCTGGCTGTCCTCTAACACCTGGACCCCCCTATACTCATGTCTCTCTCCCTAGGGGACCCATCCAGAGAAGAGGCACTGCTCTTACAGGGAGTGAGCCAGCTTCCCCTCACACATTCACCTTAAATCCCTGGGGCAGCACCTTCCCCCCCACTCCATTCCTGAGGGATGGGGGGAGGAAAGTAACCCAGCAAAGGGAAGCACTAGTCAAGGGCCCCACCTCCAAAGCTTCTTTTCCAGGCAGCTCCCTACCACCCCAGCCAATCCTCCCAGCTGTGTGCCCTCCCAGTGGAGGGGAGTGTATTCAGAGACACATATTCATATGCAGAATATGACCATTAGCATTCATTAACCCTTTAGAGGTTACTTTGACACTTCCCCCCAAGAAGTTGGGCCCTTACTTTGGCTTAGTCCCTCCATAAGCTTCCTTTGAGCTGGAATGTGACTAACCAGCTTTATTGCCCCTTTTTCTGTCTATCCTCAGTGAGGTTTTCTGGGTGTCCCCAGGGCCAGAGAATGCTGCTTCTATGGTGTGGGGCCTAAACAGGTTGCCTATCACTTAAAGCCCTACGGTCCAGGCTAGTTGTCCTTTCTCAGGGGGAGGTTAAGCAGAAATCTAGGGAGAAACTGACATATGTATGGACTTCTTGCAGGTTTGGGTGTCAGTTTCCTTGTTATTTACAATCTCTGTGCTAGAGGTCTGAGTGCTAAAGCTGAGGAGTTTAGATTTTATTTGGCAGTTAGATAAAACCATGGAATGTTCCAGAAGTGCTCAGGCTGGATTTATAAAGACCACACCGACTGCAGTGAGCTACATGGAGTGGGGAAGGAAGAACCAAGGTGGAACTGCTGGGTGGGTTAAGTGTACTAGGCAGAGAAGACCAAGTCCTCAGTAGGGAACTGGACCCTCAGTTGTGAACTGGGGAGTGGGGTAAGTGCCCAAAACATGTGTCTTCCACAGAGAAGGGATAGAAAACTCTAGAACTCTAGCCTGAGGGGCACAGTGTGCTACATCCTGCTCATCCACTGCCTGTGCTCCTTTTCCAGTCACACATTGGAAAGAAGTGCTGAGAAAACAGGGGTCTCAGGCATATGAAGGCAGAGAAGTAGGAGAAATCCCAGGGAAACAGAATACCCAGAGACTGGGAGCCTGGGAGTCCCCCCCCTCCCGCAGGTCTCTGCAGGATCAGGAAGGAGAGACCTAGAGAGGCAGGGATGTAGAACTGGGGAGTGCTACTGATGGCTTTATAGGGTAGGGCTGGCTTGCTGTGTCTCAGCTTTATTCTACCTGACACAAAGACCTCTAATGTCTGATATGGCTTACCTCCAAAATTCGGTCTCAGACGGACATCATAACCCGACAGCACCCTGTCCAGAATCTTTTGAACCACAGATTCATTTGCACAATTTTTGCTGAAACAGAGAAGTCATCAGTAAATTCTGGTTGACTTGTGGCTGATTTGTCAGTGGCCACCTTACAAGGGCCTTCCTTTCTCCAGAACATATGCAGACATGTCCAGTCATACGTGTACCACACTCTCCCTGCTCCCCTCCCTCCCCAGGGTGAGTCAGCCAGAAGTGCAGCACTGACGCAGACTCCTTTTTCCCTCTCCCCCTCCCAGTTTTTATCCAGAGGGTGGGGCACAAAGGCTGACTCTGTTACCAGGCAGGACTTGGTGGGAGGGGGGAGGCAGTAGAAGGAGATGGGAAAGAGTGGGCAGGAAGGAGCCTTCAAAAATGCATTACCTCAACCCCCTAAGGAGTTCCATCTTGCAATCAGCCTGGATGAGGCTTTCTAGGTTGTTGTTGGTGGTGGGGTCTTCTTTCTAGGGGTACCTCATTACCCCAGGAAAAGTCAACATCCATTCTCAGTGCCTTCCTGAGCTAAGCCAATGTTCTCTAGCTCATTTCTCCTACCAGGGCTAGGGCTGGACATTTTCTTGCCATGTTTATGTCAACCTTGTTTTTGTACACCTGTTTTTAAGACTTGGCATATGGCATATGAAGCAGAGAGAGCCTGGCTCACCTAGCAGAGATTTATGACCCTCATCTAACCAAACCATTTCAGACTCTTGGGGCTCAGAGCTGTCCTCGAAAATACATCCATTTTGGGAACAGGCATCTTTCTTGCTAAGCATGTGCTTCCTGCCTGGAAGTGTCTTAGGTGAGCACATGTAAGTGGACCCAGGTCAGCTCTGCAGAGAGCTGGCCTTTCCAGAGATCTCTTCTCATCCTGCCTCACCTAGACCTTCAACAGGGCTCCTTTCCCCAAAAGGGCTTGTGAAAGAGAACAGGCCCTGGTATCACTGTGACTCTTCCAATTGAATCTTTGACGCATTGCCCAGGGAACGTCAGCCCCCTGCAAGGCTGTGTGTGTGTGTGTGTGTGTGTGTGTGTGTGCATGCGCTTGCGCACTCTTGTGCTCGCATGTGTGTTCACTGACGCAGTCTAGTATGTTGAGTTGAGGGCACTGCAGGGCTGTCTGCTGGAATCGTGCCCAGCTACCCCCCCTTTTCTGAATACACGTTCATTTCTGGTTTGCTGTTTAAAAATTATTAAAAATGATTCCCAATCATCTTTAATAAAAAATGTCATTTTGCAACATTCCAAAGTGTGCACATGAATTATTCCCAAATTAAAATAATGCATTCCCGCCTGTTTCTGACCACACATTCCCCATGTGCCAACATTCAAGATCTCTGACTACCACAAATAAACATTTTTGTGTGATCTACACATAAAGGCTGACTGTTTAACATTTTTTCAGATACTCACAGACCCAAACAAACTTGAAATCAAACACAGAAAAAAATACCATCCTGAATCTTCAATTATTTTTACAGGAATAAGTACAAAAGCGCACCCATCTCCGGCTACACGGTTTATGGTTATACAGCCGCCGATCACATTCTGGGCTTAGATGAGGTTGAGTTAATAATTTCTGTCTGCCGCATCGGAGAGTCCTTCACTCCTCAAAACATACATGTATGCACACTAGCGAGCGCGCCTCAGTGAACGTACAAAAATGCAGACTCAAACAGGTGTCCTGTCTATGTTTTGTGAATTGCTCATCACCTTGTACCCTCCCCCATGTCACAGGTGACAAAGGACTCGACTGGGGAAAGCTGCCTGGAACCTTAGTCCCTGGGGATGGATGGGCATACCCGGGGTGAGGACACCCTCCTGTGCTGCGGTTTGGGCAAGGATTAGGGCGCAGCCAGGAGCCGCAGTAACAGGTGGGCTGAAACTAGGACTCCATCTCAACTGCCACCCACACTTCCCCTGCCCCCTCCCTGGGACCAGCGCCCGAGCTCAGCGGGGCCGGGTCCGAGTCCCCCTCCCCCAGCCCGCTCTGTCCAAGAGGCCAGAGGTTCTCTACCCTCACCAATTCCCTCTCGTGCCTAACCTGGCGGTGCCTGCTTACCAGTTGAAGAGGTTCCGAACAACGTCGGGCACCGCGGAGGGGAACTCGAAGTGGAATTTTGGGAGGGGAGTGGGAGTGGGGTAGTTTCCCTCCGCGAGCCAGGTCCTAATGAGCAGCA
This sequence comes from Otolemur garnettii, assembly GCF_000181295.1. Classification (NCBI taxonomy): domain Eukaryota; kingdom Metazoa; phylum Chordata; class Mammalia; order Primates; family Galagidae; genus Otolemur; species Otolemur garnettii. The sequence goes on from NW_003852585.1 coordinate 446,590, forward strand.
GGAGCACGGCGGCCCGCAGCATGCCTCGGATGCCCATGGCCGCGGCGCTCTGGGGGCCGGAGGGCGCGGGAGACGCCGCCACGGAAAGGGGCAGGAGTGGGGTGGGGAGTGGGTCTGAGAGGGATCGCTGGCTTTTCCGCAAAGAGTCTCCTCTAAAAAGAAAGCAGCGAGGGCAGTGGGAGCAGGGATGGCCGGGGTCCGAGAGGAGCAGCTGCCCCCCGGACGCACCCGGCCCCCGCGAGGTGCGCTCCGTCTGCGGCCGCTCCGGGCTGCGACTGGGCTCCGAGCGGCGCGCGCGCGGCTGGCTCCGCCCACTCCGACGGCAGCACCGGCCCAGCCAATCGGGCGGGTGCCAACAGCCGCACAAAAAGGCGCGCGCTCCTGCCTCCGCCCGCAGCCCGCGCGCCTCCCGGCCCCCGCCCCTTCAGGCCTCTGCAGTCCTCCCCTGGCCAGCTCCAGACGCGGGTGCGGGCGGGGCCGGGCCTGGGGAGAAGGAGGAGGGCTAGCTCCTGGAAAGCTAGGCGGAGGTCTGAGGCCCAGGGAGCTCGGTCGTGGTCCTCTTCTGGGCAAAATGAAAAATGTGCGTTTTTCTTGGAAGAGCCAGTGTCCAAGAGTGATGATCTGACTGCTGTGGCTGAATCTGCATTCCGAAAGACCTAAGCACTTAAGGGTGATCAGGAGGCGCTCAACTGCTGCTCATTCCCAGACCCTTTAGCTTGTTGTAACACTGCGTGCCTCACCTCTGGGAGGGGTAAAGGGGAGTCACCAATGGGTTTTGTGACCAGGCTCTGGCCACAGCAGTCTTGTTTCTCCTTCAGGATGGAAATTGGGCTCTAGGAACCCAAGAGTTGCTTGAAAACTTAAATTTCCCAGAGTGCTTTTTGCCCCAAGTTTGAGTTCCCAGGAAGAACTCAGGGTTCTCCAGTTGAGATGTCCCTAAGATGTGACACTGTTCCATTATTCAGGGGATACAGAGTTGAAGTGAGGGTCTAGGGCTGACGCCATGGAAGGGGAACAGAAGACAAAGGTCACTGGGATGTTCAAGGAAGTTAGCCCCTGGAGACTAGGTGGTGTCAGTGCTCCTGAGGTCTTGTCCCATCATATGGAAAAGCCTGACATTTTGACTAGAGGGCTCTTATTCTATTGCCCAGATCACTTCCCCTATGAACCAGAAGGGATCTTAGACGATACGGAATGCCTCCACCTAAACCGCTCTGTCCTTTCCATCCCATGACAAAGCAAGTTCAGGAGGAGGCCTCACCAGAGTCCATGGGCCAGATAAGGAATCAACAAATAGGGCTCACTCATGTTCACCAGCAGCGCACCTCCCAAATCATACAATTGAGAAAAGTTGCAATCAAAATGGATTTCAAGCTCACTCTTGTTTAACTAGAACATCCAAGCTGAAGCACATGATCCTTTCCACTTTCCCTCTATATCTGGTGAAATGAGTTGGAATTACTTGAGCCCTGAAAATCTTCACTTGCCTGGTGATGCATGGCTGAGTGTTTAACTCTTTACCCTCCCCCTTTTAAAGCCATTTTAGAATCAAACTTAGAAAACAATATGTCTCATAGTTTCCTGCCTTTATTTTTTAAGTAGCAGAGCACCCTCACACCTTTCTTTTACTTCTCTTTCCCGTGCCATTGCAACAAGAAAAAAAGTAATGGGGCCCATGTGCCACTGACTATCACATACAAGAGCAGACCAACCCCTGCAGCAATTAGTCATGCTCTCATCATCTCTGGTCACCCAAATGTCCTTGTACACTCTTGTCCTTGTACAATCCTTGCTTACCCGAAATATTATAATAGAGCCATTCCAGGTCATTTTGAACAACCACCTGGATTGTAATAAAGGGAAACTGAGGCCCAGAGAAGGAAGGTCACATAGTAGCAGAAGCCAAAACTAGAAACCCTATTTTCAGGTTTGCCTAATACAAGAACAGTTTTTCAGTTAAGTCCACTTTGACTGTAAGTTCAGGCAATCACCAGTAGGTGGGAGTAGATTTGTTTGGATCCAAGATATTTCCAGCACCAGAAGTCAAATTCCACAGGCATTTGTTTTTTCCCTCATTTGTCAGGGAAAACGAACCTGAAGCCTGAAGTTTGGTTTCTAGGTATCCTCATGACAATGGAGATGGCCAAAATGATGATGTTGATGATGAATTCACTTCTAGAACTTATCCTCAGAGGGTTCTCCCTTATTTCTGCTCTCCTTAGAGGTAATGCTTGTTGAAAATTCTAACTCACAAAGCAAAAATAGCCCAAAATACAATAAGAAATACAAAAATTCCACCATAATTTATACTTTTTGAGCATTTGTGTAGTTAATTTATTAGAATATCCATAAATATTGATATTGAATAAGTTTAAACCTGAATATGGGATTAGGGGGAAAGAGCACTAATCTGGAAATTGACCCAGCTTTGCCCCTTGACAGAGAATGTTCCTGTTCAGTTGGAGGGTAGAGCAAGTTTGGAAGTAAGACAAGGGGTCAAAGAGGTAAGAGGTGAGAGATTAGGAAGAATCTACCCTAGTGAGTGTCACACACTCAGCACACAATAAATACTTGTCTAAGGAATAAATGAAGTAAGAAAAAGAATTTGGGACCTAATTGTTCAATCTGGGGGAATTTTACTTTATTTTAGAGGCAACAGTGAGCTTTTGAAGGATTTGTGCAAGGGAATGACACAATTGGAGCTGCACCTTGGAAGGATCTCTCAATGACTTTGGGAAGGAGAAGCTTGAAGGAAGAGGGACTGGGGACAGGATAGTGGTTAGGAGGGGGTTGCACACCTCTGCTCTGGTAATGGCTGGCTAGGTAGTTTGGACTAGATATTCTGCTGAGAGCACTAAATGAATTGGCTGAAATATAGAGCAAAAGCGTCATTTTTGCATCATTTTCTAGGCTAAAATCTAGAAGATAAGAACCCAGATAGGGAAGCCTCACACTAGAAGCCACTTTTTCCTCTGAGGGTATTTTCTGAATCTGGAAAAAAAAATTGTGAAATTGAGCTGCAGTTTCGGTGGCATCACTAGCAAAGAGGACAAGGACAAAAGTCAAGAGTTCAAGGGCTTCATGCTACTTTCAGCTGAGACCTTAAGTGGCTACCACTTTGGGATAATGGTTATCTAGAAGTAAGCAGCCTTAGCCTTGTAGCCTACACACATATCAAGCTGACACCTCTGAGCCCAATTATGTTTGGAAGGGCATTATCCTATAAGTGCATGTCCCTCATCTCATGGGTCACAAAAGAGGTATAGAAAACTTTCCTTCTGCTCCCTCCATCTCCTGATTCTCACTATTTCTAAGGAAAAGTATATGAAATGAAGAATTTGGTGGTCCTCAGGTGTCAGGCTTGACCATATGCACTCACTCGCTGGGCTATCCAATGCTGGAATGGAGTAAAATTCCTGTAGGGGCTTATATTTGTAATAAACAGAGCTGAAAATGCAGTAGGCTATCTTTTGAGAGCGTGAGCTCCTTACCTGTTACTAAAGCTGTTTATATGGAGTGAATGAATGACCTCCTGTCAGGGATGAAGTAGAGGGAGTTCTGCTCTATATGGGAAATTGCATCAGAGTTTGTGTGTTTGGTTCCAAATCCTTCATGCATTTATTCTATTTAAGGGATATACATTTTTACGTACCCTTGAAGACTCTTCCACTACCACCCCAGCAAACTCTTTCTCCAAGAGAGGATAGAGGGAGGGCAGAAACATCTTCTCTACTGCCTAACCTCAAGCCAGTCAGAATTCCGCCTAACATTGTAGACATAAGCCTGCCTTCATCTATAGCATGCAGTATGTCACCAACAATGTGGCTAAGTGTCACAAAGGGAAGGGTGCTGGATTTCTGATTTTCAGTTTCCATATTTTCTCTTCACTTTTGCTGGGCATTTAAAATTTATGTAGGAATCTTCCCTGTAATAGCTATAGCATCTTCTAACAATATCCCCACCCTTACTATGGATGTACAGGAATAGGGAGAATGCTCTACTAACTCTAGGTTTCTCTCTCAGTGATAGATTGTAGCACAGTGTATTTTAACTATGAACCTATGCAGGAGGGCACCTGACTACGAACCTGAAGATCTAGATTAGAGCTCCAACACGAGCTACTTGGGCATGTGTTTCAGCCTCTGATCCTCAACTTTCTCATCTGGAATATGGAGGAACAATCCAGACAGAAGGGACTATGGACCCCAACTTCCTAGCTCTGGGACTTCACCTCCCTTATTTCCTCAAACCTCTGGAAGGGCTGTGGTTACTACCATGTGTAGCCACCAGGGGGCCTCAGCTCTCTTGGTTTAATTGTAGAATGAACCTTTCTATTATGCTTATCTAATTGTTTCCCTGAATCCATGCAAGGGAGGCTGACACATAGGAAAATAAGCTTCTTAAGAAACTTGGTGAAACAGAAGGGGCTAAGCTCTGGGAGAAGCGACCTCTCGCTGGGAGGGAGTATTGGTGTAAAAGTGGATAGACCTCCGTGCCTCAATGAAGCCACTCATGAGTAACTTCTGGGTAGCCCTTCCCCTGTTCCCAAGAGTAAGAAAGAGAAATCCTGTACAAATTGTAAATGTGTATCTGGGTTGCAGAGGCCACTGTCCATGTGGTCATATGTATTGCCCCTGGTGAGAGATCCTTTCTTATGTGAGTCCCTGAGCCCTGCTAGTCCTGTGCTGTACCATGATGTCTGAGACAAGAGTATTCCTGGTGCTGCCCTCAATCCACAGATCCCTTTCAGTTAGTCGAGGCTGTATAGCCATCCTTCATAATGAAAGGCAAGCAGACCTGGCACAGGCCATTTCCAGGATGAGGACTTCCAGTGTGTAATCCTTAAGCTCACTCTTTCCTTGCCCTGGTGATTCTGAAAGTCAAATGTTGAAATGATGACACCAAAGATGGAGGGAACCTAGACCCTGAGTCCTGACATGGAGGAAATGAGCAGCATCTGACCTGCTGAAATTTGGGAACTTAACAATCATTTCAGCAAAGCCTAGCCTAACTTAATAAATATACTCTTTCCCCTGCACTCCTTTCAGTGCCTGTGCTATTAATATAAAGGTCCATGGAGAACTCTTTCTGCATATTTCACAGGTAGCTTGACTACAAAATATCCCAATCTCCTCTTAGTCCCCTGCAAATCTGCTTCTTTGGGGATATTCTCATTCCCTGAGAGTGGATATTCAGCTGGGGCCTGATTGTGACCTAGAAGTCATCTACAGCATTTTTTTGTACTCTCCCACCCGCATATCCAGAAAATCACCACTTATTTATTCATCAGCTATTTATTGATTACTGATTATGTGCCAGATACCTTTCTGGGAACTGGGACATAACTGTAGGGGGAAAACAGTAAAAAAATCCTACCCTTGTCATTATGGAACTTAAATTCTAGGAGGGGGAGGCAGACAACATACAAGAGCAATGAATAAAGTGTCGGGTCTATTAGATGATGATAAGTGCAAGAAAGCAAAGCAGTCAAGGGGGTAGAGAGTGCTGGGTGAATGAGGTGGTGGCTGGAAGGCTAGGATGCTCTTTTAAATAAGCTGGTCAGGGAAGGACTCATTGTGAAGGTGGCACTTAAGCAGACACCTGAAAAAGTAGAGGATGTAATCCACCTAGACATCTGGGGGAAGAGGATCCCAGGGGAGGGGACAACAAGTGGAAAAGTCTGAAGGTGGGAGGGTTCTTGGTGTTTTCAAAGAGGAATAAAGAATCCCGTGAAGCTGGAACAGAGTGAGGGGAGAGGAACAGGAGATAAGGTCACAGTACAAACAGGGGCCAGATCATGTCAGGCCTTGTAGACCATAATGAAACCTTTGACTCTCACACAAAGTGATACGGGAAGCTGGTGGTGGCTTTTCTCATAGGAACGACATGACCATACTCATGTCCTGACAGTGGGATCACACTGACCACTGTTGGGGAACAGGCCTGGGGGGCAAGGGCAGAAGCAGGAAGACTAGTTGGGAAGCTACTGAGGTAACCCAGGCTCAGACTGGGTGGTAGGGGCAGCAGAGGATGTGGTCTGAAGGAACTGGATTTGGGTATCTTTTCCAGGTAGAGTCAAAAGGATTCCCTGACAGATCTTATAAAGAGCATAAAAGAAAGAGAGGAGTCAAGAAAGACTTCAAGAATTATGGCCTGACCAACCGAGAAACGGATTTGCCACAAGTTGATTTGGGTAAGACTCTGGGAAAAAGAAATTAAGGTGCCTGGGAAGCCAAGAATTTGGATTTAAGTTTGCTTTTATATTAGGTGCCTAGTGATGATGTTGCAAAGAATTTGAATATAGGATAGCTCCTTTCTCTGTCTGGCACATTCCTACTCATGCTTTATGGCCTGGCTCACCTGTTATGAAGTTGTTCCAACTGGCCAAATGGAGAAAGTGACTTCTTTCATGCTACAAGGGTGCCTTTGGCAATCCTGCAAAATAGCACTTTGGTCCTGTATTGTCATTGCTATCTTTCATCTCTCCTCCGTGACAGACTTACAAGCCTCTTTAGTCCAGGGATTATTTCATGTGCGTTTTGTGCCTGCCTAGACCTAGGTCCAGGGTCTGGCTGACAGTGGACATTCAGAAGGTATCTGTTGAACAGAGCATACTAGAAATGAAGAGAGGTGGGCATTTCTAAAAGTTGAAGCTCATGAAGGATGAAGACTTGGAAGCAGCTATCATACTTATTGGTTAGAAGGCTCATAGGTGGCCCTTGGGATAGCACAAGTGTGAGTGGCACGTGCTGAAGAATCAGGAGTGGATATTGACAGGTGCCCTTCTGAAGGGGTTGCTATGTGGCATTCTTTGCTTTTTTTTTTATAGTCTTACTTGCATTTATCTGGTGTTTTACAGATGAAAGGGATCCAGAAGATTTGTGTTTCTAAGTGTACCTCCAAAAGGGCATTCTCTTCCCAAGAAGGGACATTATAATCTGGCAGTGGGTGGCATTTATAGACAGGCAGATTTTAGCTTAGATTTAACTCTAATGGAGAGAACATCAGAGTCAGATAGATTTAGGTGCTCAAATCCCAGCTCTGCCACTCACCACCTACTTTTTCTCTCTGATCCTCAGTTTCCTCATCTGTAAAATCCAAAGTCGTGGAGATTAAGTGAGATCACCTACAATAGTCACTGATACAGTAATTGTTAGGGAAAAGCAGATAAAAGAGAAATGGTACCAGGGTAAGCCGAAGATAAAATGAGCTCCCATCATGGGAGATGTTCAAGGACAGACCCCATGACCACTCTGTGGAGACATTATGAAAGGATCAGTTGAAAATTGAGGTCCTGTCCAGTCTTGAGTTTCATAATTCTAAGAATCCCAAACAATAGAAACACAGTCACAGAGGTTGCTACTGAAACCACCCTGCTCACAGTGGGGCACTCATGCTAGTCGGGTTCTTTTCACAGCGGTTATTCTAAGGGTGAGGGGACGTGTCATCCAAGGGCTGGTGTGCGTGCACAGCCATGATGTCTCTGATTTGAGAGCACACTGCCAGCTGTGCTGCCTGCTGCTGCCACACCTGGCACCCTGCCTCAGCACTACATGTCCTTCCCTTAATCAAATAAGCCTCCGAAGCGACTGCATGCTCATTTTACACTTTGACTCAGTCGACTGGGGCCTCCCATACTAATCTCTCATTTACTCCTTTGCAGTGTTATTGTAATTGGCTCCAGTTTTGGGTGAAGACTTCAGGAAGCTGCACGATAAGAAAGAACGCTGGTAATCCTGGCTTTTCTGTGTGGCTCACCACCTCTTTTGCAATGTAACCTTTGAAACTATCTTCATGATGCTTCTCTCCACTGTGTCCTCCCCACAGTGCTGCTCTCACCCCTAACTCAGATCTTCATCCTCATCTTGGACTGTTATACTGGCTGTCTAACTGGTTTGCCCCCTTGGTGTTCAACCCCTTTTTAAATCTATTCTGACACCTAGCTACCCTTCTAGCTCCTTCCTCCCCTCCTTCCTGTCATGTGCATCCAGCTCCAAGCCAAAAGGGCTACTGGCCTTTTCCTGAGTGACCTTCTTAACAGATATTTAGTTTTCCTCTTTCATCTGCTAAAATCTAATCTATTGTTTAAACCCAAGACCATATTCCCCTTTCCCCAAAGCTAACTGTGAGGGCTTTCACTGTGTGGTTCTATTTGGGCGTTGATCATATGGCAGGCACCTTAATTAGAGACATGTCTACTGGCCTTCAAAGTCTGTAGGCTTCATTTCTGTCGTCGGTAGCTATATTCTCTCTACATATCTTTTCTCATTTTCTCTTTTTTGTCCACCATGATTTCTCCCTGGAGTCCTTAACTCATTTAGCAAACAAACAAATAAACTCAATCAGGCTTTGTGCAGGCTGTACTGAAAACTAATTTCAACACCTGACATCCTAAAAGCATAAATTATATAAGTCATTTTAGGGACTAATTGACAATTTAGAAGTCTGAGGGGAAAAAATGATTGATTCCACTGAATGTTGTCTAACTGTTCTTAATTAACCCACAAGGGGCCACATTTACTCCCCAGTGCCCTTTTCTCATCTTTGGAAATGCCAAGCCCAAGGGAAAGGTTGTTTAAACTATTTATTTGATTCATTTCTTAGCTTCCAAGCTTGACTAGCTTAAGCCTTTGGTTTGTTCTTGGGGATTACGGCGCTTTTAAGAATTGAGCCATTCTCTAGTTTGCTTTTCAGTATGTGGGCATATTGCATTGATTTAATCCCTTCGATTTACAGAGTGGGCTAGCACAGAAACCAGAGGTGAGTATAGCATTTATTTGGGCAGCATGAATTTCCATGAAACAAGATGACAGGAACCCACAACAGTCCAGCTGACAGTTCCCACGTTCCTGATGTTTATAAGAACATTGCTTATGCAGTGAATTCATCCCCCTACGCTCATTTCTCCCATGTGGTGCCTAATGAGTGGAGGTGTAGTGTGAAGGGCCAACATAATGTAGTGGACAAACACCCATCAAAACTATCTTTATTAACACCAACACCACCTAACTGTGACAAAGGGCTTTCAGAACAGGGTGCACTTATATTTAAGTGCATGACTGTGTTCCAGAAGTTATTATGTCCAGGAAGGCTTTGTTGTGAAACCACAGATGCTAGTTAAGAGTGAGCTTTGGTAATGAAGTCAAAGTGACCGTTCTTCTGTTCCACTAAATGCAAACCTGTTAAAAGAGCTTCTTGCCAATGAAATGCATTATTATGAAACTCTGTTTATATAGAACTTCACTTTAGGTTCATTTAGCTTTATTATAGCAAATGCTTGTTCCAGACACTTAACTTGCAAAATGTACTCCCTATCCCAGAACACTGGTCAGAAAATGGCTGCCCCACTTCAGAGAACTAATAATAACAATTTAATCCTCACACTAACTCTGTAAGATGAGTACTATTAACCTTTTGTTTTTCTTCCAGGATGGGAAAAGATGTAATGGAGGTCAGACTTGTGCTCTGATGCCAAGCCGCCTGGGTTTGTAACTCACCTCTGACACCTATTAGCTGTGTAATTGCTCTTTTCTTTCTTTCTTTTTTTTTTTTTTTGACATAGAATGCTAGTGTCACCCTAGGTAGGGTGCAGTGACATCAGCCTAGATCACAGCAACCTCAAACTCCTGGGCTCAAGTGATCCTCCTGCTTCAGCCTCCTGAATAGCTGGGGCTACAGGCCCCCAGCACAACGCATGACTAGCTTTTTTTCTATTTTTGGTAACGAAGGGGACTTGCTCTTACTCAGGCTGGTATCAAACTTGTGATCTTAAGCTATCCACTCGCCTCAGCTTCCCAGAGTGCAGGATTACAGGTGTGACCCACTGCACGGTACACTAGCTGTGTGATCTTAAGCAAGTTAACTAACTTCATTCACTGTGCCCTAGAGTCCTCATCTCTAAAGGGGAATAGTAATAGGACTTCCTCACAGGGTACATGGAAAATACCTAAAGCAATTGCTGAGCACACGGTCAATGCTCAAGCAATAAGAAATCCTCTTCTAGAGTTAGATGGCTATTTTCTGGGCAGTCAGTAATACAAGTAGGATGAAGGGGAAAAAATGTGGGTCATTAAAGTGGGTTGCCCTTATTCATAATTCCTGAGAGATGCTGTGAGATTCTGGTCAGAGGCAGGACTATATGTATAGAAGGGTTGCAGAATGCTGGGGAGGGGGGCTAGTGCCTTGGATGTGTCCCAAATGTGTCTGCCCCAGCCTGAAACTCTGAAGCCTAGGAGATGAGAAAAAGCCTTTTCCTGTACAGACTAGACTCCAAGAATAGTTTAAAACCTCAAGTGATACACAACTTACTAAGCTTAATGAATCGCAGTTCATTTCTAAATCATTAGTTCACCTTCTTAATTTAGATCTGGCAATTTACAAAGCAATTGACCACTCAGGATAGGTTTTCTTTGGGAGATCTGGAACACAGCACAGTTTTGGGATTATGCAGTAGGGGTGTCACAAACCCTAACAAGGTGGGGCCACTTTGTCATCTGAGTACCCTGGAATTTCTAATGATTCTACTTGGTGTTTTATTGTCATCGTACAATTCAAATGTTTCAGAATTTCATTCAAAGCTCTCAGCTCATGTTGAATTAGCTGATGTCTCGCCTTTACTTTCTAGTCACACTCTCAGGGATGTTTCTATAGCAGCAGCTTCAGCATTTATATCTCGCTGTCAGCAACTTCTTCTCATATATCAAAGTGGACATGGTGCTGGTTCACAATGGAGCACAGGGAAAGATACAATATTTTTTGTGTTACTGGTTTGGTATAATTATATATAGTGTACTTATAGATTTATGTATATTAAACCATCCTTGAGACCCTGGGATAAAACCCACTTGGTCATGGTGTATAATTTGTTTGATGTGTTGCTGGATTCTGTTTGCTAGGATCTTTTTTTTTTTTTTTAAAGATTTTTTTATTAAATCATAGCTGTGTACGTTAATGCAATCACAGGGTACAGTGTGGTGTTTTCATATACATTTTGAAATACTCTCATCAAATTGGTTAACGTAGCCTTCATGTCATTTTCTTAGTTATTGAGTTAAGACATTCATACTCTGCTTTTAGAAAGATTCACTTGTACCCTTGTAGGATAAACCATAGAGGTAACCCCTCCAATCACCCTCCCTCCCCCATCCACCCCCTACCCTCCCGTCTCCCACTCCCTCTGCATATTCTAAGGCTATAATTAGGTTATAACATTCCTATGAAAGCTATAAATTAGTTTCAAAATAGGGCTGTGTACATTGGATACTTTTTCTTCCATTCTTGAGATACTTTTCTAAGAAGAACATTTTCCAGTTCCATCCATGTAAACATGAAGGAGGTAAAGTCTCCATCTTTCTTTATGGCTGCATAGTATTCCATGGTGTACATATACCACAGTTTGTTGATCCATTCATGGATTGATGGGCACTCGGGCTTCTTCCGTGACCTAGTAATTATGAATTGGGCTGCAATAAACATTCTGGTACAAATATCTTTGTTGTAGTGTGATTTTTGGTCTTCTGGATATATACCTAATAAAGAAATTGCAGGAGCAAATGTTTGCTAGGATCTTATTGAATATTTTTGCATCTATATTCATTAAAGATATTGGTCTATAATTTTTGTTTCTTGTTGGGTCTTTTCCTGGTTTGGGGATCAGGGTGATATTTGCTTCATAGAATGTGATGGGAAATATTCCTTCTTTTTCTATGCTTTGGAAAAGGTCATGTAATATAGGTACTAGTTCCTCTTTAAAGGTTTGGTAGAATTCTGATGTGAAGCTGTCTTGTCCTGGACTCTTCTTTTTTGTGGGGGGGGAGATTTCATATAGTTGATGCTATTTCAGTACTTGATATAGGTCTGTTAAACATTTCTAATTCTTTTTTGGTAACTCTAGGAAGGGGCACACTTCAAAGTATTTGTCAATTTATTTCAGATTTTCATATTTCTGAGGATAGAGTTTTTTTGTAGTATTCATTAAGAATGTTTTGAATTTCTGAGGTATCTGTTTTTATTTTGCCTTTGTCATTTCTGATTGATTAAATTAGAGATTTTAATTTTCTATCTCTGATCAGGCTAGCCAAAGGTTTATCAGTTTTGTTGAACTTTTCAAAAAGCCAACTTTTGGATTCATTGATCTTTTGAATAATTCTTTTGTTTTTGATTTCATTTAACATAAAGCAAGCAGACAGCCCTCAGAATGGGAGAAGATATTTGCAGGTTATGTCTCTGACAAAGGTATAATAATCAGAATCCACAGAGAACTCAACCATATTAGCAAGAAAGAACAAGTGATCCCATCTCAGGGTGGGCAAGGGACTTGAATAGAAATTTCTCTGAAGAAGACAGACACATGGCCTACAGATATATGAAAAAATGTTCATCATCCTTAATCGTCAGAGAAATGCAAATCAAAACCACTTTGAGATATCATCTAACTCTAGTAAGATTAGCCCACATCACAAAATCCCAAAACTATAGATGTTGGAGTGGATATGGAGAAAAGGTAACACTTCTACATTGATGGTGGGAATGCAAACTAATACGTTTGGAAAGATGTTTGGAGATCACTTAAGGATCTAAAAATAGACCTGCCATTTGATCCTACAATTCATGTACTAGGTATATACCCAGAAAACCAAAAAAAATCACTTTATAACAAAGATATTTGTACCAGAATGTTTATTGCAGCCCAATTCATAATTGCTAAGTCATGGAAGAAGCCCAAGTGCCCACTGACCCATGAATGGATTAATAAATTGTGGCATATGTACACCATGGAATATTATGCAGCCTTAAAAAGATGGAGACTTTACCTCTTTTATGTTTACATGGATGGAGCTGGAACATATTCTCCTTAGCAAAGTATCTCAAGAATGGAAGAAAAAGTATCCAATGTACTCAGCCCTACTATGAAAGCAATTTATAAGCACCCACACTTCCATCTGAATGCTATAACCCAACTACAGCCCAAGATGAAGGGGAAAGAGCAGGGGGAGGGGAGAGTAAGTGGGAGGCTGGGTGGAGGGAGGGTAATTGGTGAGACCACACTGTGGTGCATTTTACAAGGGTACATATTAAATGTACTAAGTGTAGAATATAAAGGTCTTAACACAATAACTAAGAAAATGGGGTGAAGGCTTTGTTAACTAGTTTGATGAAAGTATTTCAAATTGTATATAAAACCAGCACATTGTACCCCACAATTGCATTAATGTACACAGCTATGATTTGATAAAAACAAACAAATAAACAAACAAGCAAATAAAAGATATAGTGTACTTAAGTAGACCAAACACCTCCCCTGGAAAGTAAAGGAGAAATTCAGCCCAATATGTGTTGCTTGGCTGGAGTAAGGCCAGATATGTGCCCCTAACTTGGAGTTGGATTCTAGTTTCTGATTACCTAAAGGGTTTTACAATGTGTACTGGAAGATGTAGCTACATCCAGCAATACTGGCAATGAATAAGATGTCATAAGTGCCCATTAGAACAGAGAGATTCATCAGGCCATTAAATAGGTGCACTCAAGCTGATACAGTATTCATTCATGCTTTTCTTTTAAAAATAGCATCTTTATTAAGACATAATTGACATCCCATACAACTCACTCTATTAAAGTGTAAAATTCAATATGTTTCAGTATATTCACAGAGATGTGCAACTGTCATCTCTATTTAGTTTCAAAACATTTTCATCATTCCCAAAGGAGACCCTGTACCCATTAAGCAGTCATTCTTCATTCTCCCTTCCCCCGGGTCCTGTCAACAACTAAAGTACTTTCTGATTTTATGAATTTGTCAATTCTGGACATTTTATATAAATGGAATCATATAATATGTAACCTTTTGTAACTAGTTTCTTAACATCTATTTTAATTTTTCCTATGTTTATTCATATTTTAGTGTGTATCAGTACTTGGTTCCTTTTTAAGGCTGAGTAATATTCCACTGTATAGATATGTCCCATTTTCTTTATCCATTCATCAGTTGGTGGATGTTTGCATAGTTGCCACCTTTTGGTTATTGTGAAAATTTTTGTTATGAAAATGTAAGTGTATGTCTTCATTTTGACACACCTGAAAACATCTGTTTTCAATATTCTTGGTAATATAGCTAGAATCGCTGGATGATGTGTTCATTCTATGTTTAAATTATAGAAGAAACACCAAAATGTGTCGCATAAATGTTGCACCATACAAAATTCTCAATAGTAATATGTGAAGGTTCGATTTCTCTGTATCGTCACCGACGCTTTTCATTTTCCATTTTAAAAAATTATAGTGTTTCTAGTATTTTTATGGTTTCACGTCTTAAGTTTAAATCTTTAATCCAGTGAGAGTCTATCTTAGTTAATGGTGAAAGGTGTCAGTCCAGTTTCAGTCTTCTACAGGTTGCCAGCCAGTTCACCCAGCACCATTTGTTAAATAGGGAATCTTTTTCCCACTCAATGTTTTTAATTGGCTTGTCAAAGATCAGGTACCGGTAAGTAGCTGGATTCATCTGTTGGTTCTCTATTCTGTTCC